>NC_090373.1:71542987-71859940 GCF_036365525.1 Heterodontus francisci
TAAGTCATGACTGCAGGGGATAGCCCTATTCACCAATCGTGCATTGTATTTTGACACATGATGAAAGCATCAAGACAGTTTCCTGTTTCCTGTGTAGTGGGACATTAACATGTAGATAAGGCATAAATAACTGTTCACACCTTTTCTTCAGGCTTTCCGTTGATCTTCTATCAAAGTGACAGTGGGACATCAAGAGAACCCCCACAGAAATTCCAGACATAGAACCTTTATATCTGAGAAACAGTTGACCAGAATAAACTATAGATGCTCTGAAAAAATTCAGTCAGCTCAGCACTATAGTTTTGCTTTTCATATTTTGCCCTTTGCACCACCTGCAAACAGCTTCACATTCATTAGTGCTGCTCATTGGGATTTGCTGAGGAGTAAAATTGACTAATATCAGCATCTGATTGGTTGTCCCCAGTAGTAAATTAAGATTTGAATATGTAGCACTTTGAGTTGACAAATTTTTTTTATTCGTTTATGAGATGTGGGCATCGCCGACTAGGCCAGCATTTATTGCCCATCCCTAATTGCCCTTGCGAAGGTGGTGGTACACCCACAGTGCTGTTCGGAAAGGAGTTTCAGGATTTTGACCCAGCGACAGTGAAGGAACAGCAATATAGTTCCAAGTCAGGATGGTGTGTGACTTAGAGGGGAACTTGCAGGTGGTGATGTTCTCATGCATCTGCTGCCCTTGTTCTTCTTGGCGGTAGAGGTTGCGGGTTTGGAAGATGCTGTCTAAGGAGCCTTGATGCTTTGCTGCAGTGCATCTTGTAGATGGCACACACTGCTGCTACTGTGCGTCGGTGGTGGGGGGAGTGAATGTTGAAGGTGGTGGATGGTATGCCAATCAAGCAGGCTGCTTTGTCCTGGATGGTGACGAGCTTCTTAACTGTTTTTGGAGCTGCACCCATCCAGGCAAGTGTTCTATCACACTCCTGACTTGTGCCTTGTAGATGGTGGACAGGCATTGGGGAATCAGGAGGTGAGTTACTCGCCGCAGAATTCCCAGCCTCTGACCTGCTCTTGTATTTACGTGGCTGGTTCAGTTCAGTTTCTGGTCAATGGTAACCCCCACGATGTGGATAGTGACATTCAGCGATGGTAATTCTGTTGAACATCAAGGGGAGATGGTTAGTTCTGATGAAGGGTCACTGACCCGAAACGTTAACTCTGCTTCTCTTTCCACAGATGCTGCCAGACCTGCTGAGTGGTTCCAGCATTTCTTGTTTTTATTTATGGTTAGATTCTCTCTTGTTTGAGATGGCCATTGCCTGGCATTTGTGTGGCGTAATTACCATCACAGAACTGCCTAAAGTCGATCACAGAGGAAAACTGGCAAGAGAAGGAATTGAGGGAAATTATTTTGCATTTGGAGCCACTAACTGAGCCCTGCAGACCTGAAACCACTGTGACAAGGAGATGCAATGACATTTCCCCACCCTCAGCTCGGAGAGAGGTGCCTGCACAGGAAATTAAAGTTAACCTGACCCCAGGGGTTCTAACAGGATCAGGGTTGAGATCAATGAGCATGTGAAAGCTCTGCTCCATCCCCAGATCTGTCCCCCAGGATATTCACTGGAACTTTGGGGCTACCATATTTTTTCTGAAACATTTGTTCACAGAACATATTACTGATGTTAGCGTGGTTGCTGAGCATAACAGATAACTTTTTATTAAACAATGATATTGCAATGCACGAGTGATTCAGTTATTACTAACATCATCTTTCTAATTTGTGCATCTTTCTGCAATGTTTCTGTCATTTTGGGAAGAAATTATACTGGTACACAAATAGTATTTATAAAATTGCTAATAGGTATTATAAAGTGTGAAATATAAGCAGTCCTGAATGTTGGGTTACTTGGCTTGTTGACCTTCAATTGTTGAAGTTCTAGTTGCAGCATTCCACATTGGAATGTACAAGGGCATCCTGATATTTGTATATTTCATCACACCATCGTTTCTATCTGTACTGTAATTAAAAATGTCCTTGAATTAAATCACTGTAGTCAAGAACAATGAACACCTTATCAGTATAGGGTATACATCTCCTCATAAAATTTAATGTTATTTACTGCAGCAATATTTTTTTGTACCGAATGCATTGTCTGATTTGTACAATTATATATTTTAAATGCTCATTGATTGATCTTTCCAATGTCAGTCAGCTCTGCTACTGAAATTGCTTAGAGAATTTACATTGGGTTATACTGCAGCAACCTGTAATCCAAGATACATTCATAATTCAGCAGAAGTCAGAGAACAAATTTCCAGTGCAATAGCTAGATTGGATTTGCTGTACAGAATGGTGTGTGCAAGAAGCACCCATTTAAGACATAGGCTAGATTTTTTGTCACTGGGATTAAAGATCACAGGCTGTGCATGGTTTGCCAAAGAATTGATGCAAGCATTTACTTCACAAACTGAAAATCATAGGTTGAGGTTTTAAAGTTGTCTAGTGTTTAGGCCTCCACATGTTACTGTACGGAGCTGTGTCAGTTTCTTTTCAGTCTACTAGATGGATATCTTCATACTGTTCAAGGACACTGTGCATCTCTGCCTGCAACTTTCATAGCATGGCTGACTGTGGAATGACTTTTATGGCAGTTGTGAGGTTGTCTGCATAAAATTCCTGACATAAAACCTATATTACAGCAATAGAAAAATTTGTCATCAATGATAATGATTTCAACCCTTAAGCGAAAATTTCTGAAGAGCATCTTGTGTAGGGAATTCATTTGTCTTCCACCCTTAAGGAGGCAATTGTAGCCCTCTAGAGATAGTTTTGACATTGAATCATAAGTTTTTCTTTAGTTTATTCCTAACCTGAAGGAGTTGCAACAATAAAAAAATCAGGTTTATGGAAACTATTTCCCATTTGATACTTTGGAATAAAGTATCAATCAATTTGAATAAATGGATGCCTCAGGTTAAAAAGCAATCTTACTTTGGATTTAAATGAAAATCAGCTGTTCGTAACCTGGGAACTGCCCAGTTATTAATGATATTAGTAATATTACGACAGGTTTTAATCCTGATTAGATACTCACTAAACATATTTTGCACCTGGATCATGAGTGAGCAAATTAATTCAAATCTTTGCTGGTGTAAAGTTAAGGTCCCGCTATGCATTATTTTTGGTACATTTATCAACATATACAATAAATGGCTTAACAGCTTTGTTATAGGTGCACACACAGAAATTTGACATGAACAGGTTAACCAGTAGATTAAAAATAATGGGCTGAATTTTAAGGAGTTGGCGGGGGTCCCAACATCAGCCCTAAAAGGCAAGGGGAACCCAGCCTCGGCCATTCGGGACCCCCTTGACTCTATTTAATGGTGCTTGGGCAATTAACTGCCCGGTGCCATGGACCCCACCCTTTATGTACGGGAGCCCCGCTTCCCAGAACTGCCAGCCAATCAGAGGGCTGGCAGCTCAATAGCATCTGCAGCACCACGGGAAGCATTGGCCACTGCCAGTACTACTGGAAGCCCTTGACCAGGACCATTGCTGGAGTCCCGGATCCCAGGTAAGTGTAGCGAGGTCGCTGGGGCCAGTCCAGCAGGCTCCGGCGAGGCAGGGTGGGAGAGTGGTCATTGAGGATGAGGGGATGTTTGTGGAGGGGCAGCCTTTGCCGCTGGGTGCCCTCCATGGCCACAGTTTGCCCACGGAGGACAGACCGCCCCCAAACCTGCAGGGAGGCTACCTTGTTTTACTGGGTGACCTCCCCATGTGGCAAGGCACCCCTCCCCATACCAGTGGCGACGGGAAGAGGCCCTTACGTGGCTATTAATTAGCTACTTAAGGGCCTCAGTTGACCTCTGGGCGAGAAGGCCGTCTTCCCAGAATGAAATTTTTCAGCTCCATTCTAATTTCCCCAGCTCAAGCAAGTTCTTTGACATTTTACATTTGAGGGTGAATGTTCACTGCCTGCAGTGTTCAATTCACAAGGTATTGGACAGTGGTCTCGGAAGATTTAATTTATACAGCATTTCCTTCCTGTACAATAACGGAACTAATTCCCTGACAATAAAGAATCTCAGCAAGATTTCTTCATTCACTGCTGTTACAAACACTATTTGTTAATCACTCCTGTTGTCTCTCTCTCTGCACTGTTTTATCTTTTGTGTTTTATAAATCTTTTGGTTGAATACACTCAGCTCCAACTGAGCTTCAGTTCATCTCACAAATTTATCTCTGTTCCCAACTCTAAAACTCAACCACTTCATACCTTGTTATAATCAGTTTCCAACTGCCCCTGAAGCCAAGAAAGAGAGTTCAGAATGTACAGTCACACGGTAGCTTGGCTACAGTGCAATACAATGACTCTCCAAACAATATGAATATGGGGTAATACCAAGTTAAATCAATGTGCAAAAGATAGACAGAGCTGGATGTAACGGTAACATAAAAACACCTTTATGGTGGCGACGGGGGTCTCAATGTCCGGAAAAAGCAACGCCGAGAACGCCTCTTCTGCAGAAGGCCTGCCGAATCTTGTGCCAATCAGGCACTTAAGTGGACAGCAGAGGGCTTTCCACGGGATCAAGGACTCCGTTGACAGAAGTTCCACCTTCGGAGAACTGCCGGCTAATCAGAGGCTGACAGCTCTTCCACTGAACAGTGCCACCGTGGAGGCAGTGGCTGCTGCTGGAGGAGCACCTACTAGATGCCCAGGAGCAGCTCTGAACCCAGGCCACAGGTAGTTCAGGGAGGGAGGGGTCTCATGGGGTGTTGTTGGGGGGCAGGGGGTTGGTAGCAAGGGCAGCGGGGTAGCTCTCAGTGGGCCCCCCTTCCTGATGTCGGGTCCCTCGTTCAGGTACTAAATGTCTTGTAATGACGGACCCGCCCCGCCTCCCCCCCCCATCACCCCTTAGCTAGGAACCATCATGCATGGTTTCTCATGCTATGCTTCCCTTGTGGCGACGGGGTTTCCCACTGCACGGCTAATTGTAGCAGTGGCAGGATGAGGCCCTTCATTGAGGATCTATTACCAAGTTAAGGCCTCAATTGGTGGCAGGGCTGGAAGGCTGTTAACAGGCCTTCCTGCCTTGGACTAAATTTTGGTGGAAGCGGGAAGGTGGCAAGAACCCTCCCCTGCCACCAACCCACCCAATGTTATGTTCTCTCCACCTCCAAACCTACTGTGGGGGAGCTGTTAGGTCTTTATTCAATAGTCGTAATATAAACAACAACGCTCAAGGCTTGCAATGACATTTTATGTTGCTTGTTAGCCCACTCCTTAATTCTGCATGCATATAGATACAAGATTCAATGATGTATGGTGCCCAAGCAGTGTGATTTAGTGCAAATTAATTGCAGGTAGAGTGATGAATAATGTACAAAATACAGAACATAACACCATTCTCCTTCCCACAATAGTGCTTGTTTTTGGGAGACTTGCTGAGCTGTAGCCTACACACTTACCTAGTCTGTTCAGGCTTCCTCCACAATATAACCTATGCAACTGAACTCTAGTTCCAAAGGGACTATTAGTTAATTGAAGCATCACCATTCTCTGAGCCCAGGGCAAAAATAAAATGCACAGTCCACTGTTCTATCCTTTAACATCCGTTTTGTGAAGAGTGCTTTTGGGGAGAGCCCAGAAACGTAAACCTATGCACCCGTTTGACTCTCTTACATTCCTTTTGGATTCTTGTGTCCCAGCACAAAGTTGTCAGAGCTCTGATTTGAGCCAGTGCTCTCTGTATGTTTTAATTATGGATTAGGGAGGTTTCCAGTCTTCACAGGACCTTTTAAACCTAGTGTTGGATTTCTTTTCTCTCATTCTGGAAGCTGCCATGTTGTGTATACCTTCTTGCTGCATTGTGGAATCCATATTTTGCTTCTTGTCTGAGGAACAGGCCGCATGATGTGACCAATTCATCTTGTGGATGATTTTATTTTGCTCTGGGCATTTTTGCATGTTTGGGCTGTATCCTGCCTGGTTGGTTTGAGTGTAAGATTGTTACTGGGGCTGGGTCCAAGAATGTGGTCATAGCATCTGGTTATCAATCACAGGTTGGCTGGGGCCTGCAATTTTGATTCCAATGCACATGCACTGGGGGCTGGGGGCTTAGTAATGATGGATTTTTTTATTATCTCAGTAAAGTAGGCAAGTAGCCGAACCAAACTAAAGAGCATGCTTCTTTTTAAAGCAAAGTGTGAGATAATTACAACATTGTATTCTGATAAATGTGGATAGAATAAATTATCACATTCCACAGAGTTTACCAGTGTTATGTCAAGTTATAGAGAAAATTAAAGAACTATTGCATTTGTTCTGTATTATAAATGTAACCATATAATGTACTACACACAGTAAACAATAATATGATTTTAAAACCGTATTTTCTATTTTTCAGTGACTTCTTTCACTGTATTTAATTTATTTTACTTATAACTGGATTTTCTTCTTCATGTATAAAAATTATGTCCTTTTGATTGTGTGTTGGAATATATGCCAGCCTCTTTACCTGAAAGAGGTGCATCCACAGATCGGGATTATGATTATGTTCCTGTTAATAAAATTTTATGTGACTTAAATTTGAATGCATATAAAAGGCAGCATAGAAATAGCATAGGAAGGCAAATAAACTGATTTTCAGCGTTATGTCATATTATAGTATTGTATCATTGTGTGAATACATTTTTGCTCTTTTTCAATTGTGTCTCAGGGGAAAATTAGATTGCTCCCGTTTTTGGGCATGGGGGTTGTAATTCACAATTTGCCTGCGTTCGGTCATGTTGAGGTAAGCAGCACACAATCTCTGTGCTACCACCTTATTTGAATGATTGGAGCTTGCAGCCTAGCACCGAATACACTGCTGGCTGGCTGCACATTCAACAGAGGGCCCATCAGCCTATGTGGCTAGCTCATGTTTCAGCTAATCTGCACATCTTAAAGCAGCCTGTAACTCTTAAAAGGAAGCTGCACTCACTACAAGGAAGTCATTGCTGACTGCCTGTTGAGGAAATAACTGCAAAGCACCCCAATGCAGCAACAGCCAAGAGAGAGGGCTCCCAGGTTTTCCAATACGGCACTGGAGGCATTAGTGCATGAGGTCGAAAGGAAGAGAGAAGTGATGTTTCTACAGGGGGCCAGGAGGCCTGCAAGGCAAACCCTGAAACGGGAATGGGAGCAGGTAACCATTGAGGTTAATTCCCAGAGTCCTGCTCCAAGGACTTGGCAGCAGTGCTGCAAGAAGTTAAATGACCTCATGTGGGTTGTCAAGGTCAGTGAATGCATCTTCAAAGGATTCTCCTACCCACCCCACCACCAATCTCTCACACTGCTCAATGCACCACACACCTCATCACTCACCCATCAACAATCTTTAGCAATCAGGACTCAAGCCTAAAATCCAGATACTCCACCTCATCCTCAAACACCTCCAATGCTGCAAGTCTCACACCCACTTCTCATTGTTTTCACATGCCTCCAGGTATTCAGCCATGTCAGGCACATCACACAAACACAATCACTGATATTCTTCCTTCTCCCTTGTAGGCAGCCCATAATACGAGGGATCAGAGTAGAAACGAAAGGGGACATGCATGCCTGCATCATCTGAGCCTTCTGGAGGGGATGATGCTTCACGTCAAAGAGCAGGTTGTGACTGAAATCATTGCACTCAGTGTCGTTGAAAACATTCAGGATGAGGGAATATTTTTCATATACTTTTTGAGGGATGTGAGTGTCGTTGGCAAGACCAGACTTTGTTGCCTTTGAAAAGGTGGTGGTGAGCTGCCTTCTTGAACCGCTGCAGTCCTTGGGTGTAGGTATACCCCCAGTGCTGTTAGGGAGAGAGTGCCAGGATTTTGATGAGCAACAGTGAAGGAACGGCGATGTATTTCCAAGTCAGGATGGTGTGTGGCTTGGAGGGAAACTTGCAGATGGTGGTGTTCCCATGCATCTGCTGCTCTTGTCCTTCTAGGTGGAAGAGGTCATGGGTTTGGAAGGTGCTGTCGAAGGAGGTGTGATGAGTTTCTACAGTGCATCTTGTAGATGGTACACACTGCTGCCACTGTGCATTGGTGGTGGAGGGAGGGAATGTTTAATGTGGTGGATCTGGTGCCGATTGGGTTGCTTTATCCTGGATAGTGTCGAGCTTCTTGAGTGTTGTTGGAGCTGCATACATCTAGGCAAGTGTAAAGTATTCCATAACACTCCTGACTTGTGCCTTGTAGATGGTGCACAGGCTTTGCAGTGTCAAGAGATGGGTTACTCACCACCGAATTCCCAGCCTCTGTGCTGCTCTTGTAGCCACAGTATTTATGTGGCTGGTCCAGTTTAGTTTCTGTTAAATGATAACTCTCAGGAAGTTGACAGTGGGAAAATCAGCGATGGTAATGTTGTTGAATGTCAAGGGGAGATGGTTAGATTCTCTCTTGTTGGAGATTATCATTCCCTACCACTTGTGTGGTGTGAATGTTACTTGCCACTTATCAGCCCAAGCCTGAATGTTGTCCAGTTCTTGCTGCATGCTGGCATGATCTGCTTCATTATCTGAAGAGTTGCTAATGGTACTGAAAACTGTGCAATCATCAGCGAACATCCCCACTTCTAACCTTACGTTTGAGGGAAGGTCATTGATGAAGCAGGTGCAGATGGTTGGGCCTAGGACACTACCCTGAGGAACACCTCAAATGATGCTCTGGGCCTGAGGTGATTGGGCTCCAACAACCACAACCATCTTCCTTTATGCCAGGTATGACTCCAACCAGTGGAGTGTTTTCCCCCGATTCCCATTGACTTACTGGAGCTCCTTGATGCCAAACTCAGTCAAATATTGACTTGATGTCAAAAGCAGTCACTCTCACCTCAGCTCTGGAAGTCAGCTCTTTTGCCAATGTTTGGACGAAGGCTGCAATGAATTCTGGAACCCAAATTGAGCATGTGTGAGCACATTATTGGTGAGTAAGTGCTGCTAAATAACACTGTCGATTACACCTTGCTGATGTTTGAGAATAGACTGATGAGGCGGTAATTGTCCGAATTGGATTTCTACTGCTTTTTGAGGACAGGACATGCCAAGTAATTTTGCATATTGTTGGGTAGATGCCAGTCTTGTAGCTGTAATGGAACAGCCCGGGCTAGCACCGTTACCAGTATCTCTCTGTCGGAAGTGGTGAACAGGTGGTGTGCCCTCCATTTTCTGCAACTCTGTCTTCCAGTGGTGCTACAGAGCTGAGTTTTCTGGCCTCACACTCTGTGATGTAAGAGTAGATTTTCTGTCCTGATAAGCTTTTATATGTTGGCTTGTCAGAACTATGTGACCACCAGATATCTCCTGTCATTAGACACTGATAACTGCTTTGTCTGCTCAACAGGTGTTCTGCAGGGTCAAGGAGCAATTAAAACTTTCAGCAATGATGTAACACGGGCAATATCAGATTGGCCGCCCATTATACACATCGCTCCATATTCCTTTCCATTGACTTCAGGCTCTGAATGTGATGTTTTCATTGTTTACATCACTGGCAAATGCAGTGAAAATACAATGAGAGTAAATTTATGCAGGCTTTCTCCTGTTTGTGCACTTGACGTTTGATGGAAGAACTGCAGAATGTCTGGAAAATTGGCGTAAACACCATTTCCAACATATTTCTGGGCTTTCTGCAACTATTCCTTCAAAGTTACAGCAGACGAATGGGAGAACCCTGCATGGATTCACATTCTTATGTGCTGGATTTTACCAAACCCCCAACCCGGGGCTCCATGGTGAGGGGAGCCCAGAAGATGGTTCCAGCAGAGGCCCGCCACAGAGGCTGATGCTGGGAGAGCCCGGCACGATCCTCCTGGCAGTGACGAGGCTCCATGGCAGCCCTCTTCCCACCCCCCCCACCACCCCCACCCCCACCCCCGCCCCCACCTAGTTGGCGACGGGAACTCAATTTCAATATTTAAATCAATGACATGAACAAATTTAAATGAACTTTACTTCTGAGCCTGCTGCGATCGTCAGTGCGGCGGCCGACACTCCCGTGCCTTCAATTCCCCGTCTGGGGAAAGCCGGAGTGATGTTGGTGGGGAGGGGTGAGGATTTAAGATTTTCAGTGCGGGGTGGGGGATGGGGCCAAATAAATTAATGAGTGTAGGGAATGGTGGGAAGGGGTGAACTTTAAAATTTGTGCAGTCTTGGGTGGGGGGGAAAGTCAGATTTAAAAGGTGTTTTGTGGGGGGGAAAGGCAAATAGTTAATGTAATTGTTATTGGAGGGTGGGAAAGGGGCATTAGAATTTTATTTAATAGATTTTGGGGGGCTGTATCTTTAAAAATGTAAATATGCCAGCAGGCCTGTCTGCTCTTTATAAATGGCACCAGTGCATGCGCACAGGCAGCTCAAGCCATTGCCGACGTCGGACAGCCCACCCCCTCCACATGATTGGCGGGGGGGAACGGGCTGCCCTGGCTATTTAAATGAGCTGCCGTGAGAGATTGCAGCGGCTCTGCGGCATGCGGGCTGCCATTTTTTGAGCCGGCTCTTAAAATTCATCCCGATGTCCTAGTTCCACCAATCAGCACTACCGTTAGATAACTTTACTGCTCATCATGGGCTATATGACCTGGGAATTATGCTTCTTTGGGGGTGTGGCTCACGTGAGGGGCACTTATTGTGATGGTTTGAAAGTATGAATTCATAACACTTTGGAAATGTTAAGAATCATGGGGGTTAAATTCATACACGATGGTTTTCTTTCATTTCTGCAGCTCTCCTGATGCAGGTATGCCCCCCACCCCCACCCTCCAAGACATTTGCATTCTAAGGGCTGGATTTTGTGCAGGCGCGGGGTTCCCGTCTCTGCATTTTTTCAGTCCTCCCGGAGCGATCCTCCGGTCTTTTGGGGTGAAAGTTTAAGGAGGCGGGATCCCCTTCCTTTTAAGGACTTAATAGGGATGGGGATCCTGCCCCCAAGAGCTGCTGGCCTATCACAGGGCCGGCAGCTCAGCAGTATTGGCAGCGACGCCAGGAGTGGTGGCTACTGCCGGTACTGCAGGGGTCTTAGACCCAGGCCCAGTGCTGGAACCCCAGAGAAGAGGTAAGTGAGGCGGGGTTGCTGGGGCCAGTCCAGAAGGTCCTGACAAGGCGGGGTGGGCGTTCGGTCAAGGGGGAGGGGTGTCCCGGGAGGTGAATTAGTTCCCGCAGGGGTCCTCCATGGGCCACAAATTACCAACGAAAGAGGCACTCACCCCCCCCAAGCCCACAGGGAGGGCATCTCATTTTCCAAGACATCCTCCCTGCGCGGCATAGCATCCCCCCCCCCCCCAACCCCCTGTCGCTGGCAAGATCCCAGAGATGGAGGGGAAAGGCCCTTAATTGGCCGTTAGTAGGCCACTTAAGGGCCTCAATTGGCTCTGCGCGGGTGGCTGTCATCTGCCTATCCCGCCCCTGAGAGAATCAGAACCGGCAATCCCAGCGTCAGACACCGTGGCGTCAGACACCGTGGCGGCAGCTGCCACTCCGATTCTCCAGCATCCACCCTGCCATGAAATCCACCAATGGGAGGAGAACAAGATCCAGCCCGAAGTTTCAGAGCAGTGTTTGCATTTGTTTTTCTTCTAATTATCAGTTGAGCCTGAGTAGTAATGATCTGTGTTTATGCAGAATCCAAGCTGATCCATCTGGAAGATTATATAAGTCAATGAAGTAGATGTATTTGATTTCTTTTCAGGTTCACAGACATCAAAATGCCTATAAGCAGCAGATTATTTAGTTATTGGTGTGGTAAGAATGATGCAGACAGTTTGTGTGTACATAATTCCATGGGATACAGAAGCAATGGAAGATTTTACCTCAGAATAACTGAGAAGTTCAATAAAATATTACATCTCAATATTCAGCCCTGATACAAGTGCTGAAAGTATGGATCAGGAATATGGGAATATACCCAAAATATATTGGAGCTGTTGCTAACACAAATCTTAATTTCAAGTTAACTGAAAATAAATGCCATTCTACCTTAATTTGGCTGAGCTCCAAAGTGTCACTGTGCCATTTAGAAACAGCTCAAAGCAGACTATTTTTAATGATCCGTTAAATGAATTGAAAAATCTTGTAGACTAGTGCAATTAGCCACACAGTAATGATTGTTTTATGCTTTGGGTTCATGCATTTCTTTTGGGGTTTTTTTGGGTGTAGTTTTGCCAATATGAATGAACTGCTGAATGATGCAGAATAGTCACTCATCTGGAATCAACATCTAATAAATTTGAAATATGTTGAACACATCCCCAGCACACTTGCTTGTGTGTCTCCTCATGCTTACACTATAGGGGGAATTTTAACTTTTCAACTCACCAGGATGGGGAGGGGGTCCTGGTAGGGATGGTGGTTGGGGGCCAGATCCCTGACCCAGGATGGGTTTGATCCCGGAGAGTGGGGGGGTAGGGATGGTTTGATCAGGTATGGGGATGGGGTTTGTATGAGGGTGGAGGGAAGCACTCCTGCTCTTTCTGGCCCATAAGGAGTGTTCCCCGAGAATGTCCTCGTCTTGCTGCAGCTTCCGGGTTTCCCAAAGCCGGGGACACCAGGCCAGCCACTGTAAAACTTGCAAAGCTGGTTAAAACCGAAGCTTTAATCCTCAGTATCATATTTAAAATGTCATCCCACAGATTGTCTGCTGCTGCTCAATGATCTTACTTTTCATCTATGGTACAGCATCTATGTCCAGCCAAGCAGAACTTGGAGAGGACTGTGCCCTCCAAGATGGACTGTCCCTGCCACACCCATCTGCTCTTGCTCACTTGTGAGGTGTGAGTTACAAGGTGAAAGGCCAACACTCTGTTTATTTGGTCCTAATGAACTGTGAGTATCTGAGCTGGTGCATGGTAAACATGCGTCCTGTGATGTTGCACCCTCAAAATGCACCAGCTCCTCTGAAGATTCATCATCCGTGAGGTCCATGGACTGGTGCTGTACATGTGAAGGCCATGATGGAAAGAAAAGATATGAATTAGTACTGGCAAGGTAAGAATGTTGTAATTTATCATGACAAAGGTGATCATATTTCACTCGTTGTTAAAATCCAGTCAACGTGACTGCATGTTGTGTAACATTTGAGTCACTGATATTTAATTGTGACACCGAGTAGCTGGGAGGTCCTATTGCCGATGGCTAGGGACACCAAAATGCCACTGATCCCCAGCGCATCCTCCTCTGCAGTTGTTAGATATGAGCTCTGTAAAGGATCATAACCTTACTGAATGGTGGAGCAGCCCAGATGGCCTACTTCTGCTCCTATTTCTTGTCTTCATATGCCCATCTCTGGTTCTCTCCCTCTCTCTCTCCCTAGTATTTTGTTCTCCTGCAACAGAGGAAAGAACAGTCATGTGTTCACCTGATGAGTGCATTTGGTAAGGGTGACTATCAGGAAGAAGTGTGAAATTGCATAAGGATGAGGGTGAGTGGCAGTGGTGGACAGATAGATGGGCATGTGAGGATATGCATAGAAGGAGAAGGCTGGGTGTGCTAGCAAGGTAAGTTGGTGTGAGGAGTGATATGATGGGGTAGGCTTGCCAAGGCAGAGTAAGAGGCTGGGGTGATGTGCACAACAAGTTGTAGGGAAATGTGCAACTGTACTTTAGTACTTTAGATGGGTCAGTTTTTGTCCAGTGTGTGCAGGAGGGTTTTCTGACACAGTATGTAGACAGGCCAACCAGGGGTGATGCCACATTGGATTTGGTACTGGGTAATGAACCCGGCCAGGTGTTAGATTTAGATGTAGGTGAGCACTTTGGTGATAGTGATCACAATTCGGTTAGGTTTACCTTAGCGATGGGCAGGGACAGGTATAAACCGCAGGGCAAGAATTATAGCTGGGGGAAAGGAAATTATGATGCGATTAGGCAAGATTTAGGATGCGTAGGATGGGGAAGGAAACTGCAGGGGATGGGCACAATCGAAATGTGGAGCTTATTCAAGGAGCAGCTACTGCGTGTCCTTGATAAGTATGTACCTGTGAGGCAGGGAGGAAGTTGTCGAGCGAGGGAGCCATGGTTTACTAAAGAAGTTGAAGCGCTTGTCAAGAGGAAGAAGAAGGCTTATGTTAGGATGAGACGTGAAGGCTCAGTTAGGGCGCTTCAGAGTTACAAGCTAGCCAGGAAGGATCTAAAGGGAGAGCTAAGAAGAGCGAGGAGAGGACACGAGAAGTCATTGGCGGATAGGATCAAGGAAAACCCTAAGGCTTTCTATAGGTATATCAGGAATAAAAGAATGACTACAGTTAGATTAGGGCCAATCAAGGATAGTAGTGGGAAGTTGTGTGTGGAATCAGAGGAGATAGGGGAAGCGTTAAATGAATATTTTTCATCAGTATTTACAGTAGAGAAAGAAAATGTTGTCGAGGAGAATACTGAGATACAGACTACTAGGCTAGATGGGATTGAGGTTCACAAGGAGGAGGTGTTAGCAATTTTGGAAAGTGTGAAAATAGATAAGTCCCCTGGGCCAGATGGGATTTATCCTAGGATTCTCTGGGAAGCCAGGGAGGAGATTGCAGAGCCTTTGTCCTTGCTCTTTATGTCATCATTGTCGACAGGAATAGTGCCGGAAGACTAGAGGATAGCAAATGTTGTCCCCTTGTTCAAGAAGGGGAGTAGAGACAGCCCTGGTAATTATAGACCTGTGAGCCTTACTTCGGTTGTGGGTAAAATGTTGGAAAAGGTTATAAGAGATAGGATTTATAATCATCTTGAAAAGAATAAGTTCATTAGAGATAGTGAGCACGGTTTTGTGAAGGGTAGGTCGTGCCTCACAAACCTTATTGAGTTTTTTGAGAAGATGACCAAACAGGTGGATGAGGGTAAAGCCGTGGATGTGGTGTATATGGATTTTAGTAAGGCGTTTGATAAGGTTCCCCACGGTAGGCTATTGCAGAAAATACGGAAGTATGGGATTGAAGGTGATTTAGTGCTTTGGATCAGAAATTGGCTAGCTGAAAGAAGACAGAGGGTGGTGGTTGATGGCAAATGTTCATCCTGGAGTTTAGTTACTAGTGGTGTACCGCAAGGATCTGTTTTCAGGCCACTGCTGTTTGTCATTTTTATAAATGACCTGGATGAGGGTGTAGAAGGGTGGGTTAGTAAATTTGCGGATGACACGAAGGTCGGTGGAGTTGTGGATAGTGCCGAAGGGTGTTGTAGGGTACAGAGGGACATAGATAGGCTGCAGAGCTGGGCTGAGAGATGGCAAATGGAGTTTAATGCGGAAAAGTGTGAGGTGATTCACATTGGAAGGAGTAACAGAAATGCAGAATACTGGGCGAATGGGAAGATTCTTGGTAGTGTAGATGAGCAGAGAGATCTTGGTGTCCAGGTACATAAATCCCTGAAAGTTGCTACCCAGGTTAATAGGGCTGTTAAGAAGGCATATGGTGTGTTAGCTTTTATTAGTAGGGGGATCGAGTTTCGGAGTCACGAGGTCATGCTGCAGCTGTACAAAACTCTGGTGCGGCCGCACCTGGAGTATTGCGTGCAGTTCTGGTCACCGCATTATAGGAAGGATGTGGAAGCTTTGGAAAGGGTGCAGAGGAGATTTACTAGGATGTTGCCTGGTATGGAGGGAAGGTCTTACGAGGAAAGGCTGAGGGACTTGAGGTTGTTTTCGTTGGAGAGAAGGAGGAGGAGAGGTGACTTAATAGAGACATATAAGATAATCAGAGGGTTAGATAGGGTGGATAGTGAGAGTCTTTTTCCTCGGATGGTGATGGCAAACACGACGGGCCATAGCTTTAAGTTGAGGGGTGATAGATATAGGACAGATGTTAGAGGTAGTTTCTTTACTCAGAGAGTAGTAGGGGCGTGGAACGCCCTGCCTGCAACAGTAGTAGACTCGCCAACTTTAAGGGCATTTAAGTGGTCATTGGATAGACATATGGATGAAAATGGAATAGTGTAGGTCAGATGGTTTCACAGGTTGGCGCAACATTGAGGGCCGAAGGGCCTGTACTGCGCTGTAATGTTCTATGTTCTATGTTCTATGTACTCAACTTTCCTGATATGGCTCAGTTATTAAAATGCTTCCTGGACTGAATCCAGGAGCATGGCACAATGGTCCTGTTGTTGATCTCCTGGGCCACCTCCAGTCATACCTACTTTGTGGCAGCAGCAGGTTTCTTCCTCCCATTTCTGATGAAGAGTTTCTCTCTGTGGCTTCTTACAGACCCCAACAGTACATCATTGGAGGTGTCATTAAAGCAGGACACAGCCTTTGAGCCTCCTGAATCCATTGTAAAAGTTATTCCTCTCTTGCTTCCAACTCCGAACTCCTCCAAATTCCATCTTCAGATTGGCTCTTTATATACTGGAATTGTGATCTTGCAGATCCTCATCATAGCCATTGCCTCACATTCAACACCAAACCCAGAAGTAAAATGATAATAAGGTGCTGTGATAAAATGCCACAGACCGAAGCGTTGAACTTCATTACCACCATGCCTCGAGCCAAGGTCTCATCACTTCTGTGGCTGGGAAACATTAGTGATGGCGAAAAGTTATATAAAATATCTTTTGTGTTGTCTGGAGCAATATACCTCCCTGAACATTAATTGAACACCCCAAATAAGGCATCAAGTGCACTTTTCTACTTTTAGGATGTAAAGCACTTTCTGTAAACTGACATTTGCACCAGGCAGTTTAATATCAGCACAATTCATATTACAAGCAGGGCCATATCTGTATACAGTACCTGACAATAACTGTAAATACTTCAGGAGTTCAGTCGTGTTTATCCATGATAATATACAAGTCAATTATCTTTCACTACAGTATGAACTGTCATATTTTAGCTGTTCCCCTGTATTATTCACTTATTGACTTTAACTTTGGTACTATGAATGCACTTTATTATTATATAACTTTAATAGTGTAGCAAATTTTGCTGTATAATTTAGACTGTGAAAGAATAATACTGGTTTTAATAAAAACCTAATGCAATTTCCAGTGATAATTGACTGGTAGGTGTCGTAAACATTTGACCCTATCACAGTACATGCTTCATGTTTTCATCTGTATGGATGATAATGAAAAAAATATGCTCAAATCTGTTTTTTTGAAAGATTTGATTCACTTAGAGTGGGTTTTGTTAACAATGAAATGTTCTTTGTGGTTCTAATAGGAACTAGAACATGTTATAATAGTTTCAGGAAAAGTTATGAAAATACCACGTAACTGTAGCCAGTGCTTTTTTATTTCATTGTGATGCAAGTGTGGTTAATTGATGTGATGCGACCTTCTATTCCATGTAATACGTTAAACAACACAGGGGTGGGCCTATGACCCTATGAATAGAAGAAAATTCCAGCACCATGTTGTGTAAGGCCCAGTGTGCTCAACCATAAAGAGTAACTGTTACTGGAAGTTTGAGGTGGTGTTCTACAGTACCGTTACTGTTCCTAAATCCTTACTGTGTAGGTTTGGTTCTTTCTTTTAGGAACAATGAATTGATCTAAGAATGTTTTGTTTCTTTCTGTATTACAGATAACACCACAGCAGGATGCAGACAGAGCAGCTTTAATGATGTTTACCCTCTTAGCCAGTTACATTATACATACATGTTTCGAGATATATAGATGTTACTTAAAATTATTTATCTCAACCGATCTCTATTTTTAAAAAAATTCTCCGCTGCTCTGGACCAGAATTCATTTATTTCATTTAGAAAATAGAGGTGGGAGAAAAATCATTAGTTAGAGGATAATGAGGAAGAAATAGCCAGAGGCAAAGTAGACATGATGAGACATTTGGGACATTAGGAAGCTAAAGTATTTGATTGTTTCAGTTTAATAGTATTGCTGCACTTAAGTATTTAGACACCTACACAAAAGCGATAGGAAACAGGAGGTTGAAAGTCAAGGATGGAAGAAGATGTTGGGTGCAAAATTGGGCTCCGTAGTGCCTCTGAGTGGGGTGCCCAGCACCTTCAGTCACTTTGATTGTGGTCCCTGCAGTGCCCCATGTTGGGAATGACACTTGCACGGGCATGTTGTGCATGCATCAGAAACATCCCAACTGGCCAGATGATGATGTCAAATAGCCATACCGGCTGACTTAATGCATGTTTTACAAATTGGACTGCACAGTTCCACTCATGTACTTGCTTGTCACTCACCAAAGAACATTCGTTTGGCTGCAAGTGGAGCCCAGCTCTAGTGTTATTAAGCACTCAACTTGTAGGTAAGGTGAATTTGAAGAACTTCTGCTATTGCAAAGTCTCTGGATGTACTGTGGAGTGTTTTTGGACACGTTGTGGTGAGTTCCTGGATTTGGCAGGAAGTGTTGCTGCATCCTCACAGGGAGGGCAGAGAATTTGGTGATCTATCCACATTGGTATGGGAGCTGCAGTTGCAGTGCTTCTGGGTCTGCAACATGTCAGGGCGATGGAGCAGAGGCTGCAGAGAGGGAAGGCTCTGCATGATGCCCTATGCCAAGTTGGAGTTGGACTCCTCCATGCTCCTTGACAGTGACAGGAGGCTGTCTGGCAGGCCAGCCAATGCACCCGGCATGTCAGTGTACGTACTCACCAGCGTTCTCCTATATGCTGCTCCATTGAAGTTCTCAACCAAACTGCCCCTCTAGCAGAACTCAACTGCGCCCTCGCCCTCTGGTGAGCTGACACATAAACTATCCTTTCTGATGAAGGGTCACTGACCTGAAACGTTAACTCTGCTTCTCTCTCCACAGATGCTGCCAGACCTGCTGAGTATTTCCAGCATTTCTTGTTTTTATTTCAGATTTCCAGCATCTGCAGTATTTTGCTTTTATTTAACTATCCTTTCCCCCTGGCTTGGCTTCGGCCCAATCATGCTTGGCAACTCACCTTGGGCTTATCCCAACTCTATTCCTTCTTTCCTGCATTGCCACATTCTGTAAAAAAATACTTCATTGGCCGTAAAGCGCTTTGAGACATCCAGTGGTCATGAAAGGCACTATATAAATGCAAGACTTTCCTTTTTTTCTCTATACTACCCTCTTAGGCATGTGCAGTGCCAGTATCTGAGCTGCTGGCTGTGAGTGTCAGATCAAGAGCTGGGGCCATTTCATCAGTGCTGTGCTGTTGCTCTCTCTTTTCCTCCTCGGGTTGCTGTGGCCGGGCAGGCAGCAATTCTTGGGTGTCTAAAAGCAGAAAATCAGAAAGGGGAAGATTGAGGTGAAGGAAAAATTTGTGGGGTGCATAGCAAGAGTTTCTTGGTCACACCATCAGCAGCTTGCTCATCATGTTACATAGAAGGATGAGGGTGAGTGAGAGTTGAGAAGGAGCATAAGGCAGCAACGTACCACTATCCTCAATGTTCTCAGCAACGTCAGATGCCATGGGTTCTGTTGCATCTGGCTGCATGATATGAAGAACCATCTGCTCTGTAGGGTTCAGGAGATTCGGGCATCCTTGGCCACCTCTGGTTCTGCTTTGCTGCTGGCACTTATGGGTGACCTAGTCCTGCAAAAGAGAGGGCAGAATGTCATTGGTTATGCTGCACTGTGTTTAGGTGATATACCTTCCAGAGCTGAATAGCTGGAGACATGGGAAGGCAGCAGGAGCTAGGTGTGAGGCTATCATCATTGGAAGGTGTATGAGGGTGAGGTGGAGTATCTGGATGTTAGGCGTGAGTACTGCGTTACAGACACTGCTGATGGGTGAGTGATGGGGGCGTGGTGTATTGTGCAACATGAGAGATTGATGGCGTGAAGGATATGAGGTCCTTTGAAGAGTATTCACTGAGCTTGACAACTTGTGCAAGGCCATTGAACCTTTTATAGCACTGCTGCCAGGTCCTCAGGGCCACCCTCCTTGTGGTGATCTCCCTGGCCACCGACTCTCATTCTCTTTGGAGGGTGCTCCTTGAAGGCCTCTTGGCCCCCTGAGGAAACCTGACCTCTCTCCTCCTGTCTGCCTCCATGACTAAGGCCTCCAGCACTGCATCTGTGAATCTCGAGCCCTCTCTCTTCCCTGGTGTTCGATTTGTACAGCTCTAACATTCAGTCAATGTCAGTACAGACAGCCAGCAGCAGATTCTTCCACTGAATGCAACCCCTCTTTAATTGGGACAGATTGCTTTTAAGAGGGGCAGGTCGGCGGCACCACATGCTATCAGTGCAGGCTGCTGGGCCCTCTGCTGAATGCTTATACAGTCAGCAGTGGCCCCGCTCAGAACAACATTAAATCAGGTAAATGAGGAGCCAGTGCCAAGTTTGCGTGCTGCCAGTTTCAATGGCAACGTGCACGGGCAAATCATTAACTCTGGCCTCCGCACCTGAAAATGGGTCATAATTAGCTTTTAATTGAAATTAATGCAGAGATCTGTTAAAAATGTGAGGTTACTTCATAAAACTAATGCAGGATTTAGCACTGTCTCTGAATAAAATGGCATCACATGCACTTGTACAAGTTGCACATTTATAATTTTATTAAAAATAACATATAGAGGAAAACATCAGGGCTAGTATTTAAAATGAGGCAGCAGGAAACTTGTAGATAGGAGAACACTTGAGCACCATGGATCATGGTACAATTAGATGTGATCTTCCAGCAGAAGTCAAAGCAAAGGAGTAAAAAAAAATGGACCAGCTTTCAGGAGAGCTAATTTTAAGGCAATTAGGGTAGACAAATTAGTCTGAATTTATGAAATCAGAGTGGTTATCAATGGTAATAGTTATGAAAGGTAGCTGTAACTAATGGAATACTCTCGAAATTGGTTTGGAGGACCCCTGCAGTTCATAACATTTATTGATAACCTTGTTGAAGGTATTACAAGCTTGTTAATGGCATGGCTTGTTTGGGAAGCATGATGTTATTAATGAGATAAATGAGATAATGAGGGTGGCACAGTGGCGCAGTGGTTAGCACCGCAGCCTCACAGCTCCAGGGACCCGGGTTCGATTCTGGGTACTGCCTGTGTGGAGTTTGCAAGTTCTCCCTGTGTCTGCGTGGGTTTTCTCCGGGTGCTCCGGTTTCCTCCCACAAGCCAAAAGACTTGCAGGTTGGTAGGTAAATTGGCCATTATAAATTGTCACTAGTATAGGTAGGTGGTAGGGAAATACAGGGGCAGGTGGGGATGTTTGGTAGGAATATGGGATTAGTGTAGGATTAGTATAAATGGGTGGTTGATGGTCGGCACAGACTTGGTGGGCCGAAGGGCCTGTTTCAGTGCTGTATATCTAATCTAAATAAGTTTTAAACAGGTCTTAAGAGATTTTGTTGTTAAATATTTGCGGTTTAAACATAAACATTTATATAAATGGATTTATTCTTTCAATTGGATGAAAACAGGCAGGTTCTACAATGGATGGGCAATCCATTTGCCCAAGTGGTGAAGGTGAAAATTACCCCTTATGTTTTTAGTTGAATTTTGAGCTGATGTTAAACTTGGTGGTGGAGGGACGAGAGGGGGCACTCAATAATAAAGTCATTTTAAGTGAGCAGATGAAATTCAGTGCATTGGAAGAAAGAAAATGGGAGAGGCACTTACACAGTGAATGTTTAGGAGCCAGCCAATTGCCTCTGGGTAGACATGCTTGAAAAGTTTTTGAAGTATATGTATATCATTTTACTTATAATTGATTGAAACAACAGTGATTAATAAGGAAGTTAGAAATTAGGAATGTTTGCTGTGCTAATGGCTTTAGTAAGGTTGTGCACGACATGACAGAGAAGGAGACATTTAAATACTGAAAATGTTCCTATAAATTGAATGAGTTCTGGGTATATGGCGTGGCAATATTAAAATTAAAATCCTAGGTAGAGAGGTAGATACTTAAAGATTCTAGTTGTTTACTCTTTGCAACAGTAATACATGTTTAACATCTGAGACTTTCAACTGGATCTTGGAGCAGGAAACCACTCTACTGGCAGGACACTAACACCATGATTTTTTTAAGTCTAAGTGACAGCACTGTGAAAACAGGTTTAAATGCAGGAGAATCGTGATTGCCGTTAATTCAATCGCCATGATCAGTATTGTTCTCCTCCTAGATTTCCACTAACCAGAACCAAAAGTAGAACAAATTAATTAAATGAGATCTGATAGCAAGCAAGATTAGTACAAAATGGATAAACGAGGTGCTTATCAATTATTTATTTAACTTGCTATAGTAACATCCCAGAAGGAAAACTACTGATACAAGCAATACATTTTAAAGCCAGTTTATAAAAACTAATGGCTTCAGAAACCATGAAAAGATGTTTGGTATCATAAAAGAAAATTGAATTGAGTGAAGCCAATATTACACACTAAAAAAGTTAATATGATCTCATTAATAATGGTACTTAATTTGAATTAACTCAATTTAACTAAAGCAATGTACAGGATTTATTAGGAAATCAAAGAGTGTGACCCTTACAAGTAAAATATTTAACATACTGATAAATATTTTTCACTATCAGTTTTTGTAAACCAATGGAGAGAAAATAAAGTCAATTCTAAAGATCACACTCATTTCTATCTTCTGTTACAAGTAACATGACAGTTGTATTCTTCCTAAATGTGAAAAGATTTTACTCCTTTTTGTGATAATGGCAGCTCAAAAATGCTTTATACGTCTTTGTAACAAAGCTTGCTAACATCTCCAGGGCCCAGTTACTAACATGGCTTTGTCACAATTGCCATTGAGCCATTTTCCACAAATAGTGCACAATCTAGTGTTTGATCAACAAACTTTCAATTAAATACTCGGGAAGTGTTGAACAATCATTATTTCAGCTGTGTCGAGATCGGTTTCTATTTTTCGTTATTAACATAATGACCTTCTCAGGCATCATATTTCAGAGCTGCACATTGCAACGATTTTGTTACTGGATCATAAATGTTTTTAATTCTTTTATGGAATCAGAGCTTTTCTGGCAAGACCAGTATTTGTTGCCCATCCCTAATTGGCCTTCAGAAGGTGGTGGTGAGGTGAGCTACCTTCCTGAACCACTGCAGTCCACCTGGTGGAAGTACCTGAAGAGTGCTGTTAGGAAGGGAGTTCCAGGAGTTTGACCAAGCTACAGTGAAGGAACAGCAATATATTTCCAAGTCAGGATGGTGTGTGGCTTGGAGGAGAACTTGTAGGTGGTTGTGTTCCCATGCATCTGCTGCTCTTGTCCTTCTAGGTGGTAGAGGCTGTGGGTTTGGAAGCTGCTGTTGAAAGAGGCTTGGTGAGTTGCTGCAGTGCATCTTGTAGATGGTACACACTGCTGCCACTTTGTGTTATTGGTGGATGTGGTGCCGATCAAGTGGTCTGCTTTGATCTGGATGGTGCCGAGCTTTTTGAGTGTTGTTGGAGTTGCACTCATCCAGGCAAGTGTAGCGTATTCCATCACACTCCTGACTTGTGTCTTGTAGATGGTGGAAAGGCTTTGGGGAGTCAGGAGGTGAGTTGTTCACTGCAGAATTCCCAGCCTTTGACCTGTTCTTGTGGCCACAGTATTTATAGGGCTGGACCAGTTGAATTTCTGGTCAATGGTAAAGCCCAGGATGCTGTTTGTGGGGGATTCAGTGATGGTAATGCCAGTGAATGACAAGGGGAGAAGGTTAGATTCTCTCTTGTTGGAGATGGTCATTGCCTGATGCTTGTGTGGCATGAATGTTACTTGCCAGTTATCAGCCCAAGCCTGGGTGCTGTCCAGGTCTCACTGCATGTGGACACAGACTGCTTTAGTATCTGAGGAGTCATGAATGATAGTGAATACTGTGCAATCATCAGCGAACATCCCCACTTCTGACTTTATGATGCTTGAAAGGTCATTGATGAAGCAACTGAAGGTGGTTGGGCCTAGGACACTATCCTGAGGAACTCCTGCATCAATTTCCTGGGGCTGAGATGTTTGGTCTCCAACAACCACTACCATCTTTCCTTGTGATAGGTGTGACTCCAATCAGTGGAGAGTTTTTCTTGAGTTTTGTTAGGGCTCCTTGATGCCATTCTTGGTCAAATACTGCCTTGATGTCAAGGACAGTCACTCTCATCTCAGCCCTTGAATTCAGTCTTTTGTCCAAGTTTGGACCAAGGCTGTGATAAGGTCAGGAGCTAAGTGGCCCTGGCAGAACCTAAACTGAGCATCGATGAGCAGGCTATTGCTGAGCAAGAGTTGCTTGACAGTACTGTCCACGACAACTTCCATTACTTTGCTGATGATCTGATGGGGCAGTAATTGGCTGGATTGAATTTGTCCTGCTTTTTGTGGACAGGACATACCTGGGCAATTTTCCACATTGTTGCATAGCTGCTAGTGTTGTAGCTCTACTGGAACAGCTTGGCTAGGGGTGTGGTAGGGTCTACAACACAAGTCTTCAGTACTACCGCTGCACTGGGATGTTGTCAGAATGCATAGCCTTTTTTGTATCCAGTGTCTTGAGCTATTTCTTGATATCACATGGAGGAAATTGAATTAGCTGAAGACTGGCATTTGTACATATGAACATGCGAGCGTACGAATATATGAATTAGGATCAGAGGTGGCCATTTGGCCCCTCTAGCCTGCTCTGCCATTCAATAAGATCATGGCTGATCTGTTTGTGTCTCGAATTCCACACTCCCATCTACCCCTGATAACCTTTGATTCTCTTGCCGAACAAGAATCTATCTACCTCCACCTTAAAATTATTCAAAGATCCCGCCTCCACCGCCTTCTGAGGCAGAGAGTTCCAAAGTTGCAACACACTCTGAGAGAATAAATTTCTCCTCATCTCTTCCCTATAAGGGCGACCCCTAGTTTTAAAACAGTGCCCCCTCGTTCTGAACTCCTCCACAAGAGGAAACATCATTTCTACATCCACCTTGTCAAGACTGATCAGGATGTTATATACTTCAATCAAGTCTCCCCTCACTCTTCTAAATTCCAGTAAAACAAGCCCAGTCTGTCCAACCTTTCCTCATAAGACAACCCGTTCATTCCCGGTATCAATCTACTAAGCCTCTGAACTGCCTCCAGTGCATTCACATCCTTCCTTAAATAAGGAGACTAGAACTGCACACAGTATTTGAGATGTGGTCTCATCGATGTCCTGTACAACTGAAGCATAACATCCTTACTTTTATTTTGAATTCCTCTTGTAATAAAGGATGGTATTCCATTAGGCTTCTTTATTACTTGCTGGACTTGCATACTAAATTTTTGTGACTCATGTTGTTGTTGTCATGGGTGACTTCAAGGGTCACCACTTGTGTCCCTGCTGACTTCACCTGTGAGAAGTGCACCCAACTCCAGCTCCTCACAGACCGCGTTAGGGAACTGGAGCTGGAGCTGGATGAACTTCGGATCATTCAGGAGGCTGAGGGGGTGATCGAGAGCAGTTATAGGGAAGTAGTGACACCTAAGTTACAGGATAAAGGTAGCTGGGTGACCGTCAGGGGAGGGAAAGGGAATAGGCACACAGTGCAGGGATCCCCTGTGGCCGTTCCCCTCAATAATAAGTATACCGTTTTGGATACGGTTGGGGGGGATGACCTACCAGGGGAAAGCCACAGCGGCCAGGTCTCTGGCACTGAGCCTGGCTCTGTGGCTCAGAAGGGAAGGGGGAGAATAGGAGAGCGATAGTGATAGGAGATTCAATGGTTAGAGGAACAGACAGGAGATTCTGTGGTCGCGAACGAGACTCCCGGATGGTATGTTGCCTCCCGGGTGCCAGGGTCAGGGATGTCTCGGATCGAGTCTACAGGATTCTTAAGGGGGAGGGGGAGCAGCCAGAAGTCGTGGTACCAATGACAAGCTAGGGAAAGGGATGAGGACCTGAAAAGCGAATACAGGGAGTTAGGTTGGAAGTTAAAAGGCAGGACGAGCAGAGTAGTAATCTCAGGATTGATACCGGTGCCACGTGCTAGTGAGGCTAGAAACAGAGAGCGAGTGCAGCTGAACACATGGCTACAGAGCTGGTGTAGGAGGGAGGGCTTCAGATATGTGGATCATTGGGATACCTTCTGGGGAAGGTGGGACCTGTACAAGAAGGACGGGTTGCATCTGAACTGGAGGGGCACCGATATCCTGGGTGGGAGGTTTGCTAGAGCTCTTCGGGAGGGTTTAAACTCGTTTGGCAGGGGGATGGGAACCGGAGCTACGGATCAGTGGATGGGGTAAGTGTTGAACAGGCAGACACAGAGTGCAGAGAGTCTGTGAGGAAGGTTAGACAGTTGACAGGGCAAAGTTGCAGCCAGTATGATGGGTTGAAGTGTGTCTATTTTAATGCAAGAAGTGTCAGGAATAAGGGTGATGAACTTAGAGCATGGATCAGTACTTGGAGCTACGATGTTGTGGCCATTACGGAGACTTGGATATCACAGGGGCAGGAATGGATGTTGGATGTTCCAGGGTTTAGATGTTTCAAAAGGAATAGGGAGGGAGGTAAAAGAGGTGGGGGAGTGGCATTGCTAATCAGGGATAGTATCACAGCTGCAGAAAGGGAGGTCGGCGAGGAGGGTTTGTCCACTGAGTCAGTATGGGTGAAAGTCAGAAACAGGAAAGGAGCAGTTACTTTATTGGGAGTTTTCTATAGACCCCCCAATAGCAACAGAGACACGGAGGAACAGATTGGGAGGCAGATTTTGGAAAGGTGCAGAAGTAACAGGGTTGTTGTCATGAGTGACTTCAACTTCCCTAATATTGATTGGAACCTCCTTAGTGCAAATAGTTTGGATGGAGCACATTTTGTCAGGTGTGTCCAGGAAGGTTTCCTGACTCAATATGTAGATAGGCCGACTAGAGGGGAGGCTATGTTGGATTTGGTGCTTGGCAACGAACCAGGCCAGGTGGCAGATCTCTCGGCGGGAGAGCATTTCGGTGATAGCGATCACAACTCCCTGACCTTTACTATAGTCATGGAGAGGGATAGGAGCAGACGGGATGGGATAATATTTAATTGGGGGAGGGGGAATTACAATGCTATTAGGCAGGAACTGGGGAGCTTAAATTGGGAACAGATGTTCTCAGGGAAATGCACGACAGAAATGTGGAGGTTGTTTAGGGAGCACTTGCTGCGACTGCTGGATAGGTTTGTCCCAATGAGGCAAGGAAGGGATGGTAGGGTGAAGGAACCTTGGATGACAAGAGATGTGGAACAGCTAGTCAAGAGGAAGAAGGAAGCTTACTTAAGGTTGAGGAAGCAAGGATCAGACAGGGCTCTAGAGGGTTACAAGGTAGACAGGAAGGAACTGAAGAATGGACTTAGGAGAACTAGAAGGGGACATGAAAAAGTCTTGGCGGGTAGGATTAAGGAAAATCCCAAGGCGTTCTACACTTATGTGAGGAACAAGAGGATGGCCAGAGTGAGGGTAGGGCCGATCAGGGATAGTGGAGGGAACTTGTGCCTGGAGTCGGAGGAGGTAGGGGAGGTTCTTAATGAATACTTTGCTTCAGTATTCACTAGTGAGAGGGACCTTGTCGTTTGTGAGGGCATCGTGAAACAGGCTGATATGCCCGAACAGGTTGATGTTAAGAAGGAGGATGTGCTGGAAATTTTGAAAGACATGAGGATAGATAAGTCCCCGGGGCCAGACGGGATATACCCAAGGTTATTACGGGAAGCGAGGGAAGAGATTGCCGCACCTTTGGCGATGATCTTTGCGTCCTCACTGTCCACTGGAGTAGTACCAGATGATTGGAGGGTGGCAAATGTTATTCCCTTGTTCAAGCAAGGGAATAGGGATAACCCTGGGAATTACAGACCAGTCAGTCTTACGTCGGTGGTGGGCAAATTATTGGAGAGGATTCTGAGATACAGGATTTATGAATATTTGGAAAAATATAGTTTGATTAGAGATAGGCAGCATGGCTTTGTGAGGGGCAGGTCATACCTCACAAGCCTTATTGAATTCTTTGAGGATGTGACAAAACACATTGATGAAGGAAGAGCAGTGGATGTGGTGTATATGGATTTTAGCAAGGTGTTTGATAAGGTTCCCCATGGTAGGCTCATTCAGAAAGTAAGGAGGCATGGGATACAGGGAAATTTGGCTGTCTGGATACAGAATTGGCTGGCCCATAGAAGACAGAGGGTGGTAGTAGATGGAAAGTATTCAGCCTGGAGCTCGGTGACCAGTGGTGTTCCGAAGGGATCTGTTCTGGGACCTCTGCTCTTTGTGATTTTTATAAATGACTTGGATGAGGAAGTGGAAGGCTGGGTTAGTAAGTTTGCCGATGACACAAAGGTTGCTGGAGTTGTGGATAGTGTGGAGGGTTGTTGTCGGTTGCAACAGGACATTGACAGGATGCAGAGCTGGGCTGAGAAGTAGCAGATGGAGTTCAACCTGGAAAAGTGTGAAGTGATTCATTTTGGAAGGTTGAATTTGAATGCAGAATACAGGCTTAAAGACAGGATTCTTGGCAGTGTGGAGGAACAGAGGGGACTTGGGCTCCACGTCCATAGATCCCTCAAAGTTGCCACCCAAGTTGATAGCTTTGTTAAGAAGGCGTATGGTGTGTTGGCTTTCATTAACAGGGGGATTGAGTTTAAGAGCCGCGAGGTTATGCTGCAGCTCTATAAAGCCCTGGTTAGACCACACTTGGAATATTGTGTTCAGTTCTGGTCACCTCATTATAGGAAGGATGTGGAAGCTTTAGAGAGGGTGCAGAGGAGATTTACCAGTATGCTACCTGGACTGGAGGGCATGTCTTATGAAGAAAGGTTGAGGGAGCTAGGGCTTTTCTCATTGGAGCGAAGAAGGATGAGAGGTGACTTGATAGAGGTGTACAAGACGATGAGAGGCATAGATAGAGTGGATAGCCAGAGACGTTTTCCCAGGGCAGAAAGGGCTATCATCAGGGGGCATAATTTTAAGGTGATTGGAGGAAGGTTTAGGGGAGATGTCAGAGGTAGGTTCTTTACACAGAGAGTGGTGGGTGCGTGGAATGCACTGCCAGCGGTGGTAGTAGAAGCAAATACATTAGGGACATTTAAGCGACTCTTGGATAGGTACATGGATGATAGAAGAATGAAGGGTATGTAGGTAGTTTGATCTTAGAGTAGATTAAAGGGTTGGCACAACATCATGGGCCGAAGGGCCTGTACTGTGCTTTACTGTTCTATGTTCTATGCACTGGAACACCTAGATTCCTCTGCACCTTGGAGCTCTGCAGTCGTTCTCTGTTTAAGTAATACTCTGCTTTTCTATTCTTCCTGCCAAAGTGAACAACTTCACATTTTCCCACATTATACTCCAGCTGCCAGATTTTTGTCCACTCACTCAACCTATCTATATCAGTCTGCAATCTCCTTATGTCCTCTTCACAACATACTTTCCCACCTATCTTTGTGCCATCTGCAAATTTGACTACCATGCCATTGCTTCCCTCATCTATGTTATTGATATAAATTGTAAAACGTTGAGGCCCCAGCACAGACCCCTGCAGGACTCCATTCGTCACATCCTGTCAATCAGAAAAGGACCCATTTATGCAAATTCTGTTTTCTGCCAGCCAGCCAATCATCTATCCATGCTAATATGTTACCCATTACACCATGAGCTCCTATTTTTTTGCAATAACCTTTTATGTGGCACCTTGTCAAATGCCTTCTGAAAATCCAAGTACAGTATGTCAACGGGCTCCCCTTTATCCACAGCACATGTTATTTTTTCAAAGAAGTCCAATAAATTGGTTAAACATGATCTTCCTTTCACAAAACCATGCTGACTATTCCCGATTACCTTGAGTTTTTCTAAGTTCCTCGTTATAGTCTTCTTAATGATCGATTCTCACACCTTCCCCATGACAGACGTCAAACTAACTGTTACCTGTTTTCTGCCTCCCCCCCCCCCCCACTTCTTGAATAGAGGGGTTATATTTACTATTTTCCAGTCAGATGAAACCTTTCCAGAATCTGGCGAATTTTGAAAAATTAACACCAACACATCTACTACCTCATTAGCCACCTCTTTTAAGACCCTAGGATGAAGCCCATCAGGACTCGGGGACTTGTCAGCCCGCAGCTCCGTCAGTTTGGTCAGTAACACTTTCCTGGTGATTGTAATTTCACCAAGTTCCTCTCTTCCTTCCACATCATGATTGACAGCTTTTACTGGAATGCCTTTCGTATCCTCTGTAGTGAAGACAGAAGCAAAATATTTGTTCATTTCATCCGCTATTTCCTTATTATCTACTATTAACTCCCCATTCTCACTCTTTAAAGGACCAACACTCACTTTACTTATGCTTTCCTTTTTAAATACCTGTAGAAACTCTTGCTATCCATTTTTACATTTCTAACTAGCTTCCTCTCATAATTTAATTTCTTTCTCCTGATTAACCTTTTAGTCATTCTCTGCCATTCTTTATATTCCGACCAATCATCTGACCTGCCACTCATCTTTGTGGAATTGTATGCTTTGTCATTAATTTTGATGCTTTCCTTAACTTCTTTAGTTAACCACGGATGGTGGGTCTGCCCTTTAGAATTTTTCTTTATAGTAGGAATATACTTTTCCTGAGTATTCTGAAATATCCCCTTGAATGTCTACCACTACTTCTCTATTGATCTATCCTAGCCTAGTAACCCAGTTCACTTCAGCTAGCTCAGTTTTCATGCCCACAGAGTTGCTCTTATTTAAGTTTAAAATACTAGTCTTAGACTCACTCTTCTGTCTTTCAAACTGGATGTAAAATTCAATCATATTGTGGTCGCTGCTACCCTGGAGGTGCCTTTACTCTGAGGTCACTAATTAATCCTGTCACATTACACAATACCAAGTCTAATATAACCTGCTCTCTGGTTGGTTCCAGAATGTGCTGCTCTCAGAAACTGTCTTGAGAGCATTCTATGACCTCGACTTCCAGGCTACTATTGCCAATCTGATTTTTCCAATTTATATGTAGATCAAAATCACCCATGATTACTGCCATCCCTTTATCACAAGCACCCAATATTTCTTCTTGTATACTTTGTCCTACATTATGGTTACTGTTAGGGGGCCTGTAGACCACTCCCACTAGTAACTTATTTTGGCTACTATTCCTCATCTCCACCCAAACCGATTCTAAATACTGATCACCTGAACCAAGGTCATCTCTAACAATTGCACCAATGCCATCCTTGATTAAGAGTGCTACCCCTCCACTTTTACCTGGCTTCCTATTCTTCTTGTGATGGTCAGGACCTCAGGTGGAGGCTGAGATGGATCATCCACTCAGCACTTCAGTCTTCTGCTTTGCACTGACATGCTGAGCTCCAACATTATGGATGGGGATGTTTGTGGAGCTTCTTCCACCTGTTAGTTGTTTAATTATCCACCACCATTCACAACTGGATGTGTCAGGATGGCAGAGCTTTGATCTGATGTGTTGATTGTGGGATCGCTTCACTCTATCACATACTACTTCCACTGTTTAGCATGCATATAGTCTTGTGTTGCACCTTCACCAAGTTGGCACCTCATTGTTAGGTATGCCTGGTGCTGCTCCTGGCATGCTTTCCTGCACTCTTCATTGAACCAAGGTTAATTCCCTGGCGTGATAGTTATGGTAGAGTTAGGGATATGCTGGACCATGAGGTTACAGTTTGTGGTTGCTGCTACACTACATGATGGATAGTTTGAAGTCAGTGTGAACTCCGGACTTTGTCTCCACAAGGACTGTGTAGTGGTCACTCCTACCAATATTGTCATGGACAGATGCATCTGCAACAGGTAGATTCATGAGGACAAGGTCTAGTAGGTTTTTCCCTCTTGGTTCTTCCCTCACCACCTACTTATTAAAAGCATCTAATCTTGCTAAATCTCAGGGATGACTTTGAACTTTGTCTCAGGAAAGTCCAGTTTACTAAGTCAATCATGTGGAATTTCTGTGAGAAATGACATAAATTGGTAAAAAAAAGATTGTTTGTGGCATTTCCCCATGGTTTTCCCACTGAAGTTGTGGCAGTCAGTCAGGAGGGATCTGTGGGAATTCTTTCCCAGTCTTTTCATACAACCAACCTTGTGTTTCTTTTTAAGGAAGACTGGCAACTTGTCAGTACAGCTCGTGCTTGATTGTAGGAAGATCTCATGCCCATTAAAAATGGAATTGAAGATGTGCCAAATTGTATTGTATTTAGAAACATTACAACTGTTAGCGACACTCATTCATTTCCTCATTCTGGGTTAAATTTAAATCCAAGTTGCCAGACTGAGACAATATTCCAAAGCACTGCACCATTCAATCTTCCAGCATCCCATTTTAAATATTTATGTTAAAAATTAATAAACTGAAGTAGTTTGGGTGAAGTAGGGCAGCAGTCTTCCAAATTAATATAATATTCCTGGCCATTCATTCCCAATGCAGGAATAAGTATCTGGTTTCAGATTGAGCTGGCATCATATTCTCGTTGATTTGCTTCCTACATTGGCACTTACTATGCACAATTGTAGAAATAAGTATTATATTGCATTTCGTCATGCCTGTGCAATCTTTATGAACTCTGCATTGAAGATACGCTGCTCCTTGATGTCAACATTTTACTTTCAGTCAAATGCATTTTGATATTCAAACATTAAATATAATAACATTAAACATTGTGAAATCCAATCTAGGAACTCAGCCTTGGAATAGGGCTTCACAGCTTTAGCTTCAATGAAGTCACCCTGTTAATGCCCCAAACTGAATGCTTGTCTCCATGCTGAATGTGCATTTGCTGATCACAGATGCTTTCTGTAACCATGGGATGATGTGCTTCATTTATCAGGAAGATTTTTTTTTATGTTCATTCATGGGATGTGGGCATTATTGGTACACAGCCTACTTAATTGAGTGGCTTGCTCGGCCATTTTTAGAGCACAGTTAAGAGTCAAACACATTTCTGTGGGTCTGGAGTCACACTCAGGCCAGATCAGGTACAGACAGTAGCTTTCCTTCCCTAAAGGACATTAGTGAAATAGATGGGTATTTACAACAACCTGGTCACCATTACTGATGCTAACTTTTTATTCCTTTAATTAATTATTTAAATTCCTTTAATTAATTAAATATTTAATTAATTGCATTTAAATTCCCCAGCTGTCATAGTGGGATTTAAACTCATTCTCTGGATCCAGTAGCATAACCACTATGCTACCATTCCCTCATTTAACCACTTGTACTGATGTTCTCGAATTCTCCCATGCCTATCTACTTCAAGTGACCTATCCATATGAACAAAATCTAGTCCCTTTGTTATTTTAAAGAGCTAAAAAGATCCAGTACTCTATGCCTATGCCCTTCAACTAGGTATTATTATGACCTCAGTCGAGACCGTTAACTTTCAAACAGATATGAATTTCCTAGAGACTGATTAAAGAATCACACAACAAAATTTCACATTTTAAGACTTTTACTAAACAACTAAACTAAAAGTCAACATTAAGTAAACAGTACTTAGTGGGTAGCTAATACACTAAATTACAGAGAAAGGTATTTCCCACTAACTTATTAAAATACTCAAAATCCCCACACCACATATATACATTACACAGTATTCACAACGGAAAAGGTGTTCTTGCAGTTAAAAATCCTGAATCCCTCCCAGCTGCAATGGGTTGGATCTCCCAGCATCCTTCTCAAAGCCAACCTCCTCTTCGCTCCTCTCTTCCAAGCACATTCGGCTGGACTTCTATTAATAAACCAAACTCTGGTGACCCCATTGGTCTTTTCTCCTCTGCAAATGTCGAGCCTTCAAACCAGGTTCAAATCTTAGCATCTTTTTTCTGTATCAGTGAGCTGAGAGCAGCTTTTCCCCAGAAAGAGTCTAACGGACTCTCTTTCTCTCTCTCTTATAGGCTGTGCAGCTGACTGCTAAGCTTTGTTTCTTCCTTTTCATCATGCAACCACCACTCCCCCACCCCCAGATCTAGGAGAGCCTTTCAAATTTATTTAGAACAAATCAATAGTCATTTGCCTTTGTAAATTCTCAGAGACAATAAGTCTGACCTGAGCAAAACCACCTAGGCCTTCCTTTGTTTCCAGGTATTGAAATTGCAACTTAAATCATTAAACACCACCTGAATAATCTGGTGTTGTTGGTCTTGAACTTCTTCAAAAACCTTAATGGGTTATGGTCAGTATAAATATATATTTCATCTTGACCATTATTGACATATACTTCAAAATGTTGAAGAGCCAATACAAGACCTAAAGCCTACTTTTCAATAGTGGAGTACGTCTTTTGGTACTTATTTAGTTTTTTAGAGAAGTAATGGACTGCTCATTTGATATTAGCATCATCATTTTGGAGTAACACTGTCCTACCCCCATATCACTGGCATCAACAGGGTCTTTAAAGGGCTTGCTAAAATTTGGTGCCGCTAGGGTGGGTTCATTTATTAAACGGCCTTTTATTTTTCAAATGCCATTTGACATGATTCTGTCTACAATGAGTTCTTATTATGTTGTCTGATGCAACAGAAAAGAGATTCGTGGAATTCAGTAGGTTGAAGATCTCACAACAGGTTTATTAGAGCTAAACTATTATACAGTACAGAGCTAATTATTTACAGGACCTGCCTCTAGGTGTTACAGTTACATGGTGACGCTGGCTCCGAGTCATATGACTGCATCCTGGTACTTAGTTCATTAGCATAATTGAGATCTTAAAGGGATATCACTCTTAAAGGCAATCATACAACATCCCCCTTCTTGCCAAATATAAGTCTCATATTCTAAAAGAAAAACATATAACATTGGATAACATCAAAATTATTTACACGTGGCTAGAGATTATGAAATTTACATATACAGAGGCTTAAGAGTTCACATATCATTTTGGTGGTTTGACAGCTGTTGCTCGGAGAATTTGGGTCCCATCTGTTGCTGCATTTTTTGAAGTTTCTGCCTCTCTGTATTCAGTTTCTGTTGCTCTGCCTTCAGCCTGCTAATATACTCTGTTGCTTTCCTCAAGACGTCCACTTTTGTGGCCTTGTCATTCTTGGGAAGTTCCGGCACCTCATCTCTAAAAGCTAACAGACAATGCTTCAACTCATTCCTCCTCAGGGCATTGTATGTCCTTCACCTCGTAATATCCTCCGCGTCTGAAGGCTTGGGACTCAAGGTCGAGGAGTTGTTGGGGGAAGAGTACTTGGTCTCATGGAGGTACTTGTCTGTTCTGGCTTGTTGTGGTGCTGGCAGTTCTCTAGAGAGCAGAAGTAAAGGTGCAACATAGTTGTGCTTTTACTGGGTTTCCAGACTATGCCGTTTGATGCTGGCCAGAGTCTGTGAGTGGGTTCCAGTCCTTGAAGATTTCCACTTGGCAATGCTTTCATGGATAGTTATGATATTGAAGTCCTTACACGCTGGTAGCCCTGCCACTGCTCATCCGCTCGTGTCTACTAGGTATAATGTTTGTGGTTTCCATGCCAACTTGCCATATCTGCATCACACTGTCAGTGTGCCACTGCAAGGGATGGGTGACCCGCTGTATGTGGATAACTTGGCAGTTGTATCATTGATTTCCAATGATTCTCGTACATATCTTTGAGGATTTGGACTGGTAGGACATTTGCACAAACACCGGTGTCAATCTTAACCTTGAGTGTATGCTTGCCAGTTTTCTTTGGGCATGTGATGTTAATGGTGGGGATGATGGGAAGGGATGAGTCATAGAGTCATACAGCACTGAAACAGGCCCTTCGACCCACTGAGTCTGTGCCAACCAACAACCACCCATTTATACTAATCCTACATTTAATCCCATATTCCCGACCACATCCCACCTTCCCTCAATTCTCCTACCACCTACCTACACTAGGGGCAATTTACAATGGCCAATTTACCTATCAGCCTGCAAGTCTTTGGCTGTGGGAGGAAACCAGAGCACCCGGCGGAAACCGGAATACCAGTCACAGGGAGAACTTGCAAACTCCACACAGGCAGTACCCAGAACCGAACCAGGGTCGTTGGAGCTGTGAGGCTGTGGTGCTAACCACTGCGCCACTGTGCTGCCCGAAAGGGGGCAGTTAGAGTTAAAGAGGGTTAGAGTTTATGAACTTTGTGGGGGGAAAGTCATGTAGTCAAGGTAAGTATTTTGGGAGATGAGAGGGCAAGACATTAAATGTAAGGCTTTGGGCGGGGAGGTGCAGGTGGGAGAGGGGATGGAAAGATTTTAAAAATTATTTTCAATATTTTTTAATGGATTGTTACTTTAAAAATTCAACCTGTCATTTAGGGCTCTGAGCCCTTCAAAAATGGTGCCTGCACCTGCGCAGTATTAATGAACCGCCACAGATAAGATAGCGGCTGCTCCACGGAGTAAACTCCGTGCGTAGGGGCCGTCTTTTTTTACGGCTGCCACCGCACTCGGCGTCAGCCACGGTCTTTTGGCTGAGAATTGTTTCTCTCTGAGTCTTGTCTCAGGTCTGTTTCGTAGTGGTCTTCATGTATTGAGTTATACAGTTCTCTGGAGCTTTCCTTGCTGCTGTTGCCCTGTTTTCTGTTTGCTTGTCTTCTACCATGACTTTTGGCTGCATCTTTGGAGCAAGAATTCTTGCATGGGCGGGCCCAGTGCCCTTTTGCACCGCACATCTTGGACAGGTCTTAAAATGCAGGACAACATCGTAGTGATTGGGACCAACCACACTTACCACACAGCTTGCTTGCTCTTTTCGAGCTAGTTATCACACCGATACTGTTGGCTGCACCTAGTGTTTGCAGATGCTGTTGTCCAGTTACAATGGCTTTGTATTTCCTGCCAACTTCCAGCAGCACATCAATGCTGTGACCTTTCTTTTTCCCCAAGAGATCCTTCTGAAATGCTTCAATGGGTGTTAATGCAATCACCAACTCCATTATTTGGTCTGACAGATCAGCTTCTGAAAAATCACATTCATTGCCCTTACTACAGCATCTACTGATGAAGTGGTCTGTTGATTCCTGTGGCTGTTGCCTGTAGGACATCAATTCCAGGTAGTGAATTTAAAAATTCACTCGTAAACGGAGTTGAACTTCTAGTACTTTCCATATCTTTGCAAGATCTTTCTGGTCCACTTCAGATAAACCTGAGGTTTTGATTCTGTGTAATCCCTCATTTCCATTTGTTATTAGTATTTTTACAGCCTGTTTCTGTGGTTCTGCAATCACTTGGTCTGTAAAGCATGACTGCATTCTTTGTTTGAACAGTTGGAACTTGGATAGGATATCCAAGGCTTTCCAGTTCATGCTGGTAAATTTGATATAGATCTTCCTGCTGTTCTTTTGGTAAAAATGTGCTTCCAGACTTGGTTCTGTGACTCTACTGTCTTGCCTTTAAAAAAAACCTGTAACCTAAACTGACTGCTTTGATTGACAGGAGCAGGTGTTTAGCAGTGCTTGTCTATTATCTAGCTTCCAGCACTCTAGTCTGTCTGTTTACACAGCTGTTTAATAGGCATTTTCAGGTGCTCTTTTTTCTTTGCTAGAGTTTGTTTATACAATTGTACAATAGGCAATTCTTCACAGTTGAGTGGTTTTATGGTTTTTTTTAAAACTTTGGCTGAGTGAGTGAAAGCTCTTCATGCTTGTGTGATTTAATGTTTTTTTTTATAGCTTTAGCTGCGGGCAGTGTGAATGGAAGATTACCATGCTTTTTGTTCCTGTAATGTCACTGACTTCCATTAGCCTGGGAGAGCCTTTGAAAAGAATCGAACAGCTTGAGATGGGGATTGGGTTTTCCTTGTTTATTTCTTTTAATGAGCCTTTAAAAAAATAAACTTTTCAAGCACGTCAAAGCTTTTTTAAAATGGGGATTGCTGTATCGATAGCACAGTGACTCACCCGTTCACAGTGGTTGATTTGCAGCCTGTCGTTCAGCGCTCTGTGTTCTACAGCTTGAGGTAAGTTCTTTTTCTCGTTTTACTGTTTGGGCCAGTATTTCTTTGAAAATTTCCCTCTTTTAGCTATAGGAAGGTAGTTTTTAAAGCTGTTTTCCTTGTGGTCTTGTATTTAGACTTTGTCTTCTCACTGCAGCTGCCACCATATAATGAGGAGCTGCTACCATGTAAGGGGTTCATTTTATGTTGTCTGATACAACATAAATGAGAAACATGGAGTCCAGTTGGTTGAATATCTCAAACGGGGTTATTAAAGCTAAATTATTATGCAGTACAGAGCTAACTATTTACAAGACCTGCCTCTTGGTGTTACAGTTACAGAGTGACTCTGGATCTGAATCATATGACTGCATCCTGGTACTTAGCTCATTAGTATACTAAGATAATCACACAACACTGGCCACTTGACTTTCACGTTTTTCTTTAACAAATTTGTCAGTGGGATAAGTATTGTACTGAAGTTAGGAACAAACTTTCGGTAGCACCCACACATCTCTAGGAATCGTAGTATTTCCTTTTTTCTCTTGGAGACTGGAAAGTCTATTATCACCTGAACTCAGCTTCTCTAGGCAACACTTGAGCTTGACTATGCTGCAAATAGGTAACCTTAGCCTTGGCAAACTTGCTTTTTGCTTGCTAAATTGGCTTTCTTTAACTTGTCAAACAGAGCCTTTAAGTGTTTAACATGATCATCCCAAGTGTCACTGTATACTAATAGATCATCAATATACACAGCAAAATTGGTTAGTTCAGCAATCACCTGGTTAGCCAAAATTTGAAATGTGGCCAGTACATTTTTCATACTAAATATGCTGAAATAGGTCATCTGGGGTCATGAAGGCAGAAACCTCTCTGGCTTGGTCAGTCAAGGGGACTTGCCCATATCCTTTCAGCAAATCGATCTTGCTAATAAAAGCTGAATTCCCCGTTCTGTCAATACAATCCTCAAGTCGCAGCATTGGATAAGAGTCTGTTTTAATTACTGCATTGACTTTCCAATAATCAATACAGATTTATTTGGAACCATTTGGCTTTGGTACAAGCACAACTGGAGAACTTCAGCTACTTTGACTGGGTTTAGTTATATAATTCTCTAGCATATACTGAACCTCTTGCCTGATCTGAGCCAATCTATCAGGATTTGAGTTGATAAGAGTTCTGTTTAATGGGCCTAGTTGTCGCTAGACGGAGGGGTTTGACCTGGCTCATCTGCACATACTGCTTTAAACTCTTTTAACAGCTCAGCTATGTCTTCTTTAAGTTGTTCAGAAAGATAGAATAGAACTGTATCTAAACTTTCTAACACTTCTGTGTTTGCCAGTTTGACCGCAGGGGGTTCAATTTGAGAGTTCTTAGTCTCTGCCTCTTCATCCAGCTCATCACTATTCTTATCCTCATCTTCTATCATTTTGCATACATTTATTGGCTGACAATGTTCACAGTCATAGTATCTTTTCAACATATTCATGTGACACACTTGTTATTTTTTCCTACTGTCAGGTGTACTGATTATATGGTACACCTCCCTGAGTCTTTTCTTAACACAATACGATCCACTAAATTTAGCCAGGTGTCATGCTCACAAGAAATGCAGCAATGAAAATACAAAAATAAACTTAAGAGTTATAAAAAAAGTAGAACAATTAAAAAAAGACAGGTACATGTTTGCCTTCAACAAGATGGAAGACACAGTCACCTGACAAATACCATCTCCTGCAGTAAAATACACATCCATGTCTGCTAAGAACTAAAACTCATTAACCACATTTGCATTGAAATGAGGCAGCCCATTACACATGGATGTGAACTATCCACAAAATGACCTGAAACAAAAATACTTATAGACTCTATGTCTCGAGAAGAGATACTACAATAAGGTGTGAATATCCTTCATCTTATCAAAATGGGCTGAGATCAGAAGCCATTGTATAGACCCCAGGAACCAAAAGACTGAAGTCACATGGGCAAAACTAACACTTTATGAATTTACCTTTAAAGGTAACCTTTTTGGAGACCAAATCATTCACTCATTCAAGTTCAGAACATCAGAACATCAAGATCACCAGTCTGCGAACTCCAGCCACAGAGAGAACATTGAAAGCCATCTTTAATTCCAGCACAAGGCATGTGTGTATGTCTGTGTGTATGTGTGCGTGTGTGTGTGTATGTGTGTGTGTGTGTGTGTGAGAGAGAGAGATCTTTAACTGAAGCTAAGACATTTGAACCCTGCTGAGACAAGTGGCAACTGACTGCAGCAGAAAAGTAAAAGAGTGCCTTTTCAACAACTCCTCCATCTGTGAAAACTGAACTAAGAGATGCCAACACCATCTTCAAACTGAAGTGTTGTCTGCCAGGAGACTTCAGCAACCCAGCAAGGGCAAGACTACCAGCAAATACGCCTGCAGCTTTAAAATGTACCTTCCAAGAAGATCCTACAGGCTTTTCATGAAAGCAGCAGACATTTACACCTTGAACTCTTAACACCTCTTATCTTTACATTCTTTCTATCTTTTCTTGAGTGTGCATGTGAGAGTGAATGTGTGCGTGGGTGTTGTGAAAATTTCAGGTGATTATTGTTCAATAAATATTTAAGCTTCTGTTTTAAACTCACAAGAAAACATATCACTGACTGTTTATTTGACCAACAAAACACAGGGGCTGAAGCACTAATTTAAACCAAACACTACCTGTAGTCAGTTGGGAGGTGACCAGTGGTGACCAGCCATACCATTTTCCACACCCATAACACAGTAAATGGTAATAAAATCAGAACCTTATGCCCTGGTTCAAATTTCCGAACCACAGCAGTTATATCTACTTGATTTTTCGTAATCGGTTAGGAAATTTTAAGATGTTCCCTAGCCACTGCACAAGCTTTTGAGCGCCTTCTCCAGAATTCAGACACATAGGGTTGAATTTTGTGAGTGAGCTGCAGTTTGCGGTGGCGCACTCTAAAAACAGCGTGAATCCCGCGTGGACGCGCCGTCCCTGAGCCCCCGCGATATTATGTGCGGGGGCTCATTTAAATAGAGGGGGGCTGGCCACCTTCGATGAGACTGGATTTCCCTACGTAACCCATACCTAATAAAAAATTGGGTTAGCCCCTCAATTATGACTTTAGCTGTGATTTTCTTTAATGGCATTGCTTCTGGAAACAGAGTAGACAAATCCATAATAGTCAAGAGATATTGATACCCTGCTTTAGTTTTTGGGCAGGAGCCCTACACAATCTACCAGAACCCGACTAGATAGTTCATCAAAGGCCAGTATTAGTATTAACAGACCTGCTGAGTGGTTCCAGCATTTCTTGTTTTTATTTCAGATTTCCAGCATCCGCAGTATTTTGCTTTTATTTTAGTATTAACAGGACTGGTTTTATCGATGGTTGTGGTTTCCCAACCACCTGACATGTATGGCATATTTTGCAAGATTCAACTACATCTGTATGCAAGCCTGGCCAATAAAATTGCTGTCTTATCCTGGCCCGAGTCTTTCAAATACCCACATACCCTGTCATTAGAATTCATGAACAATCCTTATAATTTTTCAGCGGTACCCTGGCAGAACAAAAACCTGATGAACTATAGCCCAATCCTCAAACACTGAGCCCTGAGTCTTAGTATCCAATAAGTTCTGTTGATGGATGTTAAGTATCTAGTAGTTGAAGGTAATAGGGGGAACAGGTGTTGGGTGTTGATTACTTAATTGTACTCAGATGTATATATAAAGAGCCAACCAGCACTGGTTGGAGATTGTTATGAGTGGAGAAGTAAGATCTGTGGCAAGCAATAAACAGTCTCCACCAAAGCATCCTAGTTTCAGTGTCTTCTTCACAAATAGGCTTGGAGATTTTCTCTGACACTGAGGAGGTCTCCACTTCCTCATCAAGATGTCATTTTTAACATAATAACACTCAGGGATTTTCTCAGCCTCTGTCTCAGAACATGCAGTCTGAGATATTTTCTTTAAATCGGGGTCTGCCTATTGTGCCTCAATCAAAGAAGATCTGCTAAATAATTCAGCCTCACAACTCAAAAAGGTTTCAGCCAGCCAGCCATCCAGCTTGTCCTTCATAACCACTGACTCGGCCTTATCTTTCTTAGTCCGATGAGCCTGGGACCGAGTCATTACACAATCCGGAAATAGTCCAGGAACGTCTTCCCGTAAAATCTCCAATTGGGTAACCTCAGTAGGCCTTTCTAAAACCACTGGGAATACCAATACCTTATCCCCAGCTAAGTCACTTCCTAGCAGAAAATCCATCCACTCAATGGGCAAACTAGCAACAATACTGATGATAACAGGACCAGTGACCAGGTCACATTTTAAATTAGCTCCATATAAAGGAAGGGATAAATGAGTTCTATCTATCCCTTGGATTATTGTGTTTGCATTCAGAGAACTATCTGGAGGAAAATTCACATTCTTTGTTACCATTAATACGAACATATGAATTAGGAGCAGGAGTAGGCCACTTGGCCCTTCGGGCCTGCTCCGCCATTCAATACGTTCACGGCTGAACTGATGACTCTACATTTCCACCTACCCCCGATAACCTTCCACCCCCTTGCTTATCAAGAATCTATCTACCTCTGCCTTAAAAATACTCAAAGACTCTGCTTCCACTGCCTTTTGACGAACAGAATTCTAAAGACTCATGACCCTCTGAGAGAAAAAAAATCTCAACTCTGTCTTAAATGGGCAACCCCTTATTTTTAAACAGTGACCCTAGTTCTAGATTCTTCCACAAGGGGAAACATCCTTTCCACATTCACCCTGTCAAGACCCCTCAGGATCTTATATGTTTCAATCAAGTCGCCTCTTACTCTTCTAAATTTCAGCGGATACAAGCCTAGCCTGTCCAATCTTTCCTCGTAAGACAGCCCACCCGTTCCAGGTATTAGTCTAGTAAACCTTCTTTGTACTATCTCCAACGCATTTACATCCTTCCTTAAATAAGGAGACCAGTACCGTACACAGTACTCCTGATGTGGTCACACCAATGCCCTGTTTAACTGAAGCATAACCTCCCTACTTTTATATTCAATTCCCCTCGCGATAAACAATTACATTCTATTAGCTTTCCTAATTACAGGCTACCTGCATACTAACCTTTTGCGATTCATGCATTAGGACACCCAGATCCCTCTGCATCTCAGAGATCTGCAATCTCTCACCATTTAGATTATATGCTTCTTTTTTATTCTTCCTGCCAAAGTGGACAATTTCAAACATTCCCACATTATACTCCATTTGCCATGTCTTTGCCCACTCACTTAAGTTACTTTCCTACCTATCTTTGTGTTATCAGCAAATTTAGCAACCATACCTTCGGTCCTTTCATCCAAGTCATTTATATAAATTGCAAAAAGTTGAGGCCCCAGCACAGATCCCTCTGGCACACCACTCGTTACATCTTGCCAAACAGAAAATGACCCATTTATGCCTACTCTCTGTTTCCCATTAGCTAGCCAATCTTCTGTCCATGTCAATATGTTACCCCCTACACCATGAGCTTTTATTTCCTACAATAACCTTTGATGTGGCACCTTATCAGATGTCTTCTAGAAATCTAAGTACAATACATTCACCGGTTCCCCTTTATCCACAGCACATGTAACTCCCTCAAAGAACTCCATTAAATTGGTTTAACATGATTTCCCTTTCACAAAACCATGTTTACTCTGCCTGATTACCTGGAATTCTTCGAAATGACTGGGTTGCCACTGTATATCTAAGCAGAACAATTGACTTTCCTGCCTCACCAGATGGTTATGGGCAGACTTTACCCTTGAACACAAAACTTCTATAACCCCCAGGGACCTGATTTAATTCATCAGCACACAAGGGAGAACCTCTCTGCTCAGTATTCAAAATTGCAAGGCAACTGGCCTGTCAGCAGTGCCTCCTATCGGGGCATCATTTTTAGGTCAGGCTTTCAGTAAACCAATCACAGCTACCGATTTGCCTTTTAACTTCCAGTATTCTGATTTTATATGCCCCCTTTTAATACATTGGTCCTTTTGACTCAACCCTAGTCTCCTGATTATCTTTCTTACTTTACTGAAGATTGACTGTTTCCTCTCCTTTACCCTTTTTCTCACTAAAACCAGAGGCCCCATTCCTTATCAAACCACCTGTCTTTCCAGTGTCTCTGTGGGTTTACAAACAAAGGCTTAGTATTAATCACATGCTTATGAGACAACTCAAAATCATCTGCTATCATTGCCGCCGTTCTTATCTCAGAAACTTATGGTCTTCCAGGTGGGATCTTATACTCAAAGAATTGTGAACAGCTGCTGTCCAAAACCAAAAAAAGAGACAAACCAAAACTAGCAAAGAAAATGGTGGCAGAGTTTACAAACTGAAATTGTTGAATTCAATGTTGAGTCAAGAAGGCTGTAAAGTGCTTAATTGAAAGATGCGGTGCTATTCCTTGATCTTAGACAAACTAGATAGAGTAGATAGGAAGGACCTGTTCACAGAGAGGTCATTAACCAGGGAGAATAGATCTAAAATAATTTGTGGAAGGATTAGAGGGGAGTTGCGGAGTGATTTTTTCTTCCCTTTGATATTCAAATTCAAGTTTTCACAGTGTGATTAGTCCTTCCTCCATTTCTAATTTCATCTCTTTCTCTTTTTCAAGTTCCAGTTGCCTCATTTGTAACTGGAGGAACAGTGACTGGTTAAAACTGCTGTTCTTAATACATATGAGTTAACTCAATCTGAGTGCTGCCAAAATCACTCTTTTCCTCCTCAAGGTTAAAGTGCCAAGCCAACACTTCAACAATTTCTAAAAGCAAAATACTGCAGATGCTGGAGATCTGAAATAAAAACAAGAAATGTTGGAAATACTCAGCAGGTCTTGCAGCATCTGTGGAGAGAGAAGCAAAGTTAACATTTCAGGTCAACGACCCTTCATCTGAACTGACAATTATTAGAAATGTAATAAGTTTTAAGCAAGTAAAGCGGGGGTGGGGCAAGAGATAACGAAAGAGGTGTTGATAGGACAAGGTCACAGAGAATAACTGACCAGAAGGTCATGGAACAAAGGCAAACAATATATTAATGGTGTGCTGAAAGACAAAGCATTAGTACAGAGAGGGTGTTAATTGACTAACTGCCCTGGCTCCAAGCACAAACATTAAAAAAAAAATAGTGGGTAGGCACAGTAGAAACAAACTAAAATAAAATAAACAAATACAAAAATAAAAAATAAAAAAGAACTAAAAATAAAAAGGGGACCCGTCATGCTCTTGAATTATTGAACTCAATGTTCAGTCCGGCAGGCTGTAGTGTGCCTAATCGGTAAATGAGGTGCTGTTCCTTGAGCTTGCGTTGATGTTCGCTGGAACACTGCAGCAATCCCAGGACAGAGATGTGAGTATGAAAGCGGGGTGGGCGGGGGGTGGGGGGGTTGGGTGGTTGTTGAAATGGCCAGCAACTGGAAGCTCGGGGTTATGCTTACAGACTGAGCGGAGGTGTTCCGCAAAGCAGTCACCCGATCTGCGTTTAGTCTCCCCAGTGTAGACCCTTGTCCACTCCTCCATTACCCCCACCACCTCATCCCCTTCCCACAGCACCTTACCCTGCAATCGCAAGAGATGAAATACCTGCCCATTTACCTCCTCTCTCCTCATTATTCAAGATTCCAAATGCTCCTTTCAGGGGAAGCAGCAATTTACTTGTACTTCTTTCAATGTAGCATACTGTATTCGCTGCTCACAATGTGGTCTCCTCTACACTGGGGAGACCAAGCGTAGACTGGGTGACTGCTTAGCGGAACACCTCTCTCAGTCCACAAGCATGACCCCGAGCTTCCGGTTGCTCGCCATTTCAACACCCCCACCCCCCACCCACTCCACCTTATGATTTTAATCTAACCCCCAGCTGCTCTGCTACAGCCATTAATGCATCCTCTGTTAATTGTGTTAAGTCATTGAGAGTCAAAACTTGAGGCTTGAGCACTAAAAGTAAACATGCTGACCTTTCTTTATGAGTACAGCAAATGTAATTGTGAAATATTGTTTGTTTAAATTCTAGCAAATTCCAGTGAACTCATTTTACAGCTCTGAATTCATATCCCGGATGAGCCCCCAATTTGTTTGTTACGACTTCAGAAGAGACCTACAACTTTAATACGAGGGATATGAACTTCCCAGTGACTGATTAAATGATCATATGATCATAAGATTTCATGTTTTAAAACTTTTACTGTAACAACTAAACTAAAAATCAACATTAACCAAACAGTACTTTGTATATAGCTAATGCACTAAATTACAGAGAAAGATATCTCCCATTAACTTATTAACACACTCAAAAACCCACACCAAATTTATATATTAAACTGTGTTCTCAACCAAAATGGTATGAAGCCACATGGTTTCTCCAAATTTCCATTTTGCACTGCATTAAAGATCACAGTTTTAAAAACATCACCATGCTACAAAGTCCAGCATTCATAACAGTATCAATTAAATAGTCCTTCTCTGAACTTATTTTAAGGCTGCAATATGTTCCAGCATGTGAAAGGACCCACACTGGAAACTGGATACTGTAATCTAGATACAGTGGGCCAAGGCCTTACATGAAGAAAGGACCAGATTGTTTTATATTTACTTGAACTAGTAATGCATCCTAACAGGTTAATGGCTTTTGCAACAGCCTTGCCAAACAAGTCAAGGACCTAAAATGATGCATAAACTCTAACCCCTAGTTGTTCAGCCTTGAGTGTACAGCTCTGCATGACACATAAGTTCTTGGAATTACCTGTATCCAAATCCATCATGCCAACATTGCACATGTCTACATTAAAAGATATCTGCCAGACACAGGTCTAATTCCCCATTGCATTCAAATCCAACTGCAATCCTTTTTTTTCTTCTAAGGTCCTCATTTCCAAAGACATTTTTGTGTCACCTGCAAATTTATGGATTGTTCTTCCAGATCATTGATAAAAATGATGAAGAGTAACTACCCTAACACACGTCCCTGCAGGACTCCATTAGTGAGCAGCCCCAATGCAGAGCTGCTGTCATTAATAACTGCCATGTAACGCATGCAATTCTTCACCCAGCATAATATCTAGCCACAACTCCCATCTAAGACAATATTGCTTATCAATCTTTGGTGTTGTACTATAGCTAAATTTTTTTTGAAAGTTTGGATACATAGGGCTGGATTTTTGTTATGGAGGCGGGAAGGAGGAACCTTGTCTGGTTTTGGGTCAGAAACCCACCTCCTCTGGGATTCAGATTGCAATTTTCAATTGGCTGAGTCCTTAATTGGTATGGAGATGGGTTTACTGTCTACATAGAGCCAGTGGAATTGAAAATGTCGCTGGGTCAGATCAAGTGTGGAGCTCGTAAAGACTCCTATGGCAGCCATCACTGAGGCTGCTATTTGTGCTGAGGGAGAGATCTGCCTTCCACAGCACCAGAGGGAAATGAGATGTCACAGGAGGGCTGGAGGGCTGGCACTAGGAGCAGGGCAGACCCTCGTTTCATTGCTGTCCATCTGGATCTAATGCTGAAGACCATGACAGAGAGAAGGGAGGTCCTCTTCCCGGAGGGTGGCTGAAGGAGGTCACCTCATTGTGCATCGGGGACCTCTCTGTTCAGTGTTATCTCCTTCTGGTCCCTCCTCTTCTTTTACCTCCTGCTCCTTCCCTGATGAACTGTCTCCTTTCCTGGCCTCACTGTCCTCAAGGGCCACACATCTCTGGAGGGCCATGTTATGGAGGGCACAGCAGACCACCGTAATGACCAAGACCCTTGCAGGAAGGTATTGGATGGTGCCACCTGACAATCCAGGCACTGAAATCACATCAGAAACCTGATGTCCTGCTCAATGGTTGGCCTGCTGAGCTGGTGGCATTAGTTGTTTTGCCTCGTGTCTCTGTCTGGGGGCTCCTGTACAGGGGTCAGTAGCCATAGCTTCAAGGAATTTCCCTTGTCCCCTTGGATCCATCCACACACTATAGGGGATGAAGTGAAGGACCAAGGCAGCCTAGACTGGTGGAGGATGAAGGAGTCGTGGCCGCTGCCAGGAAAGTGAGTGCACACATGGAGGAAGCTCTTGAAATGGTCACAGTTCAGTTGGACGTTGAGGGAGTGGAAGCCCTTCCTGTTGATGGATCTCACTGGCTGGTCTCTGGGTGCTTTGATAGCCACATGGGTGCAAGTGATGATGCCCTGCATCTGGAGAAATCCAGCAACGTAGACTGAACCCAATGCCCTTTTTGTCCACGCAGGCCTATCTGCGTCAAAGTGGATGTAGTCCCTGCCCTCCTGAAAATGGTATCCATGAACTGCCTGATGGCCTGATGAGCTGCCGACTGAGAGATGTCACCTAGGTCCACAGCTATTCCCTGGAATGTTCCATTTGTATCGATGTTTAGGGTGAGGGGGACCTTTATGGCTGCGGATAGGAGGCTGCCATGGGGGCCATGAGGCCTCGGTTCGAGACCATCTGCCTGGATAGGTGCAGCCTCCTACGACATTGGTGCTCTGTCATTTGCAGGTAGCTGACTCTTGGGTTGTGCACCCGATGTCCTGGGTAGTGCTTTCCTCCTCTTGCAGCCGCCGCTGTACTCCTTTGGCCTCCTGCTGTCCAGGAGGTTGCTGAAGCTCATCCCAACTGCTCTGTCCAATGTCAGAATAGCCTGTTCCCATCTGACCTCTCTCAGCTGGGCTTGGTGCATTCACTAGGCCTTCCCCTGCCAACGCCAGGTGCCCAAGTGATGTCTGGGGCCTCACATCCTTCTCTGGATTCCTGCCACTTACCACTGAGAAAAGCAAGTCTTACACCTGCAGCAATGGCCACTCTGTGGCACTTCTGAAGCAGCTGAGCTTTTATTTGTACCTCTACAGTATTTTAATCAGCCCTTCCCATAGCTCTCATGGCCCTCTGCTGTGTTCATCACTTGAACACCCTACCATGTTCCTCATATGGTGTCCTCCCCGTTCATAGCTTTTGTAAATTAAAAACTGCTGCTGACAAGTTTGTTAATGAGATCTTCAATGAGCTCAACATGCAATTAATTTCATTTAAGGCATGTGTCCAATCTGTTCCCTCCCTCCCGGCGTCCCTTTAAAAATGGTGTCACATTATGGAGGTGGCAGGTCCCACTGCCAACCTCCGAGAAAATGATCTTTAAATTGTATTTGCCTCTGTAGCTGCACTCAGTGGGCTTTAAAAATCTGGCCCATAATATCAAATGGGCCTCCCTCATCCACCAATTTCAAAATATCCTTAAAAAATCTCCACCAGGTCCTATCCACTCTACAAAGATTTCAGGCCACTTTTCACCATTCCCGATTGGTCTTAACCCCGAATTGGCTACATTCTCAAGGCTCTACTGCTATTTGAGACCTTCTCAGCTATTTACTCAGCCTCAGCGCTGTGTCTTCTGTTAGCCCGCCATGAATGCCTGGCCTGTTGCTAAATTGGAGAACAACAGGGTGCAGTTGCAGACAGAGAGCACAAGTTCTAAGTGGGAGTGCAGAGTCACTTAGCATTACAATCAGCAGATTAATTGATTTCCTGAATGCTTATCCTGCTGTTTCTCCAGTTTACGTTTTACAAACAGCCGGATATGCGGAAGGTAAATTAGCTCTCGTGCTGGCCCCAGCACTGAATGAGCCTTCTTAAAACTGCCACACTTGCTTTATGGTTAATTTAATTAGATTTTCATGCAGAAAAACTGCATACAAGCATTATGATGTTAATTGGCGATTATCTCAGGTTTTACATCAGGTTCATCTTTTGTCTCATTTTATCTATCCAGGCCCTTAAACAGTAAACAGACAGCAACCTAGTGGATTCCCCTACTCCACTCCAGGTTCAGGGCTTAGCTCCACCTTCATTCACCCCCACCTTAGTTTCAGAACCTGCTCCCAACTCACCCACCCAACCCCAATTCTGCTGTCTTAATTTACAGTAATCCTGTTCCTGCTGAAGCTAATTCCCCAGTTTCTCTCTCAGCTCAATATAATGCAGCAATTACCAGCCATGTTGGCACCAGTCAGTCCCTGGGCTTTGTATCTAATACAAAAGGAACAGAAAGACTGTCCTGCAGTCCTGACACCCTATTCCCTTGCTGGACTGACCTTTATATCCCCCAGTTTCCCAAATCAATGCCGAAGCCATACATTTTTGGGGTGACACTGTGGTTAGTACCACAGCCTCACAACTCCAGTGACCCGGGTTCAGTTCTGGGTACTGCCTGTGTGGAGTTTGCAAGTTCTCCCTGTGACCGTGTGGATTTCCGCCGGGTGCTCTGGTTTCCTCCCACTCCTACCTTTTGATAGGTAAGTTAGCCAATGTAAATTGCCCCTCGTGTAGGTATGTGGGGATGTGGTAGGGAATATGGGATTAATGTAGGATTAGTATAAATGGGTGGTTGATGGTTGGCACAGGCTCAGTGGGCCAAAGGGCCTGTTTCAGTGCTGTATCTTTCTATAAATCACTACTTCCCTATGACCTCAGCACCCCTCAGTCCCCCAGGTCCTAATTTCTCTTTCACCCAAGATGGCCTCTCCCTAACCCAGGCATGACCTGTGTACCTACGAGATACATGATGGCTGTCATTTTGTTGCATACCATAGGTGCAGTCACTGAAGAAAAGATAGTAAGGACACTGAAGGCACCCCTCCCATGCATGCTCCATCCACTTGCTCCATCCACATGCCTTTACTCCAACTAATTGTCATTTTCGATAATAAATCAAAGAAAATTATTTTACTCAGTAGATCCCAATGAGGTAATTTGGACTTTGGTCAATAGTGTGAAAAGGCTGATATTGTATCAGGTACCCATTGGACATCTCTCCCAATTTTCACTTCCAAAAAATCAACAAGTGATTGATCCAATTTCTCCCATTTTACACTATCACTCAAAGTCAATGTTACCCCAACGTGTTTTCGACTTGATCTCACCAAAAAACTCTCAGTTTCTTCCTCGCTCATTTTCCTCCTCCACTACTGATTCTGGGGCTTTCACTTCATGTCACCTTTCTCCTTCCTCGACTGCATTTCTCTCATTTGTCTTTGTCCTTCACTTTATTTCTTCTTCTCATCTTACTTGTCAATTTCCCCTTTTATCTTCCCTATCTTGCCTCTGTCTTCATAGAATCATAGAATTATAGAATGGTTACAGCACAGAAGGAGGACATTTGGCCCGTCCGTGTTGACTTTCTGCAAGAGTAACTCACCTAGTCTCACTTCTCTGCCATTTTCCCTGTAGCCCTGCAAATTTTCTCTCTTCAGGTGCTTATCCAATTCCCTTTTGAAAGCCACATTTGAATCTGTCTCCACCATACGCTCAGGCAGTGCATTCCAGATCCGAACCACTCACAGCATAAAGAAGATTTTCTGAATGTCGCTTTTGGTTTTTTGTGAATCACTTTAAATCTGTGTCCTCTGGTTCTCAACTCTTCCACTAATGGGAACAGTTTCTCTCTATCTACTCAGTCTAGACTCCCCGTGATTTTGAACACCTCTATCAAGCTCCTCTCAAACTTCTATTCTCTAAGAAGGACAACCCCAGCTTCTCCAATCTATCCATGTAACTGAAGCCCCTCATCTCTGGAACCATTCTCATATATCCTTTCTGCACCCACTCCAAAGCCTTCACATCCTTTCTAAAATGTGGTGCCCAGAATTAGACAGAATACATCAGCTGAGGCCAAACCAGTGTTTTATAAAAATTCATCATAACTTCCTTGCTCTATGCTCCTATTTATAAAACCAAGGATCCTGTATCCTTTTTCAATCGCTTTCTCAACCTGCCCTGCCACCTTCAATAATCTGCGCACATATACCCCCAAGATCTCTCTGTTCCTGCACACAGTTGAAAATTGTATTCTTTAATTTATATTGCCTCTCCTCATTTTTCCTAACAAAATGTATCACTTCACACTTTTCCGCATTAAATTTCTTCTGTCTGTCCATTCCACCAACTAGTCAATGTCCTCTTGAAGTCTATCACTATCCTCTTCAGCATTCACAATCCTTCCAAGTTTGTGGCATTTGCAGATTTTCAAATTATGCCCTGTTTAAGTCATTAATATATATCAAGAATAGAAGTGGTCCTAGTACCAACACCTGGGGGATTCCCACTGTATACTTTCCTCCAGTCCGATAAACAACTATTCTCTACTACTCTGTTTTCTATTACGCAGTCAAATTTGTACCCATGCTGCCACTATCCCTTATATTCCATGGGCTTCAACTTTGCTGCCAAGCCGATTATGTGATACTTTATCAAATGCCTTTTGGAAGTCCATGTACACCACATCAACTGCTTTGCCTTCAGCAACCCTCTCTGTTACTTCATCAAAAAACTCAGTCAAGTTAGTTAAACATGATTTGCCTTTAACAAATCTGTGCTGACTTTCCTTAATTAATACACACTTGTCCAAGTGACTGTTAATTTTGTCCTGGATTATCATTTCTAAAAGCTTTCCCACATTCAAGGTTAAACTGACCAGCCTGTAGTTGTTGGGTTTATCCTTACTACCTTTTTTGAACAAGGATGTACCATTTGCAATTCTCCAGTCCTCTGGAATCACCCCATTTCTAAAAGGAGGATTGACAGATTATGACCAGTACCTCTGCAATTTCCACCCTTACTTCCCTCAACATCCTCAGATGTATCCCATCTGGTCCTGGTGACTTAGCAACTTTAAGTAGAGCCAGCCTTTCTAGTACTTGCTCTTTATCAATTTTATCGCATCCAGTGTCTCAACCACCTCCCCTTTCATTATGACCTTGGTAAAGACAGATATAAAGTATTCCTTCAGTATGTCAGCCATGCCCTCTGCCTCCATTTATAGATTTCCTTTTTGGTCCCTAAACGGTCCCATCACTCCTCTTCCTATCATTTTACTGTTTATATACCTATAGAAGATTTTGGATTCCCCTTTATGCTAGCTGCCATTCTTTTCCTGTAATCTCTTTTTCTCTCGTATCTCCTTCTTCACTTCCAGACTGAAATTTATATATTCAGACTGGTTCTCAATCTGACATCTGTCATACACACCCATTTTCTGCTTCATCTTACCCTCTATCTCTTTTGTCATCCAGGGAGTTCTGGTTTTGTTTGCCCTATCTTAATTCCTCATGGGAATGTACCTCGACTCTACCCAAACGTTTTTTTTCCTTTTTCAATGAGTTTCTATTCATTTGATTTCCTTCAGCATTTGGAGCTGCCACTTACACATGGGAAACAGCACGGGGGAATGTGATATTGCTGGAGAGGTTACACACTAATTTCGGAAGTGGGAAGTTGAAAAATAGGAAGGGGAGTGAGGCTTCAGGGAAACTGGCGATAGATGGTGTATGGGACTTCACAATGGGCAGGGGAGAGCAGAACTTTAAAAAGTTTTGGGGTGCTATTTCTTACAAAGCAGCAGGAGGAATGGAACTTCAAACAAGTTGAGAGAGTAGACTTCAAAAGAAGCAGATGTACTGCGAAATTGATAAGCTATTCCTGCTCAACGTTAGCTGGATGGTGATTGTGCCAGTGTTGCATGGCTTGATCCTCAGAACAAAACCATAGGGTTAAATCTCTGCCAGTCTTCTTCCAATTGTCTACCTTATCTTTGGTGGAAACATTGGAGAAGCAGCATACCGGCAGTTTGCAAAAAATTTTTCCACAGCTCTTCTACAGAAGTTTCAATGGGTGAGTGGGAGAACCACCCCTGTGGAAATTCATCTAAAACATTTGATGAATCAAGAAAGAAATGCATACGAGACAGTAAGAAACATAGCAAGAGAAAGGAGACAGAGGGAAAAGAAGAATGAAAGAGATAGTGGTCAATATTGTAATCTGGAGGTATGTTCTGTGCAAGGTCAGTCAAGAGGCATTGTTGTGAAGTCTGGAAAACCAAGAAAAATGGGTTTCCCAAATCTGCTGAATTTAACCGCAGCGTGCCTTTAGTAGAGTTAAAAGAAACAAAGACCTGCATTTATAAAACGCCTTTCATGACCACCTGACATCTCAAAGCGCTTCACAACTTATGAAGTAGTTTTGTCATTCAGGAAATGTAGCAGCCAGTTTGCGCACAGCAAACTCTCACAAACAGCAATGTGATAATGACCAGATAATCTGTTTTTGAACTATTGATTGAGGGATAAATATTAGCCAGGAAACTGGGGATAACCCCCTATTCTTCTTCGGAATAGTGCCATGGGATCTTTCACATCCACCTGAGCAAGCTGATGGGGGCTCACAAGCAGGGAATGACAAGCTGGAGGCCTTTCAGGCAGGGAGACTACTTCACAGGGCTGGAGCCAATGAGAGAAGGTAGGTGGGGAGTGAGAGATATCATGGGTCCATTGTGGTGTGGGGTGGGGAGTGTGGTTCCTGACCACGGAAATGCCCAATGATGGTCCGAGTGGTCCCAATTGTGGAGCGACTGTGGTCAGGGAACAGTGGTGGTCAGAATGTCAGACAGTGGGCAGGATCAAACAGATCGCGAGGAGGGGTGCCAAGCTGGTCAGAGGTTGAATGATGGTTGTTGGGGGCGGGCGGGGGCGTGGGGGGTTGCGGAGGTGGTTCAATGATAGTCAGGGTTTATTTTTTCATTCGTTCATGAGATCTCATGGTCTCTGGCAAGGCTAGCATTTATTGCCCATCCCTAGTTGCCCTTGAGAAGGTGGTGGTGATCCGTCTCTTGAACCACTGCAGTCCTTGTGGTGTAGGTACACCCACAGTGCTGTTAGGGAGTGAGTTGCAGGATTTTGACGCAGGTGAGGAACATTGATACAGTTCCAAGTCAGGATGGTGTGTGTCTTGGAGGAGAACTTGCAGGTGGTGATATTCTCATGCACTTGCTGCCTTGTTCTTCTCGGCAGTAGAGATCATGGTTTGGAAGGTGCCGTTGAAGAAGCCTTGGTGAGTTGCTGCAGTGCTTTTTGTAGATGGTACACACTGCTGCCATGGTGCGCCGGTGATAGAGAGGGTGAATGTTTAAGCTGCTTTGTCCTGGATGGTGTCGAGTTTCTTCAGTGTTCTTAAAGTTACACTCATCCAGGCATGTGGAGAATATTCCATCATACTCCTGACTTGTGACTTGGAGATGGTGGACAGGCTGGGGGGAGACAGGAGGCGGGTTACTTGCTGCAGAATTCCCAACCTCTGACCTGCATGTAGTAGCCACAGTATTTATGTGGCTGCTCCAGTTCAGTTTCTGGTCAATGGTAACCCCCAGAGATGTTGATGGTGAGGGTTTTAGTGATGGTAATGCTGTTGAATGTGAAGCAGAGATGGTTAGATTCTGTCTTGTTGGAGATGGTCATTGCCTGGCATGAGTGTTACTTGCCACTTATCAGTCCAAGCCTGAATATTGTTCAGGTCTTGGTGCATGTAGACATGGACGGCTTCAGTATCTGAGGAGTTGTAAATAAAACTGGACACTATGCAATCATCAGTGAACATCCTTATTTCTGACCTTATGATGGATGAAGTAGCTGAAGATGGTTTGGCTCGGACACTACCCTGAGGAACTCCTGCAGCGTTGTCACTGGGGCTGAGATGACTGGCCTCCAACAACCACAACTATCTTCATTTGTGCTAGGTATGACGCCAACCAGTGCAGAGTTTTCCCCTTGATTGCCATTGGCTTCAATTTAGCTTGCACTCCTTGGTGCCACACTCAGTCAATGCTGCCTTGATATCAAAGGCAGTGACTGTCACCTCACCTGTGGAATTCAGCTCTTGTGTTCATATTTGGACCCAGGCTGTAATGAGGTCTGGAGCTGAGTGGACCTGGTGGAACCCAAACTGAGCATTGATGAACAAGTATTGCTGAATAAGTGTTGCTTAATAGGACTGTCAATGGCACCTTCCATCACTTTGATGATTGAGAGTAGACTGATGGGACGGCAATTGGCCAGGTTGGATTTGTCCTGCTTTTTGTGTACAGGACATACCTGGGCAATTTTCCAAATTGCTGGGTAGATGCCAGTGTTGTAGCTATACTGGAACAACTTGGCGAGGGGTGTGGCTATTTCAGGAGCACTAGTCTTCAGTACTATTGCCGGGATGTTGTCAGGGCCTGTAGCCTTTTCTGTAACTAGTGCCTTCAGCCGTTACTTGATCTCATGTGCAGTGAATTGAATTGGCGGAAGATTGGCATCTGTGATGCTGGGAACCTTAGGAGGAGGCTGAGATGGATCATCCACTCAGCACCTTTGGCTGAAGATGGATGCAAATGCTTCAGCCTTGTCTTTTGCTCTGATGTGCTGGGCTCCCCCATCATTGAGGATGGGGATGTCTGTGGAGCCTCCTCTTTTGGTTAGTTGTTTAATTGTCCACCACCATTCACAACTGGATGTGGCAGGACTGCAGAGCTTGCATTTGATCCATTGGTTATGACCTCACTTAGCTCTGTTGATAGCATGCTGCTTCCACTGTTTAACATGCATGCAATCCTGTGTTGTAGTTTGACCAGGCTGATATCTCATTTTTAAGTATGCCTTGTGCTGCTCCTGGCATACACTCCTACACTCCTCATTGAACTAGGGTCGATCCCCCGGCTTGATGGTAATGGTAGAGTGAGGGATATGCTGGGCCATGAGGTGGAATACAATTCTGCTGCTGCTGATGGCCCATAGCACCATGAATGGCCAGTTTTGAGTTGCCAATTCTGTACCAAATGTATTCCATTTAGAATGGTGGTAGTGGCACACAACACAATGGAGGCTGTCCTTAATGTGAAGTCAGGACTTTGTCTCCACAAAGACTCTGCGGTGGTTACTCATACAGATGGACAGATGAATCTGCAAAAGGTGGATTGATGAGGATGAAGTCAAGTAAGATTTTCCCTCAATTGGTTGTCTCACCATCTGCCGCAGGCCCAGTCTGGCAGATATGTCATTCAGGACTGGGTCAGCTCAGTCAGTCATGGTGTTACTGAGCCATTTTTGGTGATGGACATTGAATTCGCCACCCAGATAATATTCAGTGCCCTTGGTACCCTCAGTGCTTCTTCCAACTAGTATTCAACATGGAGGAGCATTTATTCATCAGCTGAGGGAGGACAGTAGGCGCTAATCAGCAGGAGGTTTCCTTGCCCATGTTTGACCTGAAGCAATGAGATTTCATGGGGCCCTAAGTCAAGGCTGAAACTCCCAAGGCCATTCCCTCCCGACTGTATACCACTGTGCTGCCATTTCTGGTGGGTCTGTCCTGCTAGTGGGACAGGACATACCCCAGGATGGTGAAGGAGGAGTCTGGGACGTTGGCTGTAAGGTATGATTCGGTGAGTAAGACTACGTCAGGCCATTGCTTGACTAGTCTGTGGAACAGCTCTCCAAATTTTGGCTCATCCCCATATGTTAGTCAGGTGAACCTTGCAGGTTCTATTGGGCAGGGTGGTCATTTCCGGTGCCTAGTTCAATGCCGGTAGTCCACTCAGGTTTTTTCTTATTCAACTTTTTGATAGTGCTTTGATATAACCGAGTGGCTTGCTAGGCCATTTAACAGGGCAGATAAGAGTCAGCCACATTGCCTTGGATATGGAGTCACATGTAGGACAGACTGCGTAGGAATGTCAGACTTCCTTCCTTGAAGGACATTAGTGAGCAGATAGATCGCACAGGGTTGGGGGTGGGAAAGGGTCGTGATTTACTGGGTAGCCTGCTGGGGCCTTGAGGAAACACTCCTGATCCTCCTGACCCACAAACGGTTCTGTAAAAGCACTTACCTCATGGATTCAGCTCTTCTCACCTCCCTTAAACTGCTGGGTTTAATGAGGCCTGCAGGTTAAAAATAGAATGACTATTAAAATGGAGGCTTGCAGCCTCATTATAATATTCAAATGACCAGCCTGCTTCCATGAGCAGATTGGTTATCCACCTTGCATCCTGCTTCCATTTAAACTGTAAGTGGGCAGGTTCAAGGTGCGTTGGGTTCCTTTTTCAGATTTTTTGCATTTTAAACTCTGACATGACCTAAACCACCCACTTGTGGAAGTTAATATTCAGCCCATCGAGACAGAAGGAAAATGTGAGACGTGTGCTGAGAGAAAAAAACAGTGAAAGACATTCAGGAAAAATGAGAGAAGGTAAGAGACAAAAATAGAGTGGGAGAGAAGTAGGGAGATAATTGTTCAATTTTTAATTTAATTTTTGCCTGTGAGGAATGCCACAAGAGATTAACCAGCATATAAAATAAATGCAGAGAAAATGATCTGCATTAAAGTAAGCACCATGTGGAAATAAAACAGTATGTCCCAGAAGGCTGTAAAGTAAATAAAATCGTGTTAAGAAGAATTCTACTACAATCATACTGTTAACAGTTTGCCAGTCTCTATGGATTTCTTACAAGTTGTATTGGATTATGCAAAAAAGTTTGATCATAAAAACCTTTAATAAGAACTATTTAGCTGGTCGAGGAAGAGTATTAATATTAATAATTTTGGAGAATGCAAAATAGATGCAAGTATTCTATTTTAATTATTTTATGATGTTAAAATCTTCATACAGTCATACTCATGACAGGAACAGTGATGAAATATGAAATCAACTGGAGGAATTATTAAATAAAAGTCAATCATTGAACTGAATTACAAATGGACACATTTATGCCACAGACAAAATGGGATAGAGGTCAGGTGACCCCTCCTGTGCTGTCAATAAACATATCTGTTTGCTGAAGATGAAACCCATTATCCACATCCGAATTAGCTTTGGGGAAAACACATTGAAATGTAAAACAGCCGATTCCATACAAACAACTCCTATCTTCAAGAATGGAATTAACAAAGACTGTTGTAAACAGACTGACTCTACAGCCATGACTAAAATAATAGGTGTGAAGTAGCACTTATTCATCAGAATGGACCCCATTCAGACGCCATCATGGAAAAATGGTTCTTGTATCCTGGAACATTGTATGAATCACCCTAGGAAAGAGAGGCCTTAGTCACCTGACCGACACTCCAACCTGACAAGTTTCTAACTTAAAAGGTGTCTCTCTGGAGAGAGAAAGAGAGAGAGAACAGCCAGATGGTCTTTTTCATCAGAACAGCTGTGTGACAGTTCCAGCTAAGCAGGTGTCCTGCTAACTACATCTTCTTACTACTGCAGCAGAGAAAAGGTGACTGTGGGACTCCATCTGTGAAAGTGAGCCAAAAATTGGTCCAGCAACTTTGGATAGAGGCTTAACCACAAGGTGCTTGCAACACTTCATCCTTTTCACGATAACAAATGTTCAGGCCTGCACCGATGAAAGATTTCCTCCCAAAAAGCTTCAGAAGAGTTTCTTAAAATAACGGACTCTTTTGCCACAATTGGACTCTAACTGCATCCTACCACCCTACTCTATCTTTTCTTGAATGTGTATGTGTGTGAATGCGTGAGTGGGAGAGGTTGCAAACATTTTTCGGTTATTGTGTAAAAATTAACATTTATCCTTTTTTTCACCTTCAAGTAAACCTGTCATTTGACTCCTTAAAAATACTCATGGACTAAGACACTAAAACACTATTTTTAAAACACTGTGGTCAATTGTGAGGTGAAAAGTGGAAGTCACCCACACCGCTTCTTCTCTGTCTGTAACAGAAGTGCAAATTGAGTCTTTGAGATGAAAATTACTGTAATACCAGGGAGCAGAGCTTAATAATAATTGAAAGCTGGTAGCAATAATTAGCAAGACATTCTGAGGTCATGAAAGGTGATAAATACATGCAAGTCTTTCTTTCTGGGCTGAATTTTCATTTAAACCATTCTGCTAGGTTTGACTTTTCCTCTAAAGTTATGATGACCAATTGGGAGAACCCCTCATGGAAATTCATGCCTACAGCTTTCTTGAAGGTAAAGACATGCAGCGCTGGTGCAACCATCATCCAACTAACATTTAACAGGAGTGACTTGTCAATCTCCCTTAAAATTTCTGTAAACTGCCATAATGAACAAACAAAACTATCTCCATCTCTTGTGCATATGCATAGTCAAAGAACTAGAAGCAATGTTTGCTGTGTTTCTTTCAAAAAGCAAAAGACAAATCATTGGTTAGTAAGGGTAGGTCAGTGTTTTGTTTACCAACAGAATGAAGACGTCCAATGACAATACAATTATCTGAAAAACAAAGGAAGACAATATGATTTCTGGTAGCATAATAATGTTTATGTTATGAGGAGTTACTTATCTACTTATTAATAATGGTAACAAATAAACATTGGTTACTTATTTCCTTTCAATTTATATCATTCAAACCATATGTTCTGCTGTTTCAGGTAAACAATTGAAAGCTTCCTGACTAGAATGTTTTTCTTTACTCAGCCTTGACAGGGACTTTAATGAGTCTTGGCTAAGTTTTGTGAGCAAACCTGATAGGCCCAAGCTAAAAATCAGTGAACCAAACAATCCTAACCTGAAAGTCACAGTGAAATGCAATAAATACAAAAATACAGGTCGAGGCTCTGCTGAAAATATATCTACTCAAGGCTCAGCAATCTATGCAGACTCAATAGCAAATCCAGGCTGAAACTCATTATTGTCTCCAAAGGCCAAGGGAGAGGCAACAACAGATGCAATAAGCTCAGATGAAAAATTGAGATCTGACACATTGGATCCAAGAAAATGCCGATATATGTGAAAACATTATCAGAGGAGCAAAGAGAGCAAGAAAATAAAAGCTAAATATAATAGTAAAGAATTGTCTCAATATCACAACAGCAAGAGAACAGTGAGAGAAGAGGTGGATATCACAAAGGATATACACAGCTTGAAACTGAGGATATGCATGAAATAGTAAATGTCCTGAATGATTACTTCTAGCAAATACTTACGAAGTAAGGTGTTAGTAACATGCTCTCCTCAAACAAAGGTGTCCCAAGTAAAATCAATGATTTTGATATAAGTGACATGAAAATCCTAGACAGGCTAAAAGGGCTAACAAGAAAAAAGTCCCCTGGGATTTGCTGATATTTATTTCAGAGTGCTGAGAGAGACTAGAGGCACTGACAATTGTTATGAGGGAATAGCTGATAATAAAGTTTGTAAACATGTAAAGCAACCTCTTGGAGATACTGGAACACCAATTTGTGTCACGGTTTCTTTTGACAAAAGAAATAAACAGTTTCAAGATGGAGCAGCATATTTCACAAGATATCACCAATTAAAATAGCAGTTCATTTTAAATCAAGCACAAAAGCAAGAATGTATTTAGATATAATTTTTGTGTGGAATCCATATCGAGTGGGCGGTGTGTGTCTCCTTCACCTGCCCAATTATGCCAGCTGGATGTCCATTGGTTATAACGGTTCAGGCCTCATTTAAATGGGACAACTTTAATCATGCTGCTTTTTGGAAGCTCACCATTTGAGAGGGCAGGAAATCTGGTGGGGCTGGAGTTCAATGTGGGCTTATAGCACCTCCTTATAGGGGAGGGTTGGAAACATCAGGGTAGGGGTGGGTGGCAGGTTGGGGAAGGTAAATGGAGTAGATTTCAGCTGGGAAATTCTATAAGCTATATAGAAGGGTTTAAGGACATTCCTAGAAAGTAGTGGCCGATCAGTTTAACATTAGTTGTGGGTAAGGTTTTAGAAACAATAAGCAGGGGGAAAAAAACAGGCATTTTGAGATGTTTGCCCACATAAAAGGCTGCTTAACAAAATTGAGGCTAATAGAATATAAGGGTCAATGTCAGCCTGGATAAAAAAAATTGGCATAAGGACAGAAACCAGCGAGTCGTGGTAAATGGTTGTTTTTCACACTGGAGAATGGTAGACAGTAGTGTTCCCCAAGGTTCAATGCTAGTACCACTGCTTTTTGATATATGTAAATTACTTGGATATGGTCGTAAAATTTCAAAATTTGCCAATGATACCAAACTTGGAGGTGTGGCAAACAGTGAGGATGATATCAATTGACTGCAATAGGACCTAGATAGGGCAGAATGGGCAGACAAGAGACAGATGGAATTTAATACAGAGAGGTGTGAGGTGATGCATTGGAAGAAGGGGTTGGGAGAGGCAATATATATTTAATGGCATAGGTCTAAAGAGTGGGCAGGAACAGAGAGACCTGGGGGTACATGTGCATAGATCTTTGAAGTGGCAGGACAAATTGAGCGAGTGAGTAGTTGGCAAAGAATAGGAGTCTTGGGCTTCATAAATAGAGGTATTGAGTACAAAAGCAGAGAAGTTATACTGAACCTTTATAAAGATCTGGTTAGGCCACAACCAGAGTATTACGTCCAGTTCTGGGCAGTACACTTTAGGAAGGAAGTGAAGATCTTTGAGAGGGTGTTGAGGAGATTTACCAGAATTGTTCCAGGGATGGGGGAATTTAGCTACAAGCTGGGTTTGTTCTCCTTGGAGCAAAGGAGGCTGAGGGGAGATCTGATAAAGGTGTACAAGATTATGACAGGTTATAATGATACAAGAACTAGGGGACACAAATTTAAGATTTTTGGCAAGAGATACAGTGGGGTCTGAGAAAGAACCTTTTTTACGCAGCGAGTGGTAATAACCTGGAACTCACTGCCTACGAGGGTGGTAGAAATGGAAACGATCAATGATTTCAAAAGGAAATTAGATGGACACTTGAAGGAAATAAACTTGCAGGGCTATGGAGATAAAGTGGGGGAAAGGGACTGACTGGATTTGTCTACAGAGAGCTGGCATGGACTCGATGGACCTAATGGTCTCCTTCTGTGCCAAAATGACTCTATGATTCTAAGCACACAATGCAGCAAAGCTTTTAAGATTCAGACCACTCAGGAGACTGAAATTGAGTACTGGACATTGCTTCCAGCACAAATGACTGCAGCTAGGAATCCCTTTAAATCATGCTCTAATGGCTACCTCCTGACCCGCACCCTTGTTTGTGGGTCGTTTCAGAAAGTAGTAGAAGTAATGCTGATTGGCACAAACAGGGCATTGCAGGTGAGTTGACCTCCATTAGCATATACTTATGAGTTTCCCAGGCTGTTTACAGTCGGAGGACTCACTGTTTAATGTGAGGTCTGCCCGAAAGTGGAGATTTCCAGCATTGACTCGATTTCCATCCCACTACAGCTCCATTTACAAACATAAACAGGGCAGCTGCGAGACATTAATAGGCCCTAGCATCTATAAAGAGAAAAGACAGTTCAACAGTTCAGCTGCAGCCCTTCTGTCAGAAACTGTATTGAGCTTGAGTTCAGGTCAGATTAATGAATTAAGTCCCTCTCTCTGTTGGCTCCAGAGATTGTATATAAAACAAGTTTGGGGCAGTCTCAGTTCCGTTTCTAATGAGTTCACAGCTGAAATCTGTCTATAAATTGATACTAGTTGTCAATCTTGCTCAGAAAGGCTATTCGAATGTCAGTGGTGGCTGGTAGAAAACTTGCACTGGTGGTTGGTACTTTCCCTAGTTTTGATTCACATTTCAGCAGAGAAGAGGGATCTTTAGTCTGCAGCTAGATGTGTTATACCAGACCGAGAAGGCTTTAATGCTAGCATTAATGGGTAAATTCATCGTCTCACCTTCTGACTTGGAAAATGCTGTCGAAGGACACATCTCTTTGACGGGAAAATGGGATCAGTAAATTTACCTTTGTGTCAAAAGTGGAAAAATATTCCACATTGTTTTTAATGTACTTTTATCACCAATCACTGATGCAGATTTTTTTTATAATTTGCTGGAGATGATGCTGAGGAAACATAGAGTGAAACGCAGGGCACTGGTGCTGAAAGGGTTTTAGAGGTGGGTGAAAGTGTCAGTAAATGCAAAGTAGAGGTGTGGCACGTTGAATGGCCCTTCTGAATTGACTTAGAGCACATATTGTAATGGCCTTTTTTTAATCTTGGCAAAAGCCTTGACCAGTCACTTGCCTCTGATTGCAGCAAGGATAAAGTAGTATGGTTAGGTTGGATAATTGGTTGACTGGACTGTCGTCTACTATTGAGGAGTCAAGACATTAGTGGCAATTGGTATCTTCTATAAATGCTACCATAGCTGTGCGAGTACTAAGGTGTCCAAACTTCAAGGAGTATTCAAGTCTGGCTTAACTCACTTAGACAATGGTTACAGTTAACTATGAGGCAGAGATTTAGGAATTCACAGAGGGCCAGCATTCTACATGGAAAGGGATCACAGGGAGATGTTTCCAGCAGTGGCATGTGTAGAGAAGCAGCTGTTGATGCTCATGCCAGTGGTAGTTATGTGTCATCGTGTGTAAGCGACTGCATGCACTGCCTCTGAAAAGAATTAATTGACAGCAACCAATAGATAGGAGAGTCCTGGCACTGATGCAGGTACTTCACGGATGCAATGCAGATACAGGTAGTGCGCTTCCTGCATCCTTGTAACTCGTCCTCGATAATTAAACAGCCACTCATCACTACAACTTCTTCAGGTAAGGGGACACTTAGGATTAGTGAAATTATATGTCTTAGGAGGGATAATCACAACAAAAACCAACGTATATGTGCATTACGTGAATAAAGCACGCTAAACATATCCAATTCTTCTAAAAAATTAAACAGATGGTGCAACCAGCAGATTTCACTGGAAGAACCAGTCAGTGAGACTGTTATACACCTATGTCCCTGACAACAATGCCTTGTGCTGGTTGCCGCACGTCTTTGCCATCTTGGTCTTCCATGGCTTGCTCCTGCAAGATGATAGTGAGGCCTGTGTCTATGTTAGGATCGTGCAATGTGCAGAATTCTGCTATATAGTTGCCAACTGTTTGCATTTTTATGCAAAGAAGTTTCCGTGTGATTGATACCTAGGCTTGGTAGATCAGAGGCAATGGATAGGTTGGCTATGTGTGAAGCATCCTTGCAGAAATTTGCTAAGGCAGACTGGATCATTGGGAAGACTGGCAATATGGAAAAGTAGCATCAAATGGTTAATATTTCTGTGAATGTTCCAGTGATTAATATTGTGTGAAAGGCAGGACTATATAGATTTCAGCAGGAATGGTCAGATCTGACCCAATGCATATTAAGAGATGGGACTTTGCTAAACAATTAGCAACGTGAAATGCTATCAAAACCACAGCAATAAAGCCGCAGGTTTGATTTTGGGGAGAATTACAGAAATGACAGGAATTACTGAAAGGTATATAAATAAATTACTTTTTAATTATTATTTCCTCAGCATGTATTTTATAAATAGTCTACGCAACAGAACATAGCAGAATATTCAGGCTATTCTGTTTGCGGTCAATACACTCCTATCTTCAAACTCAATCATTATTTTATTACTCTTCAGTTATAAGACTGTCCTTCCAGGTAGAATAACTGTTCTCCATTACTGTTCATTTTGTGGGAGTGTGTAAGCAAACTTCACCTTTGAATGGATCATTGACTCTAGTGAGAAAATGAAGGCTGCCTCACTGGCGACTGCACAACTTCATGACTTTGAATTATGATTTTTCTTCTATGAATGAAAGACTGCCTGTCACTGCTGAGATTTTGTTTATTTGATGGGAATAAAAATCCTTTGCCTCTTAGGAATGATTTTCAATTAATTGCAAAATCTTGAGAGTAGTTGTCAACCCAGCAAGTGAAAATTTAAACAAATAAGTTATTATATTTCTATTTCACTCAAGTGAATTATCACTTTATTGGGAAGTCAAATAAAATAAGCAGTGAGTGCTGCACTGGTACAGCTGCATTACTAGATTTAGTTTATGTTTAGTTTAGAGATACAGCACTGAAACAGGCCCTTCGGCCCACCGAGTCTGTGCCGACCATCAACCACCCATTTATACTAATCCTACACTAATCCCATATTCCTATCACATCCCCACCTGTCCCTATATTTCCCTATCACCTACCTATACTAGGGGCAATTTATAATGGCCAATTTACCTACCAACCTGCAAGTCTTTTGGCTTGTGGGAGGAAACCGGAGCACCCGGGGAAAACCCACGCAGACACAGGGAGAACTTGCAAACTCCACACAGGCAGTACCCAGAATCGAACCCGGGTTGCTGGAGCTGTGAGGCTGCAGTGCTAACCACTGCGCCACTGTGCCAATTGTGAGAGACCCACAATTCACAAAAGCCTAACAATTACACTTGTTATTTAGTTTAAGAAGGGAATTCTGTCAGTGTTGCCAGTGTATAATATCACGATTTCATGGAATGTTACGCCATTTGCTGTGCCTATACTGAAATTGCTGAAGGCTATTTTCCTTATTTTAGGGAAGTAAAATGTTGTTCTAGCGCAAGCCTTGGGGTGGAAATTTATGCTCTCCCCGCGGTGAGTTTGGAGGCGGGGAGAGCATAAAATTATGTGGGATGCTGTCGGGGGTGTCCCCGCCAACTTCCTGTCTCCGCCAAAATTAAGTCCGGGGTGGGAAGGCCTGTGAACAGCCTTCCCACCCCGTTGCCAATTGAGGCCCTTAACTGGGCAATTAATGCTTAATCAAGGGCCTCATCCTGCTGCCTCCGCAATTAGCTGTGTGGCAGGTGATCCTGTCGTCGGAGGGGAGCATGGCAAGAAAAACCATGCGGGCCACTTCCTAGCTCGGGGAGGGGGGTGGGTCCGTTGTTAAAAGCCACAGTGCCTGAGTGAGGGACCCGGCATTGGGAAGGGAGGAGTCCACTGACAGCCACTCCTCTGCTCTTGCTGATGACCCCCCTACATCCCCCTTACCCTGCGACCCACACCCTGTGAGACCCTCCGGCCCTGACCAACCTATAGCCTGGGTCCAGTGCCACTCCAGGGCCTCGGGTAGGTGCTCCACTGGCAGCAGCCACTGCCTCTGTGGTGGCACTGCTCAGTGAAAGAGCTGCCGACGTTTGATTGGCCGACAGCTCTCTGAGGGCGGGACTTCCATTGGCGGGCTCCTTGATCCCATGGATGGCCCACTGCTATCCACTTAAGCGCCTAATTGGCACTAGGTTTGGCGGCCCTCCCACAGAAGAGGTGATGCGAGGTTCTCAACGTCACGTTTTCGTGACCCCCCGTTGCCAAGTAAAATCCCGGCCTTGTTCAATATGTTAAATGCCTATGGAATGTAAAGTAAGGAAATATTCAGCTAAGTGCAGCAGTCTTCCATAGATCATGTTAATGGCATGTTTACTCCCCCAATTAAAAGTTGCCAATAGTTGGACTGGACTTGACCTGTCCTCAGGAGACAGGCTGGGAGACTGGGGGGGTGTGGCAGGTGGGGAGGGGGGGATGTGCATAAAATGGTGAAGGAAGGTGGGGGTGGAATACCCATTGTCTTCCTGCTGCTATGCCAATTTATCAGTGGCGATGAAGGTGGAGGACAGTCCTCACACCCAGAGGCCAGTTGAGCCACTTAAATGGCCAGTTAAGGGGAGATGGTGGCGAAATGGTAATGTCACCGAACTCGTAATCCAGAGGCTCAGGCTAAGGCCCTGGTGATATGAGTTCAAATCCCACCACGGTAGCTTTAAATTTAAATTCAATTAATTAATAAAAATCTGGAATTGGAAGCTAGGCTCAGTAATGGTACCATGAAACTATCTTTGATTTTCATAAAAACCCATTCGGTTCACTAAAGTCCTTGAGGGAAGGAAATCTTCTGTCCTTACCCGGTCTGGCCTACATGTGACTCCAGACACATAGCAATGTGGTTGACTCTTAACTGCCCTCTGAAATAACTAAGCAAGCCACTCAATTGTCAAGGGCAATTAGAGATAGGCAACAAATGCTGGCCTTGCCAGCCTACATCCCATGAAAGAATAAAGAAAAGGACCTCTGCTCACAGCCTGCAGCCACTGACTTCTTACGAGTGTCAGGTGGGCCTTCCACCACAAGCAGAGACCGCCTGGTTAAAGCTTGGCGTCCATCCTGTAGGCTCGGGGGTGACCCTCCTATTTGGGCACTCTGTCGTCGATAGAGGGGCCCCCCAGTGGCAATAGCCGCCCTCACCAACACCAGCCCTCCCACTCCATCACCTTCGGGGCCTGCCTGACTGACCTACTAATCCCAGAGCTCTTACCTGGTTGGGAGGGCGGCCTGATCCCATGACTTCCAGGCACCATCTCAGCAGTGGGCACCACTCCCAGTGGCGCTGCAGAGACTGCTGAGCTGCCGGTCCTCCGATTGGCTGGAAGCTCCTCGTGGGCAGGCACCTGTTCTTTATGCTAATTAGTTGCTGGATAATTGGAAATTGCGGGAATCCCACAAATGGCCGAGGCAGGTTGCCCCTGGCTTTCGGTCCATCGTCGAACCCCCCCCCGATGCACTGATGGAATTTCAGTCATTGGAAGAGAGGATGCAATGGTAGCAGACCACCCTCCCAACAAAGTAAGTTGGGTCTGGGGTCACCGGGGCCAGTCAGGAAGGTCCCAGTGAGGTGTGGGGGGAGAGTTGGTGAGCGCGGGTTGCTTGCCCAGGGGCAGCCATTGTGCCTGGAGGCCCCTCTGTGGGCCACAGAGTGCCCGAATAGGAGTACCCACCCCACTCAACCTCGAGCCTGCAGGGAGGCCGTCAGGATTTACTAGGCAGTCTCCCCACATGGCGGAGGGCTCACCTGCCACAGGTAAAATGCCAATGGAGGTGGGAAGAGGCCCTTAATTGGCCACTTAAGTGGCTCAAGTGGCCTCTGGGCGGGAGGGCTGTCCCCCACCTTCCCCACTGCTGGTAAAATGGCATGTCAGCAGGAAGGCGATAGGCACACCACCCCCAACCTTCTCTCGTCATTTTATTGGTCCCCCACCATCTCCCAGCCTGTCTCCAGAGGGATGGTAAAATCCAGCTCAACATCTGGTAACACAAGAGTGTGACAGATGCCTATTTTCACATGCTGCCACCTACTATCAACCCCCTTTATATCAGAAGCAACAGGAAAGGCAAGAATGTTTTTTCTCTCAGCAATAGCTTTTCAAAAGTTCAAGGCCTATTTAATTGCATGCATATGACCCTCTGCCTACCTTTGGATTATGCTATACCATAAATAAAGAGAAAAAGATAATTTTCATGAACATTCAAATGGTACACAACACCCAAATAACAATCATGAATTGTAGACGATAGATATCCAGGATGTTCACACAAGTTTCATCTGAGCCAATCATGCCTGCCAGGTTGGTTCTCGGGAGATCAAGGATTGGGTTGGGTGTCTCCTGGGAGATCTGGCTTACCCAATGCAACACTGGCTATTCACACCTCTACGCAATCACCAGAATCCAGCTGAAGTCAGCTGCAACAAGAAGATTCCCATATTTAAAAAATGCTCTGAGGATGCCTTCAATACACACCGGAAGTGTTGGCAAAATAATTGTGGTCCACCAATGTAGTCAGTACACTTGACCTGGATGAGGAGTAGAAACAGGAGCTGGAAAATGAAAAGGATAAGAGTGTAAATGATCAACCAGCAGCCCAACAACCAATAAACAGCAAGATTAGTATACCATGCTCAGAATATATCCTTGTTCAGTGGACCAGGACAAGGCTCATGGGAGGTCCACCATCTGAACTGCTGAATTAATTTTGCCTTCATCTTTTGTAAGAATTTGTAAGGAGCATCCAGGAGGGATTCTTGAAACAATATGTAGATAGTCCAACTAGGGATGGGGCCGTACTGGACCTGGTATTGGGGAATGAGCGTGGCCAGGTGGTCGAAGTTTCAGTAGGGGAGCATTTCGGGAACAGTAACCATAATTCCATAAGTTTTAAGGTACTTGTGGATAAGGATAAGAGTAGTCCTCGGGTGAAGGTGCTAAATTGGGGGAAGGCTAATTATAACAATATTAGGCAGGAACTGAAGAATTTAGATTGGGGGCGGCTGTTTGAGGGTAAATCAACATCTGACATGTGGGAGTCTTTCAAATGTCAGTTGATTAGAATCCAGGACCGGCATGTTTCTGTGAGGAAGAACCCCAGAGTTCCGAAGAAGGGTCACTGACCCGAAACGTTAACTCTGCTTCTCTTTCCACAGATGCTGCCAGACCTGCTGAGTGGTTCCAGCATTTCTTGTTTTTATTTCAGATTTCCAGCTTACGCAGTATTTTGCTTTTATTTTAGGAAGGAACTTAAGCAAGGAGTTAGGAGGGCTAAAAGGGGTCATGAAAAGTCATTGGCAAATAGGATTAAGGAAAATCCCAAGGCTTTTTATACGTATATAAAGAGCAAGAGGGTAACTAGGGAAAGGGTTAGCCTACTCAAGGACAGAGATGGGAATCTATGTGTGGAGCCAGAGGAAATGGGTGAGGTACTAAATGAGTACTTTGCATCAGTATTCACCAAAAAGAAGGACTTGGTGGATGATGAGCCTAGGGAAGTGAGTGTAGATAGTCTCAGTCATCTCATTATCAAAAAGGAGGAGGTGTTGGGTGTCTTGCAAAGCATTAAAGTAGATAAGTCCCCAGGGCCTGATGAATCTACCCCAGAATACTGAGGGAGGCAAGGGAAGAAATTTCTGGGGCCTTGACAGAAATCTTTGCATCCTCATTGGCTACAGGTGAGGTCCCAGAGGACTGGAGAATAGCCAATGTTGTTCCTTTGTTTAAGAAGGGTAGCAAGGATAATCCAGGAAATTATAGGCCGGTGAGCCTTACGTCAGTGGTAGGGAAATTATTAGAGAGGATTCTTCGGGACAGGATTTAATCCCATTTGGAAACAAATGAACTTATTAGCGAGAGGCAGCATGGTTTTGTGAAGGGGAGGTCGTGTCTCACTAATTTGATTGAGTTTTTTGAGGAAGGGACAAAGATGATTGATGAAGGAAGGGCAGTGGATGTTATCTATATGGACTTCAGTAAAGCCTTTGACAAGGTCCCTCATGGCAGACTGGTACAAAAGGTGAAGTCACATGGGATCAGAGGTAAGCTGGCAAGATGGATACAGAACTGGCTCTGTCATAGAAGACAGAGGATAGCAGTGGAAGGGTGCTTTTCTGAATGGAGGGATGTGACTCGTGGTGTTCCGCAGGGATCAGTGCTGGGACCTTTGCTCTTTGTAGTATATATAAATGATTTGGAGGAAAATGTAGCTGGTCTGATTAGTAAGTTTGCGGACGAAATAAAGGTTGGTGGAGTTACGGATAGTGATGAGGATTGTCAGAGGATACAGCAGGATATAGATTGGTTGGAAACTTGGGCGGAGAAATGGCAGATGGAGTTTAATCCGGACAAATGTGAGGTAATGCATTTTGGAAGGTCTAATGCAGGTGGGAGGTATACAGTAAATGGCAGAACCCTTAGGAGTATTGACAGGCAGAGAGATCTGGGCGTACAGGTCTACAGGTCACTGAAAGTGGCAACACAAGTGGATAAGGTAGTCAAGAAGGCATACGGCATGCTTGCCTTCATCGGTCAGGGCATAGAGTATAAAAATTGGCGAGTCATGCTGCAGCTGTACAGATCTTTAGTTAGGCCACACTTAGAATATTGTGTGTAATTCTGGTCGCCATACCAGCAGAAGGATGTGGAGGCTTTGGAGAGGGTACAGAAGAGGTTTACTAGGTTGTTGCCTGATATGGCGGACATTAGCTATGAGGAGAGGTTGGATAAACTCGGATTATTTTCACTGGAACGACGGATGTGGAGGGTCGACATGATAGAGGTTTACAAAGTTATGAGCGGCATGGACAGAGTGGATAGTCAGAAGCTTTTTCCCAGTGTGGAAGAGTCAGTTACTAGGGGACATAGGTTTAAGGTGCGACGGGCAAAGTTTAGAGGGAATGTATGAGGCAAGTTCTTGACACAGAGGGTGGTGAGTGCCTGGAACGTGCTGCCAGGGGAGGTGGTGGAAGCAGGTACGATAGCGACGTTTAAGAGGCATCTTGACAAATACATGAATAGGATGGGAATAGAGGGATACGGTCCCCGGAAGTGCAGAAGGTTTTAGTTTAGGCAGGCATCAAGATCGGCGCAGGTTTGGAGGGCTGAATGGCCTGTTCCTGTGCTGTACTGTTCTTTGTTCTTTGTTCTTGCCTCTGGCAAATCATCTGCTAATGCAAAAAGCCTATTTCCTGTGAAGACCTTCATACTGAAAATATAAATAGTAAATAAAATAGACACTACAAAAATACAATGAATTATTGACTACTTACTGAATGAATAATACCTATTGTGTGCATAAGGTTATGTGTTAGTGGATCCTGTGACATCATGGGCTTCTGCGACCTTTTAATGAAAAAGATTAATGTAGTGGCTGACCTCAAAAAGTCATTCATGGGGAGTATCTTTGAAATTCTGTCGGTACCTTGTCTCTATTTGCTTCTTAAACCAAAGGCCGAGTTGCAATGCTACTTCCAAGAACACCTTGCATCACTTGTGCAGAGCTTGGACCTGGGGCAGGTTGATGTTGACATCAGAGGCAGATGCCTGTTCCTGCACTGCTGCACTCAAGTCGCAAATTGAGGCTGATACTCATGTTGTCCAGGGATGGGGGTGAACGAAAAGCAATATTTCACAGAAAAAAAAAACTAAATTGCAGAATGTGATCCCAAAACACGAATGAAAATTTGAAATCCAATCTAATAATCAGAAGAACTTAGCTTATCCAGTCAACTTGATACAATGGCCTTGGTCATAGGCCTTTATTCAGCTGTACTTTGTTTTTTGAACTGTAAGCATTTTTAAGACTCAGCTTTTTTGAAGCTGTTTTTTGAGTTTTATAAAATGGCATGTATGTTGTTTTAATTTGATAGGCCTCCTTTGTGGCATATTGTGAAGTACCCCATGACTGGTCTAAACATCGGATGCCTTGCATTAGTGCTCCAAATGTCTATTTGCTCAGTGAGGACCCTGTTTCGCTCATGTGAATTACCTAGTTATATCTGTTTTATGCTGAACTGAAGGGGCTGTGCAGAGGAATCGTCAACCAAGGTTACACCATGGAGCCTATATTTCGAAGGACTACACTGTCCATTCTCTCTTCTCCTTTAAAGAGCTGTGTGATATTTGATAACCTCAGATTAAAAGCATCGTGTGTTCCCTGAAGAAATATGCATTGACAGTGGGGGAGGGGGGGGGGGCAGGGAGGGGGGGGATCACATAACCTTGTATACATTAAGAATGGAGCATTGCATGGAAAAGTGATTAATTCCTGTGGTGTCCTTAAAATTAACTGAAAGGCTTTGATGTTGAGGGTAGTGATGACCTTCACTGTTACTGATGGTGCAATGTGGAGGGTGGAATGGTTTGATACGGTCCGCCAGTCTTTGGGACATACAGCCTATACACCGAGCATCACACTGCCATTGAAATTCATATGTCACATTACTCATTAGTGTGATAGGCAGAACGTCTTTTTAACTTGGCGGCAGAATCCTGTTAGTGGCGAACACCACACGTGTGGCTACTGCCTAGTAGCAGCGTGAAACAGCTAGCTTCACCTGTCGCTCAAGTTTTTGTGATACATTACCCTTCTAGGGTAACCTGAGGTAAACTGGGCACTTTTCAGGGCCGAAAATGATTGCCTTAGGCCCGTTCATAAGTTTGCGTGATTATACAGCGAGAAATAATCTGATCAGGGTAGCCATATACAGCGAGTTTGCACAAATTCTGCATGACAATAGCTAGTCACGTGACTAACCTACTTGGCAACCTGGGTTTTTCTGAATTGTACAAAGAGTTTGAACTGAAAAAAAAAGACTGTTTGCTCCTGGAGTGAGAAAACCTCTCCTGTGCACCCATCTTTCTCACAAGCCTCTGGACCCACTGAGGACACATGAACTTCAAGAGGGAAAGATCTCCTACCTCGAACAATGTTTAAGAAGAATACTGGGCCCCAACGAAAAGCAGGACCTACCTATAATCAAGGACTTAACAGCGACCTTGAAGAACAGTAACCAAAGCCATCTTCAGATATTGCCTCAAACTTTATTTCTTCTGCTCTTTTCTGTCTCTATCTGCATGTGTGTATCGTGTATCCATGCTAATGGGCACGTCGCGTATCCGTAGGCGTTAACCGAATTAGAGTTTAAGTTTAATAAAGTTCAACCTTTTTTCATTAAACCTAAGAAAACCTGTTTGTCTAATTTATTTGCCTTACAATTGGAAGTTAGTGAACAAGGATTCACTAAGAGGGGCTAAAAAATGGTGTATTTTAAACTTAAATCCTGTTACGGTAAAACCAGGTGAAGGCTGAGAGGGAACCCTAGATCCTAGGTATTAGGCCATATGTCCCAAAGACTGGTGGACCATATCAAACATGTCCCTTCTGCTGTCCAAAATGGGCAAGGTACAGACTTTACCCGACCAGCTCGTGCTTGCATTACTCAAAACACAATATCCAACATGATGTGATTCCGCGACTGGACGTTTGCTAAATAATCCTCAGTGTGCTAAGAATTACGCTGACAACCAATATAAGATTGACAGTCGGGCTCGCAGTTTGGCACATTTGCGTGAACTGGAAGCTACATACATTAATACACAGGGCCCTGTTCTTTGCAGACTGAAAGAACATGTACGCACATTGCGCCTGTTTCAGATAAATAAAATAAGTGACAGCCATTCGCTGGTTCATACCTCAGGGCAATGCCTTCAGCAATCAGAGTCAAGCTTCCTGGTTTAAATTTCAAACAAAGCTTGGCAGTTAGCTATTAGTCACCATAAACTGGTGCATTCTCCATGGCAATGTCTGTACCAGTCAGAGTTCACTTGCCAACCAATCGGCACTCTTTTCTCATACAGTATAAATTTGTTGCTTCCCCTTACATTGGTATTCTTGCAGATTGTTCTGATGAGTGCAAGACAAAAAGCTTCGACAAAATGTCTCTGTTTTCAGCAATACTCTTATATGCCCAACATAATTCTGCATGAACTTCTTGTTATTGACCATTTACAAAGCCTTCATAAGCAAAAGACTGTTTTTTGTTTCTCTTTTTACAATTTTTTATGAAGCCATGAAAGCACTCATCAGAGCAATGCTAAACTTGAATGAATGGTGTGTAATCACTCTCTGCCAATCTTTTACCACTGTTTATTGACATCTACTATTTTACTAAAATTAGTGGATAGAGGAAAATATAATATTTAATTGTTATTCCTCTGTAACTGTGAGCAAGGTGTTAGATTTAAAGTGCCATTTTGCACTCACCGTTCTCTGATAGTATGGTATAGCTTGAATCAAAATAAGGAAAATGGCTGACTAGAGGTAAAGCCAATCAATATTATGTAGCCCATTTACTTTCTAAGTTTATTCAGCTGCAGGCTAGACATTAATAGGTTTTAGCAAATATGGAGGTTTCATTTAAAGTGGTAGAGAACTGATAGAAGTGTAGACATTGGAAACTCCAATAAATTTCTTGGGGATGACAGATATACTACTGAAGACCTTCATGTAGCATTCAGGGACCTCCAAAATCTCAGTCTCTGGAGCTGAGATCTATTCCAAAGTACTATGCCGAACAAGGTATTCCATGACTTCTGAAAAAAAATATACTGACATGGGCTGATTAGAGTACTTGAATGCGAAATTAGTTTGATGCAGTAACGTATTCTACAAGTCTTTCTGAAAGATACCTCTGGCTGCAGGCAAGACAAAGCACGTTTTGGCAGGAAATCAGGACTCTTCTATGCTAATTTTATCAAATGCCTCAGAGCAAGTTTAAATTATTTCGCAGCTCACAGAATGATTTTTCTGCCTCTTTGAATAAGCAGAATATTAAGGATTACTGCACTTTTTCATTTAAACTCACATTTAGATTGTGGAAACAAAAGAAAAAGTTTCCATGAAAATGTAGGAAATTCTCTAAGATGCAGAATTCAACAGTACATGACTGATATAATCCTTTCCATTAAAGCACTATGAATACCTTTAAATAACACAACACTAAGATATGCAAATGAGTACACAAACAAAAATTATAATATAAAGAAGTTAACAAAAGTATCTCAAATTATTTGATTATATTTGTGTATAATTTACATCTAATATTCATTGGAGCCCTTTGTAAAAAATAATTTCTCACTGCCATTTAGAACATACCTCTGAAGAAAATGAAACAAATTCAGAATGTCAGCAATCACAAACAAAGTTGTAGATCTGTCCCCTGTCTCAATCCCTTCACTGTCTCTGTTTCATCAGACTGCTTTTCTGGCATCCAATCGTGGATGTGCTGAGATTTATTCCAGTTAAACACTGGACAGCCCAAAGCCTTTGTCTTTGGCCCCCATCACAAACTCTGTACTCTTGCCACCAATTAATTTGATGCCCTGGCTTGGGCTCAGGTTGAAACAGACTGCTCATAGTCTTATCACCCTAATTGACCCCAAAGTGAACTTCCAAACACATATCCGCTGCATCACAAAGATCACGTATCTTCACCTCCCGTGTTCATCTGCTACTCAACCATATGCTTATCGCCTCCTGGCTCAATTATTCCAATTCTCTGCTGGCTGGCCTTCCATCCTCCGTAAACCTCAATTTATCCAAAACTCGACTGCCCATTTCCTACCCCACAACAACTCCCACTCACCCTTTACCTCTGTTCTTGCTGACTGATACTGGTCCCTGGTTCCCTAACACTTCCAATTTAAAGTTCTCATCCTTATGTTTATATCCCTTCATGGCTCATCCCTCCCTATCTGTTAACTTTGTTCAGCCCTACAACATTGCACAACACCATGTTCCTCTGACTCAGGCCTCATGCACATACCTCATTTCCTTCGCCTCATCATTTGCAGTAGTGTAAATAGCTGTCCAGGCCTTAAACTCTGAAATTCCCTCTCTAATTTCCTCCACTTCTCATCTCCCTCTTCTCCTTTAAAACCTTCCTTAAAAGTCACCTCTTTGGTCACCCTTCTGACTACCTTTTTTGGTTCATCATCCATTTCTTTGTGATTATGGTTTTATGGGTGCTTTTCTATGTTAAACGCGCCATCTAAATGCAAGTTTTCTTACAGAGATGTGGCTGGAAGACATTGAAAGTAATCATTGGTTTCTACATGATTTCAAGTATTCAATTCCAGTATTGGTGAAGGAGTATCAGAAGTGTTAAAGGACAACAAAAGCTTTTCTGCTTGATTAATTTGTTGAGTAATAAAGTACACAGACTAATCTCCAACTACCTCAAAACCTAAATGAGAATTTTGCAATGTGACTTAAAATGAGGGGAAAATAACTAAATATCGAGGATAAGATTAAAAACAATTTTGAATTAAAAGTGGCTGTTCTTTCGTAACCTTAAAAAAGTTGATGAAAATTCAAATAAAAATAAATATTTCTCCAATTCTGTTACATTTGTGGGAGTGTTAGCCTGTCAACAGCCAGCTGCCACCCACCTTAATATTTTAATGGTGATTAAAAGAGCTGAATTATTTTCCTTTGTGTATCTGCCCAATTTATTTCATAACATATTTCAGCTCCTGCTGTGGCCCGTGGTGTTTTTGTAGCACAGCACATTGTACAGTGGTGCTGTGTGGTGGTGTATTGCATGCTTATGTAACTGACTTAGCATTATGTTCCAGAGTTTTCAAGTTTATTAGGAAATTGTGAGATAAAAAATATAAGATGTTCTGAACCTTTTAGAAATAGCATAAAAGATGCCTGTCCTTTCTGTCCAAAGGCAAAATATAAATTACCAATTAGATGGTGGTCACAGCATGTTCCAGAAGGAGAACCATCCCTCAGAATCTAGACATTGCATAAGTTTTAAAGATTAATATGTTGCTTTCTTTATTGTTTGAATTTATTAAATGGAGGCATTGTGACTCATGCGAGGAGCTAAAGCAACATTTAGAATGTCAATCTGTCATGAATTATCAATTGTCAGTGCTAATAAAGATGCCCGCTGACCCTACCTTTTATCTTACCAATCGCTTTCAAATCATAGCCGTAGCAACTGGGCACAAACCAATCCAAACACAGGCATGGAGTTCCTTCAGTTTGATTTATACGCTGTGCCAAAATTAGTAAAAAGTATTCCATCCTCCTCTAGTCTCGAGAGGGGGATATAAGGAAGTTTTCTGTGTATGCTTATTTGCAAAACCAATGGCGCAAGTATCAGTGTAAAACTGGTGTGGAACCAATGAAAGCACCTGAATCAGCAGGAAACTTCAGAACAGGTCTTTAAATGTACTGTTCAGTTTGCACTATTCAGTAGAATACCGTGAGCAAGCAGGTAAAACAGAAACACAGCTTGGCTTTTCATTTCTCTTTCAATTGTCTTGCTGCATGTCTGACCAAGATTATAATTACTCGTCGACAGAAGATTGAATGTGGCACCAGCACTGAATGCCAACTCTCTTACCTTCAGAACTGTAAGCAGCATCACAAGATGTCCATTTCCTCAGCAGGGTAGGCAAAACAACACACTGCACATCCCCCTTTTTTTTTTCCTTGCCTACCCTTGGCACCAGCACATTCTTCATTCTCTTAAAGCAATAATTCCAGAACTAATCTTCACAATGCTTCTCGGCTGCAACTCAGCATTATGCAGTATAGCCACCCAACTTATCACGTGGACATGGCTTACACGTACACTTCCAAAACTCTTTCCTCCACATTAATATCCTCAGATCTCCACATGTCATGCCACTTGGCACACACTCCTCAACTGCTAGCCTTACCCTCAGTTATTCTTTTACGTTACAGAATAAAATGCTGCACAATCATAGGGAATATCATATTCTTCTTGATAAAGACTGACTGTGGGTAGGGGGAGCTGGGGTGAGAATGCCCAGAAATGTATTGGTGGTCTGATTCTCTGAGATACAGTCAGAAGCAAGTGCAAGTGCCTATAGGTAAAATTTAAAAATAGAACACTTAAAAAATAAATTTTTATTTTCAGAAATCTTCATTAAATGATCTGCAGATTCTTCTCTGTCAGAAATCTCTCATTTCTATCTTAGCTGATCCTGGCAGCTGCTGCACCTTTTACAAACAGGTGTAACTTTCCCTAAGTGCAACAACAGAGTAAATCTAGGAAAATCCGATCCACAACATTACTGGTTTAGGGGTGGGTGAATGGAAATAAGGCCAACGGTTACTTGTGGGTACCTTCTGAGACAGCTACAGCATCGCTTGGTGAGGGTGGGGGCTGGTTGGTGGTGGTGAGGAAACCAGTTAATGGCATGCAAGCATAGGACAGGGCTTTCACACAGGTTTCCTCACTATGTTATGAAGGTGTTCCATTCTTAAAATGTTTTGAGGGCTTGAGTTAAAGATTATGCATATTGGTTCATTTGGAAAACTGATAAGATTCCATGGATGTGTTTCTTGTATCAAGGGTCACTGGGAGAACAATTGAGGTTTTGCTTGAAAACAAAGCTTTACTGGATGCCACATGCTTCAAGCCAAATGAACAACAGAAGCCTTTTTAACTCAGGAAAGTTGTTTACAGAGAAGTGACATGTCAAGTTTCAGATGGTCAAGAGTTAGTTTTGCTTTTGGGATATTGTTTTGGTTCAGTTGGGGCGTGGACTATTTTGAAGGCAATTGGAGGTCAGCCTGCCAAGAGAGAAGCATCCAGTTCACTTCTTTCCTCCTGTCTCTGAGAAACCCTGTGTATCCAATATGATATCTGAAAATCCTGATGCCACATTTCTCCTGGAAAGCCTATCAGATTAATTCTCAACATCTCCAGAACAAACTGCTTCTGAAAAGATCCCAGTGACCCGTCTCTATGCACCTGGATGCCAGACCAAAGGTCAACTGTTATCCTCCTATATCTTCCCCTTTTCCTTCAAGAATTAACACATATTTGGCCAAAGTATTTTTCTTGCTTTTTTGTAAAGTAAATCTCTGCAGAGAAAACTTTTTTTTAAATTTAACTGGTGTGTGTGTGCACGTGTGTGTTGGGTATCTAGAAGGGAATATCTATTTACATGCATATTTCAAATTGTATGTTAATGCTTTGCATCTTTACTGGATAAGTCTTGGTTTATAATAAACTGATAATTTTGTTGTTTATTAAAGAAATCTGATTGGTGTATTTTATTCTGAAATAAAAAATAAAGTATATGATTGGCCATATCGGTAACTGGGTAAACATTTAAATATATGTTGTGACCTGTGGAGAATTGGAGCTAGAGAAAGACAGTGCACTCCTCACGTCTCGGTTGTAACAACTATGAAAAATTTTCTACCCCATTCTAGCTCCGCTGATGTGCCACAAGAGATCAGGGAATTTATTCCCCATTATTTTTTAGCTTATCATTGTATTACCCAGGTATGCTTCCCAACATCCCACACAGCACTGATTATAAACCAATGATTCTCTGACACTGCTGAATCTTCCAATATCCTGCATGCTCTCTGGTGTATTCACATTACATTCTGTGTGCCTATTTAAAGCAGATTGATTTATGTTAACAGAAAGGGCTTCAATTCTTTTGATGTGCAGGTGGTATGTGATTGCTTAAATGTCCTCAAAAAGGTGCCAATCTCCCTGGATTTATCCACAGCTCATTTATTTGTGCCAAATTAAAATTAGCCAGGAGGTTTTTGGAGAGGGAAGTGATTGGTGATTATTGGTTGTCTGCTAGGTAAAACACCATCTGTATGTGTCAATGTATTAGTAGTTGCATCTGTGTTCAATTGCATTAAAATATGTACTACTCCAGTTAAGCCACTTCAATGCCTTTAGACCAAGCTAGCAATTTGTCAACAATAACTCGCTGTAAAGGTAATCACCATCTTGGGATTCTAAAAAATACCATCATAATCCTACTTTAAGAATATAAACTGTTTTGAATTATTCTCTGCCTTACATGTCCTCCCATATGGTTAAAAGACAAAATTCCACCTTTCTTTGTCTTAGCTCATTCATTTCTTTACCTATTCTTCTGGGATTGATATTGCAGTATAAGTGGAGGATGTTGTAAAAGTCAAGCCATCACTCACTTTGCCAGATAAATGCTTGATACTGCCCAAAACCATTTTCATTCCCTTGAAAAGCCCATACTTCTTCTGAGAATCCCAGTTTCCTTCATACTACAAAAATCCCACTCTGAACTTCCTTGTGTCACATTCCACTTCTCTAAATATTCTGAACCTGTCTTATTTCATTCACCAAACTTCCCAAACATTCCTCTTGCTGCTTTCTATCTCCCTCACTACCTTCGACACCTTTATCATCTGTCTGCTCTAATGCATTTATTGGGTAGAATATTAACTGCCGAAGGGAGGTGGGTTCGGATGCGGGTGGAGGGTTAAAGAGTTGAAAGGTGGCGTTTTGTTGGAACCCAACATGGTCCTGCCCACTTCTGGTTTAACCCGGGAGGATTTGCAAGCGAGAGACAAATCCTTGTGCAAATATGCAATGAAGCAATTAACACAGGATTTAAGCCAGCATTCTGGCTTTAACAGCCAGCGCAGGAGTTTTCCAAGCTGTGTACAGCCCGTCAGGGCCAACGAGGCAAGAGCACAGCAGGGAGTGCTACTTCAGTGAAACTAACAGGCTGGGAAAACTTCAAATAGTGAAACTGAATAGCTGCAGCCACGCCTATGTGCAAGTGTAGGCCAGAGTCCAGAATGTTACCATTTTTTTCATATTTTTGTAATTGTCAGGATGTTGCTATTTTACAATTTCTTATGGTATAAGTTAATTGCCTGAGTGTAATTGATTGGATTTTAGAATGACTGCAATTTTACAAGTGTTGATGGGCTAATCGGCAGGGATTAAATGTTGTATTGATTAGATTTTTCAGTTGTTAATGAGTAACTGGAATAATGCAGTCACACGAACCCTGTTCTGTTTATTTACAACAATACAACCATGAACTCAGCCTAATGGGCCAGCCTGAGCTGGGAGCGGTCCATCACAAGTCACAGACCAGGACAACAGAGACCAAGATAAAGAGTGCTCTGCTAGACATGCAGGCATTTTGGAACTGATTGTTCCAACGAACTGCACCTACAGGAACAAATGAAAGGGGCGAATCTGAACATCAGTGCTCAGTGAGGACAATCAGATAACCAATAGGGCGGCACAGTGGCGCAGTGGTTAGCACCGCAGCCTCACAGCTCCAGGGACCCGGGTTCGATTCCGGGTACTGCCTGTGTGGAGTTTGCAAGTTCTCCCTGTGTCTGCGTGGGTTTTCTCCGGGTGCTCCGGTTTCCTCCCACAAGCCAAAAGACTTGCAGGTTGATAGGTAAATTGGCCATTCTAAATTGTCACTAGTATAGGTAGGTGGTAGGGAAATATAGGGACAGGTGGGGATGTTTGTTGGGAATATGGGATTAGTGTAGGATTAGTATAAAATGGGTGGTTGATGTTTGGCACAGACTCGGTGGGCCGAAGGGCCTGTTTCAGTGCTGTATCTCTAATCTAATCTAATCTAATCAAATGAGAAAAGAGCAATTGTCTCATCAGCCAAACAGGGGCCTGTGAAAGGTAGGAATATCGACATAAGAGGAAGATACCCCGGAGATTGGCATTGCAGTCAGGAACGGGTGGTCTAGTCAACCATCGGAAGACGCAGAGAGACGGGATTACGGCGGATTGACTAACCGACGGAGTCCACGCCCTCGCAAAGGCAAACTCAAAACGCTTGGGTGAATATATTGTTGTATGGCTAATAAAGTTGGTGATCAATAAAAGGGTTACTGTGTTTCACTAGAATATTTCATCGCACCTGATTCATTGTCATCGAGAGTAAGGGTCCGAATCCAGCCTCGTTAAGACCTCTAAGATTCCTACCAGAGACTGGTGCTCACAGCAACTCTTCTCAGAGTGTGCTCTTACTGCTTGAGAGGTGATCTTGGAAGTCATTTCACCTGTCCTGGACTTCACTCACCTTGATCAGCACTTCCCTGTTGTCAGCCTACACTATGGCATGGGAGCAGCTTATGCAGCTCTACTTTGCACCTCTGATGAGGAATAAGAGGAGCAGCATCAGCAACACCAACAACACCAGCAGCAGCAGGAGAAACACCAGCAGCAACTGCTCGCTTCTCCTCAGCCACATGCCACTCCTAAGGAGAGAAGGACTGGACACAGAGATCCAGCTGGAGGAGACAAGACCTCCAACACAGTGTCTCTGCTGTCAGAGGATCAACTCTCTCAACATGTCTGAGTAACAGTGCCTCAGGAGGCTCAGACTCTCACGAAGAGTTGCTACACACACTGCAACCTTCTGGAACAAGACCTCCTTCCCAGTGGAGCAGGTGACACGCATTGCTAGTGGCTGTCAAGGTGGCTGTCACTGTAGGGCCACCTGCCCAGGTTCTTTGCCTCTCCCTACAGTTTTGTGTTCTCCTCTCCTGTAAGGAGAGAAAGCAAAGAGTTATGTGTGAGAAATGGATTGTGTGGTGGAGGGAAGGACACATTTGTGGAGAGTGACTGTAAAACATGGGTATGAGTTGGTACCAAGATGAGGGTGAATGTCAGTGTTGGCTGTTCAGATGGGGATGTGAGGAGATAGGTGCCTGGAGAGAGAGGAATGAGTAGAGTTACAAGGTGTGTTGACCTGAGGAGTGTTGTGCAGGGGAATGCTGGGAATGTCAGGCTTGGCACCTGCAAAGTGTTATGTCACTCACCTTTCCTTTCCCCTGAGGTCTTTGAACCTCTTGGGATACTATATACAGGTTTGAGGGACCACACTCTGCTGCTGACTTCCTTGGCCACTTCCATCCAAGCCTGCTTGTTTGGAGAGACTGGCCTCTCCCTCTCATCCTTTGGAAATATCACGTCATTTCAGTCCCTCAGTCTGCAGAACTACCAGATAAGGGTGAGAGCCCTGGGGAAGGGGGCAGCCTTCCCAGGTCTCCTTTCCATTCCCGTGATTTCTGAAGCCTCAGGAATCAATGTACAATTCAGCCATTCTAACCCCTACTGGGGTCCCTTTAACTACAGCACGTCATCCCACCCACCCTCTCTGATTGATTTGGAAACCCGGAAGCAGGATGCTAATATTGTGGCTGAGTTAAAAAGTCACAGCAAAGCCTGTTTCAACTGCAAACACTGGGGGGGATTTTATGGCTCTCCCCTGTGGTGGGTTTGGAGGCTGGGAGAGTATTTAATTGGGAGGGCTGGTGGTGGGTGGGGACCTCGCCACTTTCCCACCTCCACTCCAGTTAAGTCCGTGGTGAGAAGGCCCATGGACGGCCTCCCGCCCTGCTGCCAATTGAAGCCCTTAAGTGGGCAATTAATGCTTCTGCCGGTATTAGCCCAGTGGCGGGTGGGCATGTCACCACGTGGCGAGCCTGCCACGCAAACCCGGGTGGGTTGCTTGCTGGCTCTGCGGGGGGAGGTCTTTCTTTCAAAGGCACAGTGCCTGGTCGAGAGACCCGGCATCGGGTAAGATGGGGGGGTGGGGGATCTGAGAGCCACCCTTCTGCCCTTGCTGCCGACCCCCACCCCACAAAACCCCTCCCGCCATGACTCAACTGTGGCCTGGATCTCTTGACAATCCTGGTCCTCCCGTGGGTGCATTACCAGCAGCAGCCATTGCCTCCCCGGTGTAACTGCTTAATAAAAGAGACATTCCAAGGTCCAGAACTACGTGCTGAGGGTCGTACTGAAGCTTGGGGCAGCCGCAGCAAAGGATCAATGGGGAAAGACCACTGTGTAAGGTCCCCCCACCAAGCTGAACGGAGGGGCTAGATCCATGGAAAACCCCTTGAACTGTGTCGGGAAAATTTTTGTTTGCTGTAAAATGTATATGGCACGAGAAATGAAATGGAAGGGTTGTGAGGCAACTCATGATTGAATTTAAGGAAACTGACCTTTTTGCACTGTTTGTAATTTTTGACTTGGTGCTGTTTGGAACTGTTTTGTCACGTATTTTTTTACAGATTTTTATGAATAAAGTATATTTTGGAAATAAAAAAAATAAAAGAGCTGCCGGCTTTTGATTGACCAACAGCTCTCAGCAAGTGGGATCTCTGTCGCCGGAATCTTTAATCCTGGGCAAGGTCCGCTGTTGTCCACTTAACTGCCTAATTGGCAAGTAATATGGCAACCCTTCCGCAGAGGAGGTGATGCAGAGCTCTCACCAGCTCTCATCCAGCAGCCAAGACCCCCATTGTCTACTTAAAATCTCCCCGACTGTGTGTGAGTTTATTTAGATAAATTTAGCGCACAGTTTCCACAACATTTCTTTTGGATGTTCAACCCGCCATCTCCACCACATTCCATGCCATAGGAGTTTTCTCCTCTTTGCCACATACTCCCCCTCTGCTATTCTACATTAACCATTTCTACCTTCTCCAGATGCATCTTTTCTTTCATTATAACCACTGTTCCCATTTATTCACAGACAGGAGGTACTGGTAATGATTCTGCTGTTGCCATTTACACTTCATCTAGACCCATTTTTTGTTTCTCTTCTTATCCCATTACCACCCCATTTTGACTTTTAACATTGTCCCTTTTGTCATTTAATTACTCCTGCCTTCCAACGTATCATAGACCTTCCCCTTTGTGCTTTTGTCTCCTCACTTTTCCTGCCTCTGTACTTGCCTGAAAACTGTTAGGTCTCTCCCTTTCCCGGTTCTGACAAAAGGTCATTGACCTGATATATTGGCCTGGATTTTGCCATGGTAATAATGGCAAAACAACAACATTCCCCATCAGTACATCTGTGAAACTGACAGCAACTTCTGGAGTCCACATATGTGTAATTGCTTGTGGAAATCCAGAAGCTGCTGTCAGTGATTCTCTAATCCTCCACTGGGCGCATTGTTGACGTATCCGCGGATGGAAAACTTCTGAAATTACTTGAACTGATGATAACTTCTACTTTTACACTATTAGCCTCGCTATAAAAACCCTTGAAAATGTTATGCCTTGTTCAATAAGGTATAATTAGGTTTTTAACAGCGTACTAAGCTCATGAACAACCTCTCTGGCCCGGAAATACTAATTTTATATTTGCAGAATGTCAAATTTCTCGATTATGGTAAAAAGGTCCACAGATTTTTAAAGTATTAAAAATTATTCTTTTTAAAGTTAGTTTATGATACTTCAGCTAACACATTGATCATCATTTTGCTCTCTGTAAAACAATTGAAAAGTGGAGGATAATCAGTGTGTTTTACCTCCTGGTTTGCTGTCCATGAGAATTCTTCAATGTGATTGGCTGCTTAGCCTGCTTGATGATAACATTGTTGCTGGACACTAGAAATCCCCTTGAATTGATGCGGAATTAAATTAACAATGGAAAAGATGAAATCCACACCGTAGAGCTTGTTAGATCATTGTAGGCAGCTATCTTCAAGGTCAGTGGTGAGCATCATCACTTCACCACTGACTGCAAAATCTCCCTCCACAGATGCTGCCTGACCTGCTGGGCATTTCCAGCAATTTTTCTTTTCAATTTTTTCTTCTTTATTTCTTCCATTACCACCCCTTTGCCTTGCATTATCATCCCTTCTGCCATTTAATCACTCCTGCAGTCCACCCTATCACAGATCTTTTTGTTCTTCACTTTTGTTCTTTCCTTTCTCCGTCACCTTTCTGCTGGCTTTGAACTTTCGTAAGATCAGTTGGCCCCGGTCTTGACTAGGGTGGGTTTTGTGAGAAATGGGGAGTTTTGTTCAAAAAAACTGCAAATCCAGGTTTTCACGTATGCAGTGGAGTATTTTCAAGCTTGTTTCCTGCCTGGAAGTCAGCTGGATTGACGCATGGCTCTCTGTTGGGTGAAGAACACTGTGGAGGAGCCCATAGCCCAGGAGCATGTAGGGAGCCTTGTTAGTAGGAACGTGGGGTGGGGAGGGAGGATTTTCAATCCCTGTGTGCAGGGAGTTGATGTGGAGATGGGGTGGTTACCGAAACATGAGAGGTGATGAATACTTTGGGGGGTGGAGAGGTTGTCGCCTATCCCTGGGGGTGATCACCGATCACGGGATGTGTATGATCTCCGAGCCCAGGATATCTGGCAGAGAGGATGTATAGGTCTTTAGATCCGAGGGGCCATCTGAGGTCAACAGGGAAGCAGGTAAGCTTTGGTACTCAGAGGAAGCACTCGTGCTCTTCCTGGCCCACAAGCAGTGCTGTAAAGGCATGCATCCCAATATAATATTTTAATGGTTCACCCACCTCCTGGGAACAGGTTGGTTGCCAGTTCCCCATCCAGCCGCCATTAAACCCAGAAGTGGGCAGGTTGGTGGTGGTTTGGGGTCGGGCTTGAGATTTTTAAAATTTCAACATCTCACTTGACATTAACACACCCCATGTTTTGAGGTTAAAATTACCCTCTTAATCTCTAACATCTTCCAGTTCTGACGCTATGGGCTGAATCTTCTGTTACTGCTGCCGATGTTGGCGGCTGGCGGAAAAAATGACGACCCGCCCCCTGGCCCCATGTCCTGGAGCTGCCTCAATCTTTCGTGTGGCGGCTCATTTACATAGCTGGGGTGGGCCGCACCCCCGATCACATAGAGTGGGGGGCTGTCTGTCTGTCTATCCCTGGCAGTGGTGTCAGCTGCCTATGTGCAGGTTCTGACGTCATTTTTGAAGGGCTGTCAGCCCTACAGGGAAATTTAAATATTTAAAGATAAACTAAATAAAAATAAACAAACACATTTCTTCTGCCCCTCTCCCATCCACCCAATAACAAGTAAATTAATTATTTTCCCTCTCCCCCCCAAAACACTTACTTTGTCCATCTGACCTCCCCTCCCCAAACTGCATAAACTTTAACTTCCAACCCTTCCCACCATCCCCGACACCAATGATGTTACTTTGACCCCGTTTCCTCCCCCTCCCGCACTGAGAAACTTACCTCCTACCCCTCCCCCACCAGTGTTGTGCCTTGTTTCCCTGGACGGGGATCCAAAGGCATGGGAGTGCCGGCCATTGGCCCGAAGATCGCAGCAGAACATCAGGTGGAGGCACAAGTATCATTTATTCATTCATTTTAATTTAGTTAAATATGCAAATGGGGGTCCCGTCGCTGAGCGGAGGTTGGGCGGGGGGTGGGGGAGGTGGTGGTACCGTCACGATGCCCCGCCACCGTGGTGCCATTCGGCCCTCCTGGCATCGGGGTGCATGGTGGCCCTCTCCCAGAGGCATCTTCAGGCCCCGCCCTTGACGGATCCCAATGGCTGGGAGAGAACAAAATCCAGCCCTTTGTCTCTCTCCAGTAATGCTGCCTGACTTGCTAAGTGTTTTCCAACATTTTCTATATTTATTGCGAATTTCCACCAATCACAGTTTTTTAGTTTTGTTATAGCTGGAAGTAGTTATTTTTTAAATTTTATTTTTATTTATTTATTTTTATTATAATGAAGTCAAATGTCTCTGCAAACTGTTACCAGTGGTGTTGGAACTGCAGGGACTTAGGGAGGTTGTTCTGGATTCATGTGGTTCTCTCTAACATAGGTCAAATGGACAGTGAAACTCCTTTTCCAACAATATGTCTTGACCCTATCTATGGAAAGGTATCAGCTGAAATGTTCTCATTTTCTACATTAGCCATTCATATAGCCTGCCTGAATGAAATTGCTAATTTGCATTTAATAATGAGCAGAGTTGTGCTTTGAGCCCACAGCTGCTAAGGAATGAATTGAGACAACCCAATCTCATTTCACTTTAGGCTCTGATTGCTCACAAAGAACTGATTTCCATCTTATGTTTGGGCAGATTGAACTTATTAGAGTGAAAAAAAAACATAGGAACCCTATGGTGCCGCATAGTTCCTTCTTCCCCCTTCTAACAACTTCTAGTAATTGTATAGCAGAACAGACAAATATTATTTGCTCCTCCTCAGGTGTTGAGTTCGTGTTTCAGGACCTAAATTACTTAGCATCCCAGACCGGGAATGATTCCAGTGACGCACCAGTACAAAGAAGTCAGAGGATCAAACTAAATTCTTCCTTGTGCCTAATCAGTATAAATCAGTTGACCAGTAGGTGCCATTCAGGTGCACTGGCATAGCTTGCCTGTCAGAGTTTTCCTAATTTCACTGTGCACAGAAGCAGAGAGGTAGGTTTGGGGTGGGGAGGTGTCTGTGCAGGGCGGTGTAGTGTACTGGAAGGGGGCAAGGAGGGTGGACAGTGGTCCTTAGTCATTTCATGGAGCCAGGAGGAGATGTCCTGCTCCTTCTGACTTCGCAAAATGCAAATACTTTAAAAGTTTTTTGCGCCCTTTTTGAGCGGCCTGCAGCAGTGCTTTAAGGACCGCTGGTTCAGCTGCTTAAGACTGGGAAATACCTGTCGGAGCTTGTGCATTGCAAACTCCAACTATGGCATACAAATTTATCAGCCTGAGTCTGGAATATGTGCAGCAGCTGTGTTCAAATACTGAAATGAGGCCTGCATTCATTTCAAGCAAATGCAAAATCCCCAACCAATCAAAATATCTAAAAGCATTTCACACAGCAAATTTCTTTTGCTTGTAATGGCTTGATATTACATATACAATGTTCCACAAGCAACAATGATACTGAATGAGAGAATGAATTTTCTCCAGGAGAACTCCTGTCTCTTATTTGTGTAGTGCCATATGGCTAAGCCTCAGATGGAGTACTGTGTCTAATTCTGGGCACCATATTTGAGGAATGATGTCAAGGCCTTGGAGAGAGTGCAATAGAGATTTACCAGAATGGTACCAGGGAAGAGTGGGCTTCAGTTATGTGGAGAGACTAAAGAAGCTGGGATTGTTCTGCTGAGAGCAGGGAAGATTAAGGGAAGATATGAGATATTCAAAATTATGAAAGGTTTTGATAGAGTAAATAGGGAGAAACTGTTTCCACTGGTACAGACTTAAAGTAACTGGCAAAAAAAAAGGGAAGATTAGAAGACTTTTTTCAGCAAGTAGTTAGGATCTGGAATGACTGGATGGTGGAAGCAAATTCAATAGTAACTTTCAAAATGGAATTGGATATATACTTGAAAAGGAAGAATTTGGGGAGAGAGCAGGGGAGCGAAACTAATTGGATAGCTCTTTCAAAAGTCAGCACAGGCATGATGGGTCAAATAACCTCGTTCTGTGCTGTATGATTGTATGATATTTAACATCCGCTTGAATAGGCAGATGAAACCTTGGTTTTAACAATGCAGTACTCCCTCCACCCTAAGTTCAAGTTCTGATATGATGGTTGAACCTATAACTATCTGGCCATGAGGTGAGGGTGCTACTAATTGAACCTAGGTGACAGTATAAAGAATACAAGATGACATGAATGGAGGGCAGTGCATTTGTACTGCAATGTGTTGTGTCATAATGACATAGCATTGATTTGCCCTTTGACATTCTGCACAATGAAATTTTGATCTCAACTGCATCACAAAATGGAGGTGGGAAGCAATAATTAAAAGAGAAGAAAATTCATATGGGAGGTGACGCAGGTTAAAGGCCGGTTACCCGACTCGAACCTGACAGGACCCGACAACGTGTCGAGTCCGGGTCAGGTCGGGTTGGACTTCCTGGTCCGGCATTCAGGCTCGGGTCAGGTTGGCCTAGGTCAGACACGCTGTATCACAGGTAAGTGGCTCCAATGTTAATGTAATTTTTGGACTAGAAAGGTGGTTTTGTTACAGTTATTTTAAGCTTGTGCAGATCAGCAACAAAGTGAAACTGATGGTTGAGTCGGGTGTGGGAAAAAATGGAAGGACTTGGGCCGGTTGGGCTCGGGGTCGGATGTAGTTCTGTCGGGCTCGGGTCGGGTTTCACTTGCAGACCCGAGCCGGCCTTTAACGCAGGTTAATTGACCAGTAGTTTGTGCAGAACTGTACCTAAGCCAGTCAGAAGATACGTCAATTTGTGAAACTTATGAAATATTGGGAAGATTCTAAGACAAGATATACAAAGAACAACAATATGTTTCTGAAAAGTTAGGATTCAGTAAACTTGAGGGAGAAGGAATAAATATCAAATAATACTAAGTAAGGCTGCCTTGGCATTGCAAGCAATTCTCTAAATACCACCCACCACTCCCATTGCTGTAAGAATTGCCCAATTCATTTTGTTGGCTGGTTTCTACAGCTTCCAGATGTACTTTAAAATAATTGCACATTTTGGAGAAGGTCCATACAAGCCTTTATGAGAGAAACTACTTCACTGATCTGTACGCTGGTGATAGGAAGGATCTCGGCCATGAAACCTGGTGATCACTGTGTTGTTTTAGGTGCCTTTGCCTCCAGCTGCAGGATTTGTACTGGCATCTGATGCTAATGGAGGCACATATGACTGGAAACCATACACTTTGAACCACCTCTAATGGCTGAAATGTGTGTTACTTACCTAGCCATGTCTGTTTTTGCTAACTTTGGAGTTGGCAAGAGCGGCAAACCATTAATTTACAGATATTATAAGAGACTATTTTTGTGGTTGTTGTATCTTCCCATTCTGTTTTGTTATACATTACAGGGTCCTCTGCCTGAGAGGTATCCAATTTATATGGACTGAACATTCTTTAAGAGCTTTCTTAATGAAGCTAAGTTATTTTGGGTCATTTTCATTAAATTAAATCTCAGGGTTTTTGGTGATGAAACTGCAAATATCTGAAACCCTGAGGTGACAATTAAAACCAGAATGAATAAAGATGATGTATTTCATGTAATTGCCTTCCTACAATTTTTAGCACATTCACAGATTCACAACCTCAAAGCTATTGCATAAAGGAATATTTGTAGGAACTCTCACATCTGTATCAAACTGCAAACATAGCACAAATGCCCAGAAAATATTGAGCTTTCATAATGATTATAACTATGGTAGTGCTCTAATAAATCCATGAATGGAGAAGAATAAGCATCTAAAGTGTGGTTAAGCAAGTGTGAAGTACAATTTCCTCCTGATCTAATTCTATTGTGCTAGAATAACTTCCCATTCTCTTCCATTATATAGAATTCCCGATGCAGACATAATAGTTAAAATGAGCATCATGCTTGGAGCACAAATGCTTTTAGATGATTTGAGGTTCCTTTGTGTAGTTCACGGAATAGTACTAGTCATGTTTGGACTCCAATAATATATGTACAAAAGATTGCATAGTATTTTAATTTAAATTCAGTTGCAGTATGAAATATAGCACAGACTAAACTACAAATAGATTGCTTTATTTTAAAAATCCTGATCTAACTATAATTCTGGTAAAAATATAGTGTTTCTTCCAAATATGGGTATGCAGTAATTTGAAATCAGATCTTCTGAATCATCAACAAAAAAGAAATCATCAAAAATATTGAGCAAATACAATAATAAACTAAGACTAATATACTAAGCTTACTTTAGTATCAATAATATTTTTCTGTGTTGCTTTGCTTCCCTATCTTTTGGCATAGGAAGAGGCATTGACACTAATGAGTGTTCATAATATTAGCGGATGAAACTGTTATCAGCTGGTATGACATTCCACTGTCCATTATTTTAATGGAGGCATTAAGCGTTGCAAAATAATTACCTGCTGTATGTGTTTTTTAATTCCATTTATTAGGGCATAATTTTCTGAGCAAATATAGTCGGCAGGGAAGCTCTCTCGCCAGTTGTGCAGATTGAAAAATTGTAAGCAGTCTGATTGCAAAGTTCTATTTATGGGCTGCTAGTGTACAAAGTTCCTGTTACTGTTACAAGCTCAGAAAATGAACCCTCATTGCCACTACCTTTTCACAACACTTTTTGTGGTACTTTTTCCACCTGCGTGCTCCTGATGTGGAGCTATTCTTGCCAAGTGTGCATTTTTGTGATTCAGGCTTGCGCAATCCCCAAATTTTCATTCCGTAAATTAATGCTTGGTTCAGAATGGGCAATACGTGTGTGATTTTGTAATTTGCACTTCTGGTGGACAAGGTTTCAGGCTGGGAACCTGCAAGCAGCAAATTATCCTTGTTCATACAGCTTACAGTACGTATTTTAGAAAAACATGAAATAAAATCGCAGTTACAGAATTAATACCACAATTCTAGATACAAAATAATCATAAGCTTTCCCTTCTTAAAAGCTCATGACTCCTTTGTGCCTTTTCTGATCTTTTTTCACAAACAGGAACATTTGTAGAATTTGTATCATTGTCTGAACACCAAAGAAAGCAACAATGGAGGTAAATTTCCTTGAGGCTTCTGCTAAGCCACTGAGTTATGCCCAAGTTACAGTATACAACTGGAGAAACTCCAAGAAAATTCACCCCCAATATGTAAAGAGCAAAATAACTCAATGCTTTTCTCTGATCTGTATTGTCCATGGCACTGTGGACATAATTGAATTTGAGCTCTCATAAACACCCTAAGTAAATTGGCCCAGATTTTGCAGTTGTAATGACGGAACAACTGTCAGCATTTGCCATCATTACTCTATGCAAATAACAGCAACTTCTGGCGTCCACACATCGATAGTTAAACACAGAAATCCAGAAGTTGCTGTTGGTGATTCCGCACTCTTCCACAAGGTATGCTGTTGAAGTCCCTGCAGATGGAAATTATCTAGAAATCACTGAATTGATGTGAACTTCCACTTTTTTGCTGTTATTCTCACAATAAAAACTCTTGAAAAAGTTACACCTTGTTGGATGAGATGCAACTGGGTTTTTCATTGGGTACCAAGTCATAATTTATTGCTAAATAAGCTCTCTGGCCATGAAAACTACTTTAATGTTTGTGGAAAATCTCATTTTTCCATTCCATGATAAAAATTCTGTGGATTTTAAAATAATAAACATTATATGTATTTTAAAGTTTATGATATTTTAGCCTCTACATTAATCTCAATGTATGTCCCAATCTTTATTTCACTATGTGTAAAAGATTAAAGTGAAAAATAATCAGTGGTTTACTTTCTGGTTTGCTATTTGTGAGAATATTTCAATGTGATTGGTTGTTTAGTCTGCTTGATGAGATCACAGTTGCTGGACAGTAAAGATCCTCTGTAGCTGGCTACAGAATGAAATTAACATTGGGAAAGATGAAATTGACACTAAAGAGCTTGCTAGATCTTTGCAGGCAATTTTTTTCAATGTCAATGGCAAGTGCCATCACTTCATCGCTGACCACAACATCTGGCCCATTGTTTTTTGTGTGTAAATGGAGTAGCTTTAAGGTTTGCAACAGGTATTGGAATAGTTGAAGAAGGATTAGTTCTTATCAACACACGATTATACATTCCTTAAGCTATTGCCAGTTTACTCATTCTGGAAAGCACTTTGGTATCCGAAAGATGTTTTATCATAGATTGATGCTAAAGGAATGCAGATAACTTGACTAACCTTAGTTAAGACATGCAGAAATAAACAGTCCACTTAACATTCCAAGGATTTGCTTGCCACTAAATAGTCATAAATTTAAATTCAGCTTTTTCTCTTCTCCATATTCTCTAAGACTTTCCTTGTCACTGTAATGATGGGCTGGATTTTACCCCGATGGCGGGGGTCCTGGCGATGGGTCGGAAGGTGCAGGGTGGGGCACCCCACTTCGCACTTTGGTCCTGTTTTGGACTCCTGCCTGAATTCCATGGCGGGCAGCCAATTAACTTCCCTCCATCGGGGACACAATGCCTTTAAGGGACAAACTCCCACCTCCAGGGCTGCTGGCCAATCAGAGGGTTGGTAGCTCAGCAGTGCCACCAGGAACGGTGGCCACTGCTGGTACTATAGGAGGCCTGCAGTGGCGAAGATGGAGGAGACCCTGGGACTCGGGTAAGTGGGATCGGGGTCACCAGGGCCAGTCAGGCAGGCCTCGATGAGGGGTTGTGTGGTGTGCTTGGTGAGGGAGGGGCCTTGCCACAGGGGCAACCAATGCCACTGGGGGACCCTCCATGGGCCATGGATTGCCCCCAGAGGACAGACGCCCCCACCAAGCCCGCTAGGAGGCTGCCAGGTCCCAGCTGGCAGTGTCTCCATGTGGCAACAGGGTCCTCCAACGTTGCTGAAATGGGAGCAGAGGCGGGAAGCTCCCCGTGTGGCCATTAATTGGCCACTTAAGGACTTCAATTGGCCTCTGAGCGGCAAGGCTGTCCTCAGCCTTCCCCACCCCTGACTAAATTCCATGGCATCAGCAAGGCAATGGGCACTCCCCCCCTGCCTTTCCTCTCAATTTTATGGGCCCTCCTCCTCCGTTCCTTTCCCTTCAGGCTCATAAAATTCCAGCCAGTATCAAAAACTACCTTCTTAATCTGTAAGTTTCTTCCCTAACAGTTACAGGTCAGGAAACAAAACCAGTTTCATCCATCACACCAGCAAAACAGAACAGTATTTCCAAACCTCTCCTCACAGTACTGTATCAATTATGGAATGTGGATCAGCAACACTCTAAATTTAATAAGGATGTAGTAGAATCATGGAATGTTACTGTACAGTAACAGACCGCCTGGTCCATCAGATCTGAGCCAATGCCTTTCTCCTTTCTCCACATGAGCCACTTAGGTTGGCAACTTTTGAGACTTGGTTGCGTAACTTTGTTGGAAATGTGGCAGAGCCCTCATTTATACAGGTAAGCAGGGTTTCTGTTGCACATCCAGCAGTCACGGTGGAGTAGGGGCAGTTTTGAGGAAATTCTTGGTCCTTGGCCTAAATCCATTCACCTGTTCCGTCCCAGAGTCTTAAATATTCCCCTGTTTCATTTTTCCCAATTTCCCATTTAATTATTTTTGTGATAATCTTTAATGTGTGTACTTTTATTACTATCTTGTTAATGAATGGAAAGAATGGGAATAACTTTCAACTTTGGAGGGATGATTTTTCTTTCTACCCCCATTGAAGTTGAAGGATTTCTGCAATCTATCATAACGCTTGAAGACCGCTACCTCTGAGTTTTTCAAAAGCCACAACTTTTCAAGTCTCTCATTGTAACAATAACTCCTCATTCCTGAAGACATCCGAGTCAATTTGTGCTGTACCTTCTACATTGTTGTTGTATCCTTTCAGGTCTGAATTTTGAGGCACATTACATAGAAGTTACAACATGGAAGCAGGCTGATTGGCCCATCCATTCTGTGTTGGTGTTCATCCTCCACATGAACAGTAGTCCACGTCCCATATCCTTTTATCTCTCTGTCCTTCAACCACTCATCTAACCTAATCTTAAATGTTTACATGGTTTTTGTTTCAATGGTAACTCCAGTATTGCATTCTGCAGTCTGTGTAAGAATGTATTTCCTACTCCTTGCTTTAGATCTCTTATGTTAATCTTATATACCTTTGTTGTAAAATCCTCAATCACCAGAAACAGTCTATTTCTAGCTACCCTACCTCATCCCTTCATACTTCCGAACACATCCATGATTCTGTAATCTCTGCTCTGACAAAAGCAAGCCTCATTTTTCCAAGTCTTTCTTCAATTTTGTACTTCCATTATTATGCCTTTTTATTAGTCTGAGCTGAACCGTTGTCAAGATTTGTTTAGTCTCATTTCTCATTTCTATTCTTTCATTTCAGCAAAGGGAAAATTATGTTGTGACTTTCTAAAGGTTTTCTTCACCACTTTACCTATGTCTAATTCTCTGGTAAACTTAGCCCAGAGAGGAAAGTGAAGCTTTTAATTTATAATTTATACTTTAAATAAGTATTATATTGGGACTTCTGAAGTTCTTTGCTCTGTTTACTGTGTACCGAGACTGCATTATAAATAGTTTTTAACTGCTGGATTTACAATGAAGCATATTGATTACTTGTCACAGGTTCCATGATAACAGTATCCTGGAAGGTTTCAAATAATGCGCCTGCTGGCAATCCATTTTCACTCCCACGGACAAGGTGAAAAGGTACCATCTAGTTGTTTCTTGGACACTACTGGCTTGGCAGAAATTCAGTGTGAGATCCCATCATGCTTGGAGTTTATTCTTGTTTGGAATATGCCTTTTCGGTTCAGTAGCAGTTGAGAAATGTGAAGGTCGGGGGTGGGGAGGGGGATTCATCAAAATAGTGCTGAAAATACTGAACTTGCCTTATGTTCAGCATTTCAGTTCTCATGCCAAAGGTACACACTTGGTACATGCAATAATTTGGTGCCAATTCTCAGCCAATTATCAACCTTAAATTTGGGAAGTATTCTCACTTTCAAGAACCTAATAGTTTACCGCATTCTTCTTTCTGTCATAAAAAGCAAAAGTTAGTGTTCAAAACCTTTGATAATATGCGTATGGAGTGTTAGCCATGTGTTGTATTCCAGCTCTCAAATGCATTTTACGTCATTTGTTTGAATCAGGTCATAGTCCCAACATGGAGATTTTTGGAAATAGAAATTTAGCCTTCTTTCATAGAAACTAATTCATGCCTTGTTTTAGCTTTAGTCTTTGGTTCAGTGAGCTTTTCATAAGGTTAGTGATCTACTCTTGAATCTCTGCTTCAGCTGGTGAGATTCAAGCTGTAGGTTGGTGAAATCATTCTCTGTCCTTATATTTTATGTGCCATCAAATTGGTGTAATCATGATCTCCAAGTGTTTTGCAAGAAGTAGCTTTACTTCTGATCGATATCTCAAAACTGATACAGCTTCTTTGATATGCATTTGCTTTATTAATGTAAATCAATCATAAAAGGGCACTGGAGTCTGTCTGATGCACTAATCAATCATTTTTCTTGCACATAACTTGGCATTCTGATGAAGTCCTGCATCTTGAATCTAGGATCCATGGATTATGAGAATTCCCCTTTTTATGAAAGTCAATAAAATCTCACTGATCCATATAAGAAAGCTGCAAAATTCTGACACAATTTTTTGAAATATTTTGTTAAATCCATGAGGTAATAAAGTCCATGGGGCTGAAAATACACTGATAGAATGAGTTCCAGCCTTCTCCAAAAAGTTTTGCATATCCTGTTTGGATCACAATCCTCTATCTATCCAATGTAAGGTTACCTGTGTCTTAGGGGGCATGGGCTGAACTCCAACCCACATCTCTTTCCTCACTGTCATTGCATCATCCTCTCACCTTAATCTGCATGCAAACACACACAGATTGGGGAATATTAGCCCTCATTGAGCTCATTTTCCAGGCATATAATAGGGGCAGTGAGGATCAATTTCAAGGTGCAATGCCCTATACTAAGCTGTGCCTGTGGTATTGGCGCTGACATCCTAGGCATCCCATGCACCCATCTGAAAAGGGCATTAGGCCCTTTGCATATGTAAATGATGTTTCACCATCCCTCCAGAAAATTCAGCAGTCCAAAGTGGAGCAGGCACTGGGCCTGGTTTACTCAGCATTACCTGATCTACATGCAGCATAACCAGAGGCCCTTAAAAGGACCAATGGAATCTGTCACCAAAAATGTACAACAAAAACAGAAAATGTTGGAAATATTTAGCAGGTCAGGCAGCATTTTTGGAGAGAAAAGCAGAGTTAATATTTCAGATCGATGACCTTTCACCTGAAATGTTAACTCTGGGCTGGATTTTGTTGAGCTCCTAACGTCGGGCTCCGGGGGTGGGGTGGGGGTAGGAGAGATGGGGGGAAGGGGGCCGGAAGATTGCACTGGCAGCAGCCCGCCACAGAGCCTGACACTGAGATTGCTGGGCCTGATCATCCTGGTGGCAGCGAGGCTCCATGGTGGCGCCCATACCGCTTGGTGACGGGACCTGACTTTAAATATTTAAATAAACTCTATGCATACATTTAAATCCAATTCCCCGCGATCATAACTTTGGATCCGAATCTGCAGTGCGACTGGCGGCACTCACACGCCTTCACTTTGCCGTCCAGGGACAGCGAGTGCAACCGAGGTGGGGAAGGAGGAATCAGAGCATTTTTAGTGCAGTCGGAGGGGGGGGGGGGGGGAACAGGGTCAAATCTGCATTCCTAGTGTTGGACGGGGAGGGGTGAACTCTGCACTTTGTGCAGTTTGAGGGGGGACGGGGTCAACTCTGCAATTTCAGTGTATTGGTGGTGGGGGCGCAACAGGACCAAACATTTATTTTCAGTGTAGTGGGGGAGGGTACGGGGTTCAACTATGCAGTCTCTGAGCAGGGCTGGGAGTCCTTTAAAAATGGTACCTGCGCCTGTGCAGAGACAACTGATGCTGTTCATGGCATTGCCGAGTCTGCCTCTACGTCCGGATCTGGCACGTGGCCCGCAATGTTTTTGCCTGCTGCCACTCCGGGTGGTGTAAAAATAAAATCCAGCCCTCTGTTTCTCGCTCCACAGATGCTGCCCGAACGTTTGAGTATTTCCAGCATTTTCTGTTTCTATTTCAGATTTCCAGCATCCACAATATTTTGCTTTTGCATTAGTGCCAAAAACGTACAGTTTTTTAATACTTACCTTGATGCAGAGATGGGAGGAGCAGGAATGTTCGTCCAGATCCACAGCAGTATTCCCAACTGCTGTCGGCCCATGCTCAGCTGCATGACCACCACCCCTCCCACCTTCCATTTTCCTCTCTGTTTCCCAGGACCTACCCAAGGGCCTACCAAATTGACAAGGTGCTTCTGAACACACAATAGTTGATGGCAGCTCACCACTAATATCAGAATGAGGGCAGAGGCCTAATTTATGTCAAGCCTCCCAATTTGGACGTGATGCTGCAAGTACGTCATCAGCTTTGCACCCGAAAATGGGCCATAGCAAATTTTTATTCCACAGCATCTCTTTATTTAAAAAAAAAAATCACTGGTGAGGCTTTTGCTTTGGTTCACTTTTTATGTTTTCCCTTTTATTTTTTTCAAAATTAATTAAAGAAAAGCTCCGGGTAAGAATTGCAAGAGCTAATGAAACATATTCCCTCAGCACAGTTCGTGTATCCTGGGAAATTAGGTACATTACACATGCTCGGACTATGCAGTTCAAATTCAGCTCAGAGAGTCACAGCTCTGGGAAAAGTATTTAGTCTAAGCTATGGCTTTTGAGAGAGGCTTACGTCAATGAAAATGAAAGTTTGGAGAGATGTGTGATGGGCAACTGATCCAATATTTACTGGTTTACACTATCACCCAAAGCCAAAATTAACCCTCTTGACTTTTTCTTTTTCTCTTTCCTGTCCATTTCCTTATGGATGGTGTGGCAGGAAATGAAGCATAGGAGTTGCAGTGTTTGGACTCCTCATTTACGCATACTTATCTGTACTTCTGTGAAAGTGTTACCTCGTGTGCAGAATACAGTCAACAAGGACATTCAACAAAGACATTCATTTCCAATTCTCTATTATGACTGCAATATATGTTTTCAGATTATTGTTTACACTGACTAAGACAGCAACACAGGCTGCAGTTGGAGTAGCCAAAAGAGATTTCCTCTTGTTACATTTTTCAGAGGAACCCTATCACCAATTAGTGGTAATTTCCTGAAATAAAAGCAGAACATGCTGGAAACACTCAGCTGGTCAGGCAGCATCAGAGGAGCAATGAACAGAGTTAACAGGAATAGTTTCAACCTAATGCAGCGACAGGAAACCCACAGGATCGGATGGAACTCCAGTTTTACATGCCATCCAATAGTATTCTCCACTAGTTTCAAGAGTACTCTCCACTGGTTTCATTGATACTCTGCACGGGTTTCATTAATACACTTCACTGGTTTCAATAGTACCCTCCACTGGTTTCATTGATACTCTCCACTAGTTTCAATAGTACTCTCACTGGGTTCAATTGTACTCTCCACTGGTTTCAATAGTACTCTCACTGGGTTCAATTGTACTCTACACTGGTTTTGATAGTACTCTGCACTGGTTCCAATTGTACTCTACACTGGTTTCAATAGTACTCTCACTGGTTTCAATTATACTCTACACTGGGTTCAATTATACTCTGCACTGGTTTCAATAGTACTCCCACTGGTTTCAATTATACTCTACACTGGGTTCAATTATACTCTTCACTGGTTTCAATAGAACTCTATACTGGTTCCAATTGTACTCTACACTGGTTTCAATAGTACTCTACGCTGGGTTCAATTGTACTCTACAGTGGTTGGAATTGTACTCTCACAGGGTTCAATTGTACTCTACACTGGGTTCAATTGTACTCTCACTGGGGTCAATTGTACTCTACATTGGTTTCAATAGTACTCTACACTGGTGTCAATTGTACTCTACACTGGTGTCAATTGTACTCGACACTGGTTTCAATAGTACTCTCACTGGATTCAATTGTTCTCGACACTGGTTTCAATTATACTGCACGCTGGTTTCAATTATACTCTACTCTGGTTTCAATTGTACTCTACACTGGTTTCAATTGTACTCTACACTGGTTTCAATAGTACTCTACACTGGTGTCAATTGTATTCTACGCTGGTTTCAATAGTACTCTACACTGGGTTCAATTGTACTCTACACTGGTTTCAATAGAACTCTACACTGGTTTCAATTATGCTCTACACTGGGTTCAATTGTACTCTACACTGGTTTCAAAGAACAAAGAACAAAGAACAAAGAACAGTACAGCACAGGAACAGGCCATTCGGCCCTCCAAGCCTGCGCCGATCTTGATGCCTGCTGAAACTAACACCTTCTGCACTTCCGGGGCCCATATCCCTCTATTCCCTTCCTATTCATATATTTGTCAAGATGTCTCTTAAACGTTGCTATCGTATCTGCTTCCACCACCTCCCCTGGCAGCAGGTTCCAGGCACTCACCACCCTCTGTGTAAAAAACTTGCCTCGCACATCCCCTCTAAACTTTGCCCCTCGCACCTTAAACCTATGTCCCCTAGTAACTGGCTCTTCCACCCTGGGAAAAAGCTTCTGACTATCCACTCTGTCCATGCCGCTCATAAATCTGTAAACCCCTATCATGTCGCCCCTCCACCTCCGTTGTTCCAGTGAAAACAATCCGAGTTTTTCCAACCTCTCCTCATAGCTAATGCCGTCCAGACCAGGCAACTTCCTGGTAAACCTCCTCTGTACCCTCTCCAAAGCCTCCACGTCCTTCGGGTAGTGTGGCGACCAGAATTGCACACAATATTCTAAGTGTGGCCTAACTAAGGTTCTGTACAGCTGTAACATGACTTGCCAATTTTTATACTCTATGCCCCGACCGATGAAGGCAAGCATGCCGTATGCCTTCTTGACTACCTTATCCACCTGCGTTGCCACTTTCAGTGACCTGTGGACCTGTACGCCCAGATCTCTCTGCTTGTCAATACTCCTAAGGGTTCTGCCATTTACTGTATACCTCCCACCTGCATTAGACCTTCCAAAATGCATTACCTCACATTTGCCCGGATTAAACTCTATCTGCCCTTTCTCCACCCAAGTTTCCAACCAATCTATATCCTGCTGTATCCTCTGACAATCCTCATCATTATCCGCAACTCCACCAATCTTTGTGTCATCCGCAAACTTACTAATCAGACCAGCTACATTTTCCTCCAAATCATTTATATATACTACAAACAGCAAAGGTCCCAGCACTGATCCCTGCAGAACACCACTAGTCACATCCCTCCATTCAGAAAAACACCCATCCACTGTGACCCTCTGTCTTCTGTGACTGAGCCAGTTCTGTATCCATCTTGCCAGCTCACCTCTGATCCCATGTGACTTCACCTTTTGCACCAGTCTGCCATGCAGGACCTTGTCAAAGGCTTTACTAAAGTCCATTTTGAGAACATCCACTGCCCTTCCTTCATCAATCATCTTCGTCACTTCCTCAAAAAACTCAATTAAATTAGTAAGACACGACCTCTGCTTCACAAAACCATGCTGTCTCTCACTAATAAGTTTGTTTGTTTCCAAATGGGAGTAAATCCTGTCCCGAAGAATCCTCTCTAATAGTTTCCCTACCACTGACGTAAGGCTCACCGGCCTATAATTTCCTGGATTATCTTTACCACCCTTCTTAAACAAAGGAACAACATTGGCTATTCTCCAGTCCTCTGGGACCTCACCTGTAGCCAATGAGGATGCAAAGATTTCTGTCAAGGCCCCAGCAATTTCTTCCCTTGCCTCCCTCAGTATTCTAGGGTACATCCCATCAGGCCCTGGGGACTTATCTACCTTAATGCTTTGCAAGACACCCAACACCTCCTCCTTTTTGATAATGTGATGACTGAGACTATCTGCACTCCCTTCCCTAGGATCATCATCCACCAAGTCCTTCTCCTTGGTGAATACTGATGCTCATTTAGCACCTCACCCATTTCCTCTGGCTCCACGCATAGATTCCCATCTCTGTCCTTGAGTGGGCCAACCCTTTCCCTGGTTACCCTCTTGCTCTTTATATATGTATAAAAAGCCTTGGGATTTTCCTTAATCCTGTTTGCCAATGACTTTTCATGACCCCTTTTAGCCCTCCTAACTCCTTTCTTAAGTTCCTTCCTACTGTCTTTAGATTCCTCAAGTGCTTCATCTGTTCCTAGCCTTCCAGCCCTGACAAATGCTTCCTTTTTCTTTTTGACTAGGCTCACAATATCCCGTGTTATCCAAGCTTCCCGAAACTTGCCAAACTTGTCTTTCTTCCTCACAGGAACATGCTGGTCCTGGATTCTAATCAGCTGATGTTTGAAAGACTCCCACATGTCAGAAATAAAAACAAGAAATGCTGGAACCACTCAGCAGGTCTGGCAGCATCTGTGAAAAGAGAAGCAGAGTCAACGTTTCAGGTCAGTGACCCTTCTTCGATTTCCAGCATCCGCAGTATTTTGCTTTTACCCACATGTCAGATGTTGATTTACCCTCAAACAGCCGCCCCCAATCTAAATTCTTCAGATCCTGCCTAATATTTTTATAATTAGCCTTCCCCCAATTTAGCACCTTCACCCGAGGACTAATCTTATCCTTATCCACAAGTACCTTAAAACTTATGGAATTATGGTCACTGCTCCCGAAATGCTCCCCCACTGAAACATCGACCACCTGGCCGGGCTCATTCCCCAATACCAGGTCCAGAATGGCCCCATCTCTAGTTGGACTATCTACATACTGTTTCAAGAAGCCCTCCTGGATGCTCCTCACAAATTCTGCCCCCTCCAAGTCCCGAGCACTAAGTGAGTCCCAGTCAATATTGGGGAAGTTAAAATCACCCACCACCACAACCCTGTTACCTTTACATCTTTCCAAAATCTGTCTACATATCTGCTCCTCTACCTCCCGCTGGCTGGCGGGAGGCCCGTAGTAAACCCCCAACATCGTGACTGCACCCTTCCTATTCCTGACCTCCACCCATATTGCCTCGCTGCATGACCCCTCTGAGGTGTCCTCCCACAGTACAGCTGTGATATTCTCCTTAACCAGTAATGCAACTCCTCCACCCCTTTTACATCCCCCTCTATCCTGCCTGAAGCTTCTAAAGCCTGGAACATTTAGCTGCCACTCCTGCCCTCCCTCAACCAAGTCTCTGTGATAGCAACAACATCATATTTCCAAGTACTAATCCAAGCTCAAAGTTCATCTGCCTTACCTGTTATACTTCTCGCGTTGAAACAAATGCACTTCAGACCACCAGTCCCGCTGTGCTCAGCAACATCTCTCTGCCTGCTCTTCCTCTTAGTCCTACTGGCCTTATTTACTATGTCCTCCTCATTTACTTCACTAGCTGTCCTACTGCTCTGGTTCCCACCCCCTGCCACACTAGTTTAAACCCTCCCGAGTGACGCTAGCAAACCTTGCAGCCAGGATATTAGAGCCCTTCCAGTTTAGATGCAACCCGTCCTTCTTGTACAGGTCAGGTCCCATCTGTCCCTGAAGAGAGCCCAATGGTCCAGATATCTGAAACCCTCTATTCTACACCAGGTGCTCAGCCACGTGTTTAGCTGCACCATCTTCCTATTTCTAGCCTCACTGGCACGTGGCACAGGGAGTAATCCAGAGATTACAACCCTAGAGGTCCTGTTTTTTAACTTACTACCTAACTCCCTAAACTCCCCCTGCAGGACCTCATCACTCTTCCTGCCTATGTCATTGGTACCGATGTGTACCACAACCTCTGGCTGTTCAGAATGCCCTCTGTCTGTTCAGAGACACCCTTGACCCTGGCACCAGGGAGGCAACATACCTTCCTGGAGTCTCTTTCACGTCCACAGAAGCACCTATCTGTGCCCCTGACTATAGAGTCCCCTATAACTATTGCTTTTCTGCGCTTTGTCCCTCCCTGCTGAACAACAGTGCCAGCCGTGGTGCCACTGCTCTGGCTGCTGCTGTTTTCCCCTGATAGGCCATCCCCCGCAACAGTATCCAAAACGGTATCCTTGTTAGAGAGGGGGATAGCCACAGGGGATTCCTGCACTGATTGCCTGCCCCTTCTAGAGGTCACCCATCTATCTGCCAGCACCTTGGGTGTAACCACTTCTCTAAAACTCCTGTCTATGACGCTTTCCGCCACCTGCATGCTCCTAAGCGCATCCAGTTGCCGCTCTAACCGATCCATGCGGTCTGTGAGGAGCTGCAACTGGGTGCACTTCCTGCAGATGTAGTCGCCCAGAACGCTGGAAGCGTCACGGACCTCCCACATCTCACAGGTGAAGCACTTCACCCCTCTGACTGACATTTCTATCACTAATTAGTTAATTGATATAAAATAAATAAATACTTATTAAATCCTTACTAAATTATGATGCACTTCACTATGTGGTCCCCAGTGCTAGATTTCTGCAATAAATATTAAATGCTGTCTAAATACAGTAATCTCCTCCCTCTGGTTTAGTTACTCTACTTATTAATTAGTTCATTAGTGCTTTAATCAATTTTTATCAGTTTTATTTTCAAATTCGGTACAGATTCCCTACCAGCCAATCAGTTCACAGCTTTCCTGTGACGTCACTTTTTCAGTTTTTTTTCCCACCTGAGGTAACTTACTCTGTATACTCACCGCTCCGGAACTCCGCCTTCCGAGTCTGCTCCGAGAATCCCCGAGGTAAGTCTTTTTATATACTCACCGGTCTGGAACTCCGCCCTCCGAGTCTGCTCTCTACTCGTTTCAGTAGTATTCTCCAATGGTTTCAATAATGCTCTCCACAGGTTTTATTGCTACTCTCCACTGGCTTCAGTAGTGTCATCCACAGGTTTCAATAGTACCCTCACTGGTTTCAATAGTACTCTCACTGGGTTCAATTGTACTCTACACTGGTTTCAATTATACTCTACAGTGGTTTCAATTGTCCTCTCCACTGGTTTCAATAGTCCTCTCACTGGGTTCAATTGTCCTCTCCACTGGTTTCAATAGTCCTCTCACTGGGTTCAATTGTACTCTCCACTGGTTTCAATAGTACTCTACACTGGTTTCAATAGTACTCTACACTGGTTTCAATTATACTCTACAGTGGTTTCAATTGTCCTCTCCAATGGTTTCAATAGTCCTCTCACTGGGTTCAATTGTACTCTCCATTGGTTTCAATAGTACTCTGCACTGGTTTCAATTGTACTATACATTGGTTTCATTAGTACTCTCACTGGGTTCAATTGCACTCTACACTGGTTTCAATTATACTTTACACTGGTTTCAATAGTACTCTACATTGGTTTTAATAGTACTCTCACTGGGTTCAATTGTACTCGACACTGGTTTCAATTATACTCTCCACTGGTTTCAATAGTACTCTACACTGGTTTCAATTGTACTATACATTGGTTTCATTAGTACTCTCACTGGGTTCAATTGCACTCTACACTGGTTTCAATTATACTTTACACTGGTTTCAATAGTACTCTACATTGGTTTTAATAGTACTCTCACTGGGTTCAATTGTACTCGACACTGGTTTCAATTATACTCTACACTGGTTTCAATAGTACTCTCACTGGTTTCAATTGTACTCTCCACTGGTTTCAATAGTACTCTCACTGGGTTCAATTGTACTCTACACTGGTTTCAATTATACTCTACAGTGGTTTCAATTGTCCTCTCCACTGGTTTCAATAGTCCTCTCACTGGGTTCAATTGTACTCTCCACTGGTTTCAATAGTACTCTACACTGGTTTCAATAGTACTCTACACTGGTTTCAATTATACTCTACAGTGGTTTCAATTGTCCTCTCCACTGGTTTCAATAGTCCTCTCACTGGGTTCAATTGTACTCTACACTGGTTTCAATAGTACACTACACTGGTTTCAATTGTACTATACATTGGTTTCATTAGTACTCTCACTGGGCTCAATTGTACTCGACACTGGTTTCAATAGTACTCTCCACTGGTTTCAATTGTACTATACATTGGTTTCAATTGTACTATACATTGGTTTCATTAGTACTCTCACTGGGTTCAATTGCACTCTACACTGGTTTCAATTATACTTTACACTGGTTTCAATAGTACTCTACATTGGTTTTAATAGTACTCTCACTGGGTTCAATTGTACTCGACACTGGTTTCAATAGTACTCTCACTGGGTTCAATCGTACCCTCACTGGGTTCAATTGTACTCGACACTGGTTTCAATTATACTCTACACTGGTTTCAATAGTACTCTCACTGGGTTCAATCGTACCCTCACTGGGTTCAATCGTACTCTCACTGGGTTCAATTGCACTCTACACTGGTTTCAATTATACTCTACACTGGTTTCAATTATACTCTACAGTGGTTTCAATTGTCCTCTCCACTGGTTTCAATAGTCCTCTCACTGGGTTCAATTGTACTCTACACTGGTTTCAATAGTACTCTACACTGGTTTCAATAGTACTCTACATTGGTTTTAATAGTACTCTCACTGGGTTCAATTGTACTCGACACTGGTTTCAATTATACTCTACACTGGTTTCAATTATACTCTACAGTGGTTTCAATAGTCCTCTCCACTGGTTTCAATAGTCCTCTCACTGGGTTCAATTGTACTCTACACTGGTTTCAATAGTACTCTACACTGGTTTCAATAGTACTCTACATTGGTTTTAATAGTACTCTCACTGGGTTTATTTGTGCTCGACACTGGTTTCAATAGTACTCTCACTGGGTTCAATCGTACCCTCACTGGGTTCAATTGCACTCAACACTGGTTTTAATTATACTCTACACTGCTTTCAATAGTACTCTCACTGGTTTCAATAGTACTCTCACTGGGTTCAATTGCACTCTACACTGGTTTCAATTATACTTTACTCTGGTTTCAATAGTACTCTACATTGGTTTTAATAGTACTCTACACTGGTTTCAATAGTACTCTACATTGGTTTTAATAGTACTCTCACTGGGTTTATTTGTGCTCGACACTGGTTTCAATAGTACTCTCACTGGGTTCAATCGTACCCTCACTGGGTTCAATTGCACTCAACACTGGTTTTAATTATACTCTACACTGCTTTCAATAGTACTCTCACTGGTTTCAATAGTACTCTCACTGGGTTCAATTGCACTCTACACTGGTTTCAATTATACTTTACTCTGGTTTCAATAGTACTCTACATTGGTTTTAATAGTACTCTCACTGGGTTCAATTGTACTCGACACTGGTTTCAATTATACTCTACACTGGTTTCAATAGTACTCTCACTGGGTTCAATTGCACTCTACACTGGTTTCAATTATACTTTACACTGGTTTCAATAGTACTCTACATTGGTTTTAATAGTACTCTCATTGGGTTCAATCGTACCCTCACTGGTTTCAATTGTACTATACATTGGTTTCAATAGTACTCTCACTGGGTTCAATTGCACTCTACACTGGTTTCAATTATACTCGACATTGGTTTTAATAGTACTCTCACTGGGTTCAATTGCACTCTACACTGGTTTCAATTATACTCTACATTGGTTTTAATAGTACTCTCACTGGGTTCAATTGTACTCGACACTGGTTTCAATTATACTCTACACTGGTTTCAATTATACTCTACAGTGGTTTCAATTGTCCTCTCCACTGGTTTCAATAGTCCTCTCACTGGGTTCAATTGTACTCTACACTGGTTTCAATAGTACTCTACACTGGTTTCAATTGTACTATACATTGGTTTCATTAGTACTCTCACTGGGTTCAATTGCACTCTACACTGGTTTCAATTATACTCTACACTGGTTTCAATAGTACTCTCACTGGGTTCAATCGTACCCTCACTGGGTTCAATTGTACTCTACACTGGTTTTAATAGTACTCTCACTGGGTTCAATTGTACTCGACACTGGTTTCAATTATACTCTCCACTGGTTTCAATAGTCCTCTCACTGGGTTCAATTGTACTCTCCACTGGGTTCAATTGCACTCTACACTGGTTTCAATTATACTCTACACTGGTTTCAATAGTACTCTCACTGGGTTCAATCGTACCCTCACTGGTTTCAATTGTACTATACATTGGTTTTAATAGTACTCTCACTGGGTTCAATTGTACTCGACACTGGTTTCAATTATACTCTACACTGGTTTCAATAGTACTCTCACTGGGTTCAATCGTACCCTCACTGGGTTCAATTGTACTCTACACTGGTTTCAATAGTACTCTACATTGGTTTTAATAGTACTCTCACTGGGTTTATTTGTGCTCGACACTGGTTTCAATTATACTCTACAGTGGTTTCAATTGTCCTCTCCACTGGTTTCAATAGTCCTCTCACTGGGTTCAATTGTACTCTACACTGGTTTCAATTGTACTATACATTGGTTTCATTAGTACTCTCACTGGGTTCAATTGCACTCTACACTGGTTTCAATTATACTTTACATTGGTTTCAATAGTACTCTACATTGGTTTTAATAGTACTCTCACTGGGTTTATTTGTGCTCGACACTGGTTTCAATAGTACTCTCACTGGGTTCAATCGTACCCTCACTGGGTTCAATTGCACTCTACACTGGTTTTAATTATACTCTACACTGCTTTCAATAGTACTCTCACTGGTTTCAATAGTACTCTCACTGGGTTCAATTGCACTCTACACTGGTTTCAATTATACTTTACACTGGTTTCAATAGTACTCTACATTGGTTTTAATAGTACTCTCATTGGGTTCAATCGTACCCTCACTGGTTTCAATTGTACTATACATTGGTTTCAATAGTACTCTCACTGGGTTCAATTGCACTCTACACTGGTTTCAATTATACTCGACATTGGTTTTAATAGTACTCTCACTGGGTTCAATTGCACTCTACACTGGTTTCAATTATACTCTACATTGGTTTTAATAGTACTCTCACTGGGTTCAATTGTACTCGACACTGGTTTCAATTATACTCTACACTGGTTTCAATTATACTCTACAGTGGTTTCAATTGTCCTCTCCACTGGTTTCAATAGTCCTCTCACTGGGTTCAATAGTACTCTACACTGGTTTCAATTGTCCTATACATTGGTTTCATTAGTACTCTCACTGGGTTCAATTGCACTCTACACTGGTTTCAATTATACTCTACACTGGTTTCAATAGTACTCTCACTGGGTTCAATCGTACCCTCACTGGGTTCAATTGTACTCTACACTGGTTTTAATAGTACTCTCACTGGGTTCAATTGTACTCGACACTGGTTTCAATTATACTCTACACTGCTTTCAATAGTACTCTCACTGGTTTCAATTATACTCTACACTGGTTTCAATTGTACTGTCCACTGGTTTCGGTTGTACTTTTCATTGGTTGCAACAGTACTCGCCGCTGGTTTCAATTATACTCTACACTAGTTTCAATTCTACTCTCCACTGATTGCAACAGTACTCTTCACTAGTTTCATTGGTACTATCTACTCGTTTCAGTAGTATTCTCCAATGGTTTCAATAATGCTCTCCACAGGTTTTATTGGTACTCTCCACTGGTTTCAGTAGTGTCATCCACAGGTTTCAATAGTACCCTCACTGGTTTCAATAGTACTCTCCATTGGTTTCAATGGTACGCTCCACTGGTTTCAGTGGAGAGTAAAATTCATCAGGGTGTCAAATCAGCATTGCATCCAATCCCATCAGTTTCCTGGCGGACGGGTGAGGTTAACGTTGTCCCCGATATGTCAGGTTTATTACCTTTCATTGGATTTGATCTTTTTACCGGGAAGTGATTAGCACAGATTCTTCCTCAACCTTGAATTTTTGCTATGATATTTAGCACTAAATAAGATGCCACAATCAGCCACATGTAAGATGCTCAGTACTCTCAGTAGTTACTTAGTTACATGGTGATTACATTTCTCTCTGCAATGATTCCATTCCGACTGAAGATTCTCAATCTTTTCTCAGCAGCCTTCCTATATAACTGTTCTTCATGATGGCGTTACTACAGAATTAAAGATAATCATTGTGAATGCTCCAACAATGTGGTAAGGCTGATTTGTCCTCATAATGCAGCTGACTAATTCCTTAGCTTCCGTAGTATTGTTTATGACAAATGTATTGCAATTCTGCTGTACCACTGGACACAAACCAGCCATGAACAATGTAAATTTTCATCATTAATTACTAGTGGTCTCTTTGCAGCTCCCTAAAGGCTGTGGGTCAAAACAGAATTCTAGCTGCATATGTTACATGGATTTAATATATAAGCTGGATATTGCTTTTAACAGAGCTGTGAAATGTCTAGTTTGAGAGGTTTAATCAAGAAGCGGCAGCGGAGAAATTCAACCCGCGCTGGTTTCTGTCATGAAATAGGTGGCACAAATATGTGAATGAAGATGCTGTCCTGAGGCTCATTCTAAGTTAGGCCTCGGACCTCATCTACCTGAAACCAGTGAGCTGTGGTGTCATTACCATTCCAGATGTTTTCTGCTGTTGATATGATATTATTGTGACGAGGAGGTGGTGAAGACTGGCTTTCTGTGACATATTCATGTAAGTGTGGAGTGTCTATCCTGACATGGTGATGAGTGCAGAAGAAACACTTCAGGTGTCCTCACATCTGTTTCTCTTGGTCCCTAGTGCACCAATTAATATATCGAGCAAAATGCAACCAATTTCAATGGATGGATAATCATGGGTTGCTCCATGGGTAGTTGGGTGGTCCATCATTTTTCCACTTTGGTAGGCTTTTCTTGCCAGTACTTTCCTTCCTTATTCGTGGTAATAACTGGTACTTAAGTTTCACTGAACAAAGTGGTGAAAATAGATATATTCCTGTGAGTTCCAAACATGCTGCCTGGTGAGGAGCGGAGTTCATGAAAGGTGAACAAATGCAGGTGGAACAGCACCTGAGGTTTTTGTCAGAACCCATCAGGTTGTGAACAAAGTCAGAACTATTGGTGCGAGAGACATTTTTAAGATAATTTTAACATTGAAATGAGACCTGCATAAGTTAGTAGCGCAGGTTCGTTTTGATTGTCAAATCACCCATTGAGAAATGAGCACCCAACGAACCGCTCATGTGAGGTAAGGCAGCAGGTTTTCTGGCCTTCTCCTGCCACCAGTGAGAGCTTGCAATGATCAACACTTAGAACTCCTCTTCTGTAGAATATAGGTCAGAGTAAAAAATGCATTGCATTGCAACCTACTGTTTATGAAATTTGTTCACCATGAGAATAGTTTGGTAAATATTGCGAAATCACTCATTTTGACTCGCAATGAGTGGGTGTGCCATGAGGTCACTTGGCGCTAGCTCATAAATTACGTTCTCCACATAAAGTGCAGGGTCTCGCTCAATGTGATTATTGATCAGAGAAGTGAGTGTACAGGTCAGTACAAAATTGTGAGACACTGCTCCCTGCATGGATTCTCCCTTTGGCACAGGCAGTTGAGTCTAATGCTTGCAAGATTGATAAAGGCTAGCTGCTAGCTATGCTAGCTTTGTATAGGTGATTGGCAATGCCACATTTTGAACTTTAGGGTAGATTTTACAGATTTGTATTCCCAGTGCAATGCTTTGCATCTTCGGGGCACAAATTAGGAATTCAAGCATGGAGATCAAAGGGCTGTGATTATTACATTTATTTACAATTGGGGGAAGGGTAGATATGATGCTGTCAGGCAGGAACTGAGGAGCATAAGTTGGGAGCATATGCTGGCAGGGAAGGGCACGGTCGAAATGTGGAACTTTTTCAAGGAGCAGATAGTAGGGGCCATTGATAAGCATGTCCCTGTCAGACAGGGAAGGGATGGTCATGTGAGGGAACCGTGGTTGACAAGAGAGGTTGAGAGTCTTGTTAGGAAGAAGAAGGATGCGTATATAAGGTTGAGGAAAAAGGGCACAGGCATAGCTCTGGAGGGATACAAGATGGCCAGGAAGGATCTGAAGAAAGGGATTAGGAGAGCTAAGAGAGGGCATGAAAAATGCTTGGCGGGTAGGATAAAAGAAAACCCCAAGGCCTTTTACGCGTATGTCAGAAATATGAGGATGACTAGGGGGACCGTAGGTCCGGTCAAGGACAATAGCGGGAGACTGTGTGTTGAGCCGGAAGAGATAAGTGAGGTTTTGAATGAGTACTTCTCTTCGGTATTTACGAATGAGAAGGGGTGTATTACTGAAGAGGACGGTGTGAAACAGACTGGTAAGCTTGAGGAAGTGCTCGTTAGGAGGGAAGATGTGTTGGAGTTTTTGAATAACTTGAAGATAGACAAGTCTCCCGGGCCTGACGGGGTATATCCAAGGATGTTATGGGAAGCAAGGGATGAAATTGCAGAGCCGCTGGCAATGATCTTTTCATCTTCTCTGTTGACGGGGGTGGTACCAGGTGATTGGAGGGTGGCAAATGTTGTGCCCCTGTTCAAGAAAGGGAATAGGAACAACCCTGGGAATTACAGGCCAGTTAGTCTTACTTCGGTGGTAGGCAAGTTGATGGAAAAGGTGCTGAGGGATAGGATTTCTGAGCATCTGGAAAGACACTGCTTGATTCGGGACAGTCAGCACGGTTTTGTGAGGGGTAGGTCTTGCCTCACAAGCCTGATTGAATTCTTTGAGCAGGTGACCAAGCAAGTGGATGAGGGTAAACCAGTGGATGTGGTGTACATGGATTTTAGTAAGGCATTTGATAAGGTCCCCCATGGTAGACTTATGGAGAAAGTCAGGAGGCATGGGATAGTGGGGAATGTGGCCAGTTGGATTAAGAATTGGCTAACTGATAGAAGGCAGAGAGTGGTCTTAGATGGTAAATACTCAGCCTGGAGCCCAGTTACCAGTGGCGTGCCACAGGGATCAGTTCTGGGTCCTCTCCTGTTTGTGATTTTTATTAACGACTTGGATGAGGAAGTCGAAGGGTGGGTCAGTAAATTTGCAGATGATACAAAGGTTGGTGGAGTTGTGGATACCGAGGAGGGCTATTGTCGTCTGCAAAGGGACTTGGATAGGTTGCAGTGCTGGGCTGAAAAGTGGCAGATGGAGTTTAACCATGAAAAGTGTGAGGTCGTCCATTTTGGAAGGACAAACACGAATGCAAAATACTGGGTTAACGGTAGGGTTCTTGGGCATGTGGAGGAGCAGAGAGACCTTGGGGTCTATGTGCATAGATCGTTGAAAGTTGCAACTCAAGTGGATAGGGCTGTGAAGAAGGCATATGGGGTGTTAGCGTTCATTAGCAGAGGGATTGAATTTAAGAGCCGTGAGGTGATGATGCAGCTGTACAGGACCTTGGTAAGGCCTCATTTGGAGTACTGTGTGCAGTTCTGGTCGCCTCATTTTAGGAAGGATGTGGAAGCCTTGGAGAGGGTGCAGAGGAGATTTACCAGGATGTTGCCTGGAATGGAGAATAAGTCTTACGAGGAAAGGCTGAACATTCTAGGCCTCTTCTCATTAGAACGGAGAAGGATGAGGGGTGACATGATAGAGGTTTATAAGATGATCAGGGGAATAGATAGGGTAGACAGTCAGAAACTTTTTCCCCGGGTGGAGCAAAGCGTTACAAGGGGTCATAAATTTAAGGTGAAGGGTGGGAGATATAAGGGGGATGTCAGGGGAAGGTTCTTTACCCAGAGAGTGGTCGGGGCATGGAATGCCTTGCCTGGGGAAGTTGTTGAGTCAGAAACTTTAGGGACTTTCAAACGGCTTTTAGATAGGTATATGGATAAAGGAGAATGATGGGGTATAGATTAAATTGTCCTTGACAGAGGACAAAGGATCGGCACAATATCGTGGGCCGAAGGGCCTGTTCTGTGCTGTATTTTTCTATGTTCTATGTTCTATGTTCTACATCTACTCTATTCTGTGCTTTCTTTGACATGTTTACTTCAAAAGGACAGTGTAGTATTACAGAGAGCTATGCAGGTCCATAACTGTGCCTGGAATTAGCTAACTCCACAAAGTTTGGTGAGTGATTCCAGTATCTTTTGGCCCAGTTTCAAAGCAAGCACTCTTGTGCCTATCAAAGCTGCACAGTTTGAATAGAGGGATGTAAGCTGATGTACAGATAGTTACATTCTATATGGTGCTCCTGGGAGTAAGAAAATATCAGACTGATGGCAAGTGGACAAAGCTGAATAATACAGGATGAAAGTTTAGATGGTTATTTTAGAATTTGCCTCACCTGCTCTTAGGGTGCAGATTCTTTTGTCAAAAGAGGAAATATGTTGAGTACAGTGCACGATAGATTAATAGCCATCTGGATAAGCCTTAGAACATCTTGGACCAAAGCTTACAATATGGAAAGCAGACTGCTGTGCTCCAGTCAATTATGCAAACATGATGCTGATGGATATAATTATAATTGGGATTTAAGAAAACAAGATTTAACATAGGTTATTTAAGCATTGATGTACAAATGATCTAGACTTGGGTATATGGGAACATCAAACCTGTACAAATCATTGTTTTTTCTGCAACTATAATCTTGGAAAACATTTTTGGACACATTGCATGGCTTATTGGAAAATTGTGGGTGCCTTCAGTGGTGGCACCCATTGGGCTGGATTTTGTCAAGAGGGAGTGAATGTTTGTGGATTGGGGGCCCATCAAGCAGGCTGCTTTGTCCTGGATAGTGTTGAGCTTCCTGAGTGTTGTTGGAGCTGCACACATCCAGACAAATGGAGAGTATTCCATCACACCCCTATCTTGTGTCTTGTAGATAGCGGACAGGCTTTGGAGAGTCAGGAGGTGAGTTACTTGCCGCAGGATTCCTAGCCTCTGACCTGCTCTTGTAGCCATGGTATTTATATGGCTACTCCAGTTTAGTGTCTGGTCAATGGTCACCCCCAGGATGTTGATAGTGGGGGATTCAGTGATCGTAATGCCATTGAATGTCTAGGGGAGATGGTTAGATTCTCTCTTGTTTGAGATAGTCATTGCCTGGCATTTGTGTGGCGTGAATGTTACTTGCCACTTATCAGCCCAAGCCTGGATATTGTCCAGGTTTTTCTGCTCTTCTACACGGACTGCTTCAGTATCTGAGGAGTCGTGAATGGTGCTGAACATTGTGCAATCATCAGCAAACATCCCCACTTCTGACCTTATGATTGAAGGAAGGTCATTGATGAAGCAGCTGAAGATGGTTGAGCTCAGGACACTACCCTGAGGAACTGCTGCAGTGATGTCCTGCTGCTGAGATGATTAACCTCCAACAACCACAACCATCTTCCTTTGCGCTAAGTATGACTCCAACCAACAGAGAGTTTTCATCCTGATTCCCATTGACTCTAGTTTTGCTTGGGCTCCGTGATGCCATACTCAGTCAAATGCTGCCCTGATGTCAAGTGCAGTCACTCTCACCTCACCTACCTCATACTAGCTAAAGTAATATATACAATACAGAGCAAACTATATGCAGAAGCCTTGTCTGAGGTGTTGCAATTGCAGAGCGACTATGGCTTCTAGGCACATGACTACATCCTGGTACTTAGCTCATCAGCATACTGAATTATTAAAGGGACATCACTCATTCCAAAGATAAGTCACCTATGTTACAAGTAAAAACACATAAAATTGGAAAATATCAAAATGAGTTATATGGATAGGTATTATAAAATTTACAAGTATAAGGATAGGGGTTGTGAAATTTACGAGTGCAGAAGCTTAAGAATCCATATATCATTTTGATGGTTTGACAACTCTTCCAGACCTTGTTATGGTATAACCTTCTGGGGATGTGGATTTCACCCTTGGCAGTCTTTGGTTTGCCGACATGTTGTTAATGTGTTGGTTGTTGTCCTGATTGTTCCGTCACACCCTCATCATCGGCGTGTGTTCTTTCGAGTCCGCTGTGCACAATTGGAGTATCGCACACTTCTCTTAATTGGCTTCAGTTCCTCCTCAACACTGTTCTATTAGATGCTGTAACCTCATAGGACCTCGGCTCACTGCATACTTGGGATACCTCTGCGGGTAACCATGTTATCATTGTGGAGTGTATGACCCTGACCTTTTGTCCTACATGTAGCTGAGGTAGTTCCACCTCTGCACGTTGGTCATGCACCATCTTCATTCTACCTTGTTTTTTTTAGCAGTGTCTCCTGCATATCGGAGAATTTGGACAGTTGATGGCTTGGAAGAATCATTCGCAGTTGTCTGTCAAACATGATATCTGCTGGTGATGGTCAGCCCATATCTATAGGTGTAGGTCTGAGGTGGAGCATGGCAACACAAATATCTTAAAAGCAAAATACTGCAGATGCTGGAAATCTGAAATAAAAACAAGAAATGATGGAACCACTCAGCAGGTCTGGCAGCATCTGTGGAAAGAGAAGCAGAGTTAACGTTTCGGGTCAGTGACCCTTCTTCGGAACTAGCAAATATTAGAAATGTCAAAGGTTTTAAGCAAGTGAGCCGGGGGTGGGGAAAGAGATAACAAAGGAGAAGGTGTAGATTGGACAAGGCCACATAGCTGACCAAGAGGTCACGGAGCAAAGGCAAACAATATGTTAATGGTGTGTTGAAAGACAAAACATTAGTACAGATAGGGTGTTAACGAACTGAAGATTGAACAGCAGCAAGTACAAACATGAAAAAAAAACAGTGGGTAAGCAAACTGAACAAACTACGATGAAATGAAATAAACAAAAGAAAAAAAATTGTAAAAAATATAAAAAAGAAAATATAACTAAAAATAAAAGTAAAATGGGGGGCCCGTCATGCTCTGAAATTATTGAACACAATGTTCAGTCCGGCAGGCCGTAGTGTGCCTAATCGGAAAATGAGATGCTGTTCCTCGAGTTTGCGTTGATGTTCAGAGGAAAACTGCAGCAAGCCCAGGATAGAGATGTGAGCATGAGAGCAGGGGGGAGTGTTGAAATGGCAAGCAACTGGAAGCTCAGGGTCCTGCTTGCGGACTGAGCGGAGGTGTTCCGCAAAGCAGTCACCCAGTCTGCATTTGGTCTTCCCAATGTAGGGGAGACCACATTGTGAGCAGCGAATACAGTATACTACATTGAAAGAAGTACAAGTAAATCGCTGCTTCACCTGAAAAGGAGCGTTTGGGGCCTGGGATAGTGAGGAGAGGGGAGGTAAATGGACAGGTATTACACCTCCTGCGATTGCAGGGGAAGGTGCCATGGGACGGGGACAAGGTGGTGGGGGTAATGGAAGAGTGGACCAGGGTCTTGCGGAGGGAACGATCCCTTCGGAATGCTGACAGGGGAAGGGAGGGGAAGATGCGTTTGGTAGTGGCATCACGCTGCAGGTGGCGGAAATGGCGGAGGATGATCCTTTGGATATGGAGGCTGATGGGGTGGAAAGTGAGGACAAGGGGAACCCTATCACGGTTCTGGGAGGGAGGGGAAGGAGTGAGGGTAGAGGTGCGGGAAATGGGCCGGACACGGTTGAGGGCCCTGTCTACAACAGTGGGGGGGAATCCTCAGTTGAGGAAAAAGGAGGTCATATCAGAAGCACAGTCATGGAAGGTAGCATCATCAGAGCAGATGCGTCGGAGACGGAGAAACTGGGAGAATGGAATGGAGTCCTTACAGGAGGTAGGGTGTGAAGAAGTAGCTGTGGGAGTCAGTGGGCTTATAATGGATATTAATAGACAACCTATCCCCAGAGTTGGAGACAGAGAAGTCGAAGAAGGGAAGGGAAGTGTCAGAGATGAACCACGTAAAGGTGAGAGAAGCGTGGAAATTAGAAGCAAAGTTGATAAAGTTTTCCAGTTCGGGCAGGAGCAGGAAACAGCACCGATGCAATCATCAATGTACCGGAAAAAAGAGTTGGGGCAGGGGGCCTGAGTAGGACTGGAACAAAGAATGCTCGACATATCCCACAAAAAGACAGGCATAACTAGGACCCATGCAGGTACCCATAGCAACACCTTTTACTTGAAGGAAGTGAGTGGAGTTGAAGGAGAAGTTGTGCAATGTGAGAACAATGTTCAACCAGGCGGAGGAGGGTGGTGGTGGATGGGGACTGGTTGGGCCTCTGTTCAAGGAAGAAGCGGAGAGCCTGAGCTTCCAGTTACTTGCCATTTCAACACTCCCCCCTGCTCTCATGCTCACATCTCTATCCTGGGCTTGCTGCAGTGTTCCTCTGAACATCAACGCAAGCTCGAGGAACAGCATCTCATTTTCCGATTAGGCACACTACAGCCTGCCAGACTGAACATTGAGTTCAATAATTTCAGAGCATGACGGGCCCCCCATTTTACTTTTATTTTTAGTTATTTTTTATTTTTTATTTTTTACATTTTTTACAATTTATTTTTCTTTTGTTTGTTTCATTTCATCGTAGTTTGTTCAGTTTGCTTACCCACTGGTTTTTTTTCATGTTTGTACTTGCTGCTGTTCAATCTTCAGTTCATTAACACCCTATCTGCACTAATGCTTTGTCTTTCAACACACCATTAACATATTGTTTGCCTTTCCTCCATGACCTCTTGGTCAGCTATGTGGCCTTGTCCAATCTACACCTTCTCCTTTGTTATCTCTTTCCCCACCCCCGGCTCACTTGCTTAAAACCTTTGACATTTCTAATATTTGCTCGTTCTGAAGAAGGGTCACTGACCTGAAACGTTAACTCTGCTTCGCTTTCCACAGATGCTGCCAGACCTGCTGAGTGGTTCCAGCATTTCTTGTTTTTATAACACAAATATCTTGTTTTGTTGTCCAACACTTCAGGACAAGTGATTTAACTGTGTGAACCATTCGCTTGGCAAGACCATTAGATCCAGGGTCATGTGGTGAGGATGTCACATGGTTTACTCCCCATATGCACACATATCCCTGAAAGGTTTGCCCGTATACTGTGGCCCGTTGTCAGAAATAATTTCTGCAGGTGCACCGAATAGACTGAATATGACATTCAATGTGTCTGCAACAATCACGCTTGAGTGTCTTTTACCTGTCTGACAATTGGAAATTTGGAGAAATAATTGGTGACTAAGATAAAGTCGTCTCCATTAACGGAAAATAGATCAGTGGCGATTTTGGACCAATGGACTGACAGAATCTCTTGAGGGTGTAAAGGTTCTTTTTGTTTTTGTGGCTGGTGGTTACAGCTGACAATGCTTGTTTGAGAGACTTAAACATATACTGATAGACCTCGTGACACACATATGGTACATCTTTCTTTAAGAGCTTCCTCAATGACGATGCTTTGTCAGAAAAATTTGGAATGTATGGTGCCAAGAAGTTGAAAAATACAGACATCTCTGTGGATCTTCTTTGTCTTGTGGGGTAAGCATAGGCCTTACATCTTCGACTTTGCCTGGGTCAGGATGGATTCCTCAACCTGAATAGATGGAGCAGAGGAAATTGATCTGACCTATATTCACCTGGCACTTCTTCCAGTTAAAAGCGAGCCCTTCACAATGAACTACTGCCATCAGTGAATGAAGATTTCGATCATGCTCTTCTTTGGTTTTGCCCATTACTGCAGTATCATCGGCAATACAGATGCAGCCAAGCACATTTTCTATAATTCTGTCCATATGCTATTGAAACAGATCTTGACTGACAGATAAGCCGTAGGGTAGTTTCTAGAAGCAATATCTTCCAAATGGTGTTCTGAAGGTGGTGACTTCCTGAGATTCCTTAACTAGGTGTACTGACTCATATCTCTGTTTAGCATCCAACTTGGAGGAGAATTTGGCTCCTGTGAACTTGGGATTCAATTCCTCTCGTGTTGGAATCATGTGGAGGCATCTCTTTACGGGGAGGTTTAGATGCCTTCGATCTAGACATACACCGATTTCTCCATCCTTCTTCAATATGCAGGTAATTGAGCTGCACCAATCTGTGTGATGATGCATATGACGGATGATGCCATTGCATTCCATGTCATCCAACTTGCGCTTAAGTTTTTCTTGTATGTGCACGCTGCACTTTCTAGGAGGGTCAACTGATGGAATTGCATCCTCTCTGAGGTGCGGTATGTCATCACCTTTGAAATCTCCGATGGCGTTGAACCTGTCCAGGTACATTTATTGTAGGTCATAGACTGACTCAATGCCCTTGGTCTCTTCTGCTAGAATGGGTACCTTGGTGACCTCATGGGATAGTCACAATGTTGAGGTCCTTACACACTGATAGTCCTGCCACTGCTGCTGATCCACAAGTCACAATGGGACACAAACAAACAGAAGGCAGGTGCCGCAACAGGGAAACAGCAGCAAGTAGAGTGCCAGAGACCCCGGTACATATACTTCAGGATTCGGACTGGTAGGATATTTGCACCAGCTCCAGTGTCAATCTTAATCCTGAGTGTGTGTTTGCCATTTTCTTTGGGCACATGATGTTAATTGTTGCAAAAGCTTCCAGTTGTTTGACTTTATCAACACAATGTTTCAGGTTCACAATGTGAAACGCCTGCTTGTCTTCTGGTTGAGAATCATTCTTCTCTGAGCCTTGTCTATTTTGCTGTGGATTTTATGTACCAGCTTGCGTTTATGCAGGTCTGTGGCACTCTCCTTGCTGCTGTTGCCCTGTTGCCATGCCTATCTTCTGTATGTTTGTATCCTATTGTGACTTCTGGCTGCATCTTTGGAGCCAGTTTTCTTGCTTCGGCGGACCCAGTGTCCTTTTGCACCAGACGCCTTGCACAGTTCTTGAAATGCAGGAAAACGTCACGGTGAATGGGACAAACCACACTTACCACTTACAGCTTGCTTGCTTTTTGAGACCTGGTAATCGTGCCAATACTGTCGGTTGCACCTAGTGCTTGCAGATGCTATTGTCCAGCTACAATGGCTTTGTATTTCCTGCCATCGTCTCTATTCTCTCAGCTCATCAATGCTGTGACTTTTCTTTTTTCCCAAGAGGTTTTCTTGAAACTTTTTAATAGGTTTTGATACAATCACCAGCTCCATTATTCGCTCCAGCATGTCAGTTTCTGAAAAATCACATTTGCTGCCCTTACTACAGCATCTACTGAGTATCATCACCTCATTCCATGACAGTATGAAAGGCACAATTCAGCATAGCAGCGCCTCATCAGACCCCTTTCCAATCTTGAGTGGTGTGAAACAGGGCTGTGTTCTCGCACCTACACTGTTCGGGATCTTCTTCTCCCTGCTGCTCTCACATGTTTCCAAGTCTTCAGAAGAAGGAATTTTCCTTCACACAAGATCGGGTGGCAGGTTGTTCAACCTTGCCCGTCTAAAAGCGAAGACCAAAGTACGGAAAGTCCTCATCAGGGAACTTCTCTTTGCTGACGATGCTGCATTAACAGCTCACACTGAAGAGTGTCTGCAGAGACTCATAGACAGGTTTGCGGCTGCCTGCAATGAATTTGGCCTAACCATCAGCCTCAAGAAAACAAACATCATGGGACAGGACGTCAGAAATGCCCCATCCATCAATATCGGCAACCATACTCTGGAAGTGGTTCAAGAGTTCACCTACTTAGGCTCAACTATCACCAGTAACCTGTCTCTCAATGCAGAAATCAACAAGTGCATGGGAAAGGCTTCCTCTGCTATGTTCAGACTGGCCAAGAGAGTGTGGGAAAATGGTGCACTGACACAGAACACAAAAGTCTAAGTGTATCAAGCCTGTGTCCTCAGTACCTTGCTCTATGGCAGCGAGGCCTGGACAATGTACATCAGCCAAGAGTGACAACTCAATTCATTCCATCTTCGCTGCCTCTGGAGAATCCTTGGCATCAGGTGGCAGGACCGTATCTCCAACACAGAAGTCCTCGAGGCGGCCAACATCCCCAGCATATACACCCTACTAAGCCAGCGGCGCCTGAGATGGCTTGGCCATGTGAGCCGCATGGAAGATGGCAGGATCCCCAAGGACACATTGTACAGCGAGCTCGTCACTGGTACCAGACCCATCGGCTGTCCATGTCTCTGCTTTAAAGATGTCTGCAAATGCGACATGAACTCCTGTGACATTGATCACAAGTCGTGGGAGTCAGTTGCCAGCGATCGCCAGAGCTGGCGGGCAACCACTGGCGTGGCGAGTCGAACAGATTTAGCAGTTGGCAGGTAAAAAGACAGAAGCGCAAGGGGAGAGCCAACTGTGGAACAGCGCCAACAATCAAATTTATCTGCAGCACCTGTGGAAGAGTCTGTCATTCTAGAATTGGCCTTTATAGCCACTCCAGGCGCTGCTTCACAAACCACTGACCACCTCCAGATGCTTACCCATTGTCTCCCGAGACAAGGAGGCCAAAGAGACTGACAAACTGGTCTATTGATTCCTGTGGCTGTTGCCTGTAGGACATCAATTCCAGGTGATGAATTCTAAAATTCACTCTTACCCGGAGCTGATCATCTAGCACTTTTCATATCTTTGCGGGATCTTTCTGATCCTCTTCAGATAAGCCAGAAGTATTGATTCTGTGTGACCTCTCATTTCCAACTAGTATCAATATTTTCACAGCCTGCTTCTCTTGTTCTAAAACCACTTGGTCTGTGAAGCATAATTACATTGTTTGTTTAAAAGGAAATAAGATAGTATATCAATGGCGGTCCAGTTAAAGCTGGGAAATTTGATATCCATCTTTCTGCTGTTCTTTTTCTTTCTGCTCTATATTTAGCTTTGTTCAGCTCTGTGTATGCCTTCAGCACTGTAATTATTATGACTGTTCTATTTGTGGTTTGAAACTTGCTTTAATGCTTATTCTATTAACTCTGCTCTGTTTTCCCTTTAAGAAATTCTCTTTTATTTGGACTAACTGCTTTTATGGAGAGTAACAGGTGCGTGACAGTGTTCTCTGTTTATTTTGATTTCAGCACTTCAGTTTATAAGTTTACACAGCTGTTTTATAGGCAGATCAAGTGTTTTCCCCTTTGCTTTTTTTGCTCGAGTTTATTTATGTTCTTCACACTTGACTGTTTTAATGATTTTTTTCAGCTTGACTGCTTTAATGAAGACTCTGTAGTGTTTAAGGTTCTCTGCATTTTTTTAACTATTGGACTTTGTTTCCTTTTAGGTCATGCTTTTCATGGTTTTTCCCCTTTTTTCCCTCTGACTCACAGAGCCTTTAGAAAATTAATTTTTTAAAAACTCCTCAAAGGCTTTTTGTTAACCAGGATTTCTCGATCGTTGGCACAATGATTCACCCGATCACTTGCCTTCAGCTATGCTTTCGTTCTATGATTCTCAGCCCTCTAAGGTATGTAGCTTTCTTTCACTCTTTTCAGATCCTTGTTTTAAAGTTTCTTCACTTGTTGCTTCAAATTTTTTTCTTCTGTTGTCTGTACTGCTTTTAAATTTTGTTTGCTGTTTCACCAGTGGTTTTCAAGCTTATAGCTTGTCTTTTCACTACAGCTGCTACCATGTCATGTGTTTTTTGTGTTATCTTAAGCAACACATGAGGTACATGGATTCCAATTCCTTGAAGATCTCTAAAAGGTTTATTAACAGCTAAACTATTATATACAATACAGAGCAAACTATATACAGAAACTTTGTCTAGGGTGTTACAGTTGCAGAGTTACTGTGACTTCTAGTCACATGACTACATCCTGGTACTCAGCTCATTAGCATACTGAATTCTTAAAGGGACTCTTAGATGATCATATAACAGACTCCACTCGAAGTCGTCGTGTGATGTCCATTTGAATTTTGCAGGAGACAAATAATTAATGATTTGTCTCTGCAACTCCATCCAATTAGGGACAGTGGGCATGATCAGGATACGAGAGCTCAAGGTAGCGGGCCCCAATTAAAGAGTGCCTGTCAACCATCAATGTGGCTGCAGCCAGACATTCTCATCACTGAGGGGTAGGATTTCATCATATGTATATGGGAGTCTGAAATGGTAAGGCAGCCCCATGGTTTAGAGACTTCTTCCAGGAGGTCATGCGAGAGACGGTGAGAGCCAGGAGGAACATCTTCTTCCTGGAGAGTGGCAGGAGGAGGCCAGCCAGGCACACTAAACTGGCATGGCTGGAGGTTGCTCAAGAGGTCAGCAGCCACAGCGTGGTTAGCAGGAAGTGGGTTCAGTGTTGGAAGCATTTCAACAACCTTCTGAGGTCTGGCTAGGCGAGTAACATGCAAAGCGAAGCTGGCAGCTCTGAGGGTATTAAAGGAACTGCACACCTCTGAGCAGAAGGGCTGCAAGGCAGGCATTGTCTAGGAATACTGAGATGATGTGTGCCCAATGCCACCCCTCACCCGAGTAGGAAGGCTCTTAGGATTTGAGGTCTTAGCCAATGCTACTGACCCCCAACTCCCTAAGAAATCAATGAGCACCAGTTGAATGCAAATATAGTGAAGCACATGCCTTAACCAGAATTGATGTGTCTTCAGGGGTTATTGTTGGGGCCATTGATGTTTTCTCTCGCTATTTATAAAATATATGATCTGGATTTGGGTGTGGGGGCACAATATCAAAAAATGCAGACAACGCAAAGAATTGGACAAAAGCAAAGTACTGTAAATGCTGGAAATCGGAAATAAAAATAGAAAATGTTGGAAATGCTCAGCAGGTATGGCAGCATCTGTGGAAGAGGAACAGGGTTTCATTAGAACCCATGTGACCATCCAGTCTCCTCACACTAATGCCATGGACAACATGAAATGAAGGGGCTCCCAGACAGAGAATTGGGGATGTGATTAATTGTGAAGAGGACTGTAAACAGTTTCAGGAGGCCATAGATAGGTTACTAACTTGGGCAGATGAAATGTGAGGTGATACATTTTGGGAGTATGAATTAACAGAGGATATATGCACTGTACATTAAATGTTAAACCTTAAAATTATAGGAGCAGAGAAATTCAAGGATTCAGAGACACAACCTTAAAGAGTGGAAGGACATATTTGTAATGTTATAACAAAAATATAAGATGATACATTTATAAGTAGAGAACTGAGTACAAAAGCAAAGCGATAATGCTAAATCAGTGGTGGGAAAGTTACAGGAAGGGATTCTGAGAGACAGGATTTATATGCATTTGGAAAGGCATGGGGGTGATTAGGGGTAGTCAGCATGGCTTTGTGCGTGGGAAATCATGTCTCATGAATTTGATTGAGTTTTTCAAGGAGGTGACCAAGAGGATTGATGAGGGCAGGGCGAGGGACATTGTCTACATGGACTTTAGCAAGGCCTTTGACAAGGTCCCGCATGGTAGGCTGGTCCAGAAGGTTCGAACACATGGAATCCAGGGTGAGCTAGCCAATTGGATACAAAATTGGCTTGGTGATAGGAGGCAGAGGGTGGTAGTGGAGGGTTGTTTTTCAGATTGGAGGCCGGTGACCAGTGGTGTGTCGCAGGGATCGGTGCTGGGCCCTGTGTGGTTTGTCATATATATTAATGACTTGGATGTGAATGTAGGGGGTATGATTAGTAAGTTTGCATTTGACACCAAACTTGGTGGCATAGTGGACAGTGAAGAAGGTTGCCTAAGGTTGTAACAGGATATAGAGAAACTGGGAAAGTGGGCAAGGGATTGGCAAATGGAATTTAAGGCAGACAAGTGCGAAGTGATGCATTTTGGGAAGTTAAACCAGGGCAGGACATATACAGTGAATGGCAGGGCCCTGGGGAGTGTTGTTGAGCAGAGTGTTGCGGGGCAAGTACATAGTTCCCTGAAAGTGGCAACACAGGTAGACAGGGTGGTGAAGAAGGCGTATGGCATGCTTGCTTTCATCGGCCGAGGCATTGAGTACAAGAGTTGGGACGTCATGTTACAGTTGTACATAACGTTGGTTAGGCTGCATTTGGAGTACTGTGTGTTGTTCTGGTCAAAGAACAAAGAACAAAGAACAGTACAGCACAGGAACAGGCCATTCGGCCCTCCAAGCCTGCGCCGATCTTGATGCCTGCCTGAACGAAAACCTTCTGCATTTCCGGGGTCCGTATCCCTCTATTCCCATCCTATTCATGTATTTGTCTAGATGCCTCATAAACGTCTCCATGGTACCTGCTTCCACCACCTCTACCGGCAACAAGTTCCATGCACTCACCACCCTCTGTGTAAAGAACTTGCCTCGCACATCCCCTCTAAACTTTGCCCCTCTCACCTTAAACCTATGTCCCCTAGTAACTGACTCTTCCACCCTGGGAAAAAGCTTCTGACTATCCACTCTGTCCATGCCGCTTATAACTTTGTAAACCTCTATCATGTCGCCCCTCCACCTCCGTCGTTCCAGTGAAAACAATCCGAGTTTATCCGACCTCTCCTCATAGCTAATGCCCTCCAGACCAGGCAACATCCTGGTAAACCTCTTCTGTACCCTCTCCAAAGCCTCCACGTCCTTCTGGTAGTGTGGCGACCAGATTTGCACACGATATTCTAAGTGTGGCCTAACTAAAGATCTGTACAGCTGCAGCATGACTCGCCAATTTTTATACTCTATGCCCTGACCGATGAAGGCAAGCATGCCGTATGCCTTCTTGACTACCTTATCCACTTGTGTTGCCACTTTCAGTGACCTGTAGACCTGTACGCCCAGATCTCTCTGCCTGTCAATACTCCTAAGGGTTCTGCCATTTACTGTATACTTCCCACCTGCATTAGACCTTCCAAAATGCATTACCTCACATTTGTCCGAATTAAACTCCATCTGCCATTTCTCCACCCAAGTCTAAACCTATCTATATCCTGCTGTATCCTCTGACAATCCTCATCACTGTCCGCAGCTCCACCAACCTTTGTGTCGGCCGCAAACTTACTAATCAGACCAGCTACATTTTCCTCCAAATCATTTATATATACTACAAACAGCAAAGGTCCCAGCACTGATCCCTGCGGAACACCACTAGTCACATCCCTCCATTCAGAAAAGCACCCTTGCACTGCTACCCTCTGTCTTCTATGACTGAGCCAGTTCTGTATCCATCTTGCCAGCTCCCCTCTGATCCCATGTGACTTCACCTTTTGTATCAGTCTGCCATGAGGGACCTTGTCAAAGGCTTTACTAAAGTCCATACAGATAACATCCACTGCCCTTCCTTCATCAATCATCTTTGTCACTTCTTCAAAAAACTCAATCAAATTAGTGAGGCACGACCTCCCCTTCACAAAACCATGCTGCCTCTCGCTAATAAGTCCATTTGTTTCCAAATGGGAGTAAATCCTATCCTGAAGAATCCTCTCTAATAATTTCCCTACCACTGACGTAAGGCTCACCGGCCTATAATTTCCTGGATTATCCTTGCTACCCTTCTTAAATAAAGGAACAACATTGGCTATTCTCCAGTCCTCTGGGACCTCACCTGCAGCCAATGAGGATGCAAAGATTTCTGTCAAGGCCCCAGCAATTTCTTCCCTTGCCTCCATCAGGCCCTGGGGACTTATCTACCTTAATGCTTTTCAAGACACTCAACACCTCTGCCTTTTTGATAATGAGGTCGCCGCACTACAGGAAAGATGTGATTAAGCTAGAGAGGGTGCAGAAAAGATTCACAAGGATGTTGCCTAGTTTGGAGGGCTTGAGTTTTAAAGAGAGATTGGATAGGCCGGGTCTGTTTTCCCTGGAGCGAAGGAGGCTGAGAGGGGATATGAGAGAGGTATATAAAATTATGAGAGGCATAGATAGGGTAGATAGCCAGAGTCAGTTTCCCATGATAGGGGTGACTAAAACTAGAGAGCATAGATTTAAGGTGAGAGGGAGGAGATTTAAAGGGGATCAAAGGGGTAAATTTTTCACACAAAGAATAATGGGTATCTGGAATGAGCTGCCAGAGGAGGTGGTGGAGGCAGGAACAGTACTGACATTTAAGAGGCATCTGGACAGGTACTTGAATGAGCATGGCAAAGAGGGATATGGAATTAATGCAGGCAGGTGGGATTCGTATGGATAGGCATTATGGTCGGCATGGACGTGGTGGGCTGAAGGGCCTGTTTCTATGCTGCACGACTCTATGACTCTATTTAAGAGAAATTTAAGAGAAGACTTGAATAAGTTGTTCAAAATTATGAGCAGCCCATATTATGTAAACTCAGTGGCATTGCAGTATTGGCCTTAAGGTATTATTATGCTTTCGGGCACAGCTGTGCATCATCGGGCCAAATTTTTAAGATCATAAGGTCTAATTATTATAAATAGACACATTGAGGAAATTATATGAGATCCCACACCACCAGTAAGGCCTCAGAAATACTGGGGAGATATCAGAAAATTGGGAATCCACTGCCATGGTTATCCATCCATTTATTTAGATAGATGTAAAATTACATAGAATTTATAGCACAAAAGCAGGCCATCCGACCCAACTGGTCTATGCTAGCAGATGAGCTCCACACAAGCCTCCTCTCACCGCTCTTTATCTATCCCCATCAGCATGTCTTTCTATTCCTTTCACCAACATGTGCTTATCTAGCTTCCCCATAAATGCATCTATGCTATTTGCTTCAACTACTGTTTGTGGTAGTGAGTTTCACATTCTTACCATTCTTTGGGTGAACAAGTCTCCCTTGAATTCCCTTTTGTATTTATTGGTCACTATCTTATAATTATGGTCCCTAGTTTTGGTCTCCCTAAATTGCAAGCTGTGCACCTATAATTTTTTGAAAAGTCACCCACTGTGTGAGGCCCCACTGACAGCATGGGATCTCAGACACTTTTACTCATCAAGTCAATTAGAGGCCAACTCCAGCAACAGGAACTTGCTAGCTTTCATTCTTCCTTCTGTACATTTTTAAACCATGGGGTTTGAATTACTGACATCTGAAGTGTGACAAACTTAATGTTTACAAATTTTGATTCTTCTGTCTCCAATCCCAATTGTGTTATTTTAGTGCATATTTTTCCTCTTATTTTGGTCTAAGTCAACAGGCAAGGAGACCTGCTCCTGAAGCACTGCTAATGGTGCTTTGTACAGATTCACCAGCCTCTGCTAGAACCTCTCCCTGCCTGCCCAATAATCCAGAACTTGCCTTTGGGGAATAGGAAGAGGAGAACTGCAAATGCACACCCACTTATTTTCCAGTCTAAGACAAAAAATATAAATACATAAGAAAATATGGAATACGATAAGACATTTTGGCTTATTTAATCTTCATATAGACTAGGACAATCAAATTGGCGGGAGTGGTCTCAGAGATCAGTTTGTAGAATGTTTTTGGGACAGCTTCTTGGAGCAATACGTTGTGGAGCCAACTAGGGATAAAGCTATCTTGGATCTAGTATTGTGTAATGAAGCAGGGTTAATTAGTAATGTCATCGTAAAAGATTCACTGGGAAACAGTGATCACAATACCATTGAATTCCATGTTAAGTTTGAAAGTGACATGCGCCAATCAGAAACAAGAATCTTAAACTTAAACAAAGCCAATATCGTAAGCATGAGGGGAGAACTGGCTAAGGTAAATTGGCAAAATAGACTCAAAGATATGGCAGCAAATGAACAGTGGGAAACCTTTAAAGAACATATGAATTAGGAGCAGAAGTAGGCCATTCGGCCCCTCTAACCTGATCTGCCATTCAATAAGGTCATGGCTGATTTGTTTGAGTCTTGAATTTCACACTCCCATCTACACCTGATAATCTTTGATTCCCTTGCCGAACAAGAATCTAGCTACAGAAATATAAGCAAAATACTGCAGATGCTGGAAATCTGAAATAAAAACGGGAAGTACTGGAAATACACAGCAGGTCAGGCAGCATCTGGGGAGAGAGAAACAGAGTTAACATTTCAGGTCTGTGATCTTTCATCAGAACAGATTCTGGTGAAAGGTCACAGACCTGAAACGTTAATTCTGCTTCTCTCTGCACAGATGCTGCCTGACCTGCTGTGTATTTCCAGTACTTACCGTTTTTATTTAAGAATCTATCTACCCATGCCTTAAAAATATTCAATGACACTGCCTCCACCAACTTCGAGGCAGAGTTCCAAAGTTGCACAACCCACTGAGAGAAAATATTTCTCCTCATCTCTGTGCTAAAAGGGCGACCCATAATTTTAAAATAGTGCCCCCTATGTCTGGACTCACCCACAAGAGGAAACATCCTTTCCACATCCACCTTGTCAAGACCATTCAGTATCTTATATACTTTCATCATATCTCCCCTTATGCTTCTAAACTCTAGTGAAAACAAGCCCAGTCTATCCAACCTTTCCTCATAAGACAACCCGCTCATTCCAGGTATCAATCTAGTAAACCTCCTCTGAACTGCCTCCAATGCATTCACATCCTTTCTTAAATAAGGAGACCAAAACTGTCACAGTATTGGCAATCTGGTCTCACTAATGCCCTGTATAACTGAAGCATAACATCCTTACTTTTATTTTCAATTCCTCTCGTAATAAAGGATAGCATTCCATTAGCCTTCTTTATTACTTGCTGTACCTGTATACTAACTTTTTGTGACTCATGCACTAGAACACCTAAATCCCTCTGCACCTCAGAGTTCTGCAGTCATTCTCCATTTAAGTAATACTCTGCTTTTTTATTCTTCCTGCCAAAGTGAACAACTTCACATTTTCCCACATTATACTCCATCTGCCAGATTTTTGCCCGCTCACTCAACCTATCTATATCAGTCTGCAAGCTCTTTATGTCCTCTTCACAACATACTTTCCTACGTATCTTTGTGTCATCAGCAAATTTAGCTACCATGCCAACGCTCCCCTCATTTAAGTCATTGATATAAATTTTAAAAGGTTGAGGCCCCAGTACAGACCCCTGCGGGATTCCACACGTCACATCCTGCCAATCAGAAAAGGACCCATTTATGGATACTCTCTGTTTTCTGCCAGCCAGCCAATCATCTATCCATGCTAATATGTTACCCCCCTGCACTACGAGCTCCTACTTTGTGCAATAACCTTTTATGTGGTATCTTCTCAAATTTCTTCTGGAAATCCAAGTACAGTATGTCAATGGGCTCCCCTTTATCCATGGCACATGTTACTCCTTCAAAGAACTCCAATAAATTGGTTAAACATGATCTCCCTTTTACAAAGCCATGCTACTATTCCCAATTACCTTGAGGTTTTCTAAGTGCCCACGATAACCTCCTTAATGATCGATTCTAACACCTTCCCCATGACAGACATCAAGCTAACTGGCCTGTTTTCTGCTTCCCCCCGCCCCCTTCTTGAATAGAGGGGTTATATATGCTATTTTCCAGTCTGATGGAACCTTTCCAGAATTCAGCAAAATTTGAAAAATTAGCACCAACGCATCTACTACCTCATTAGCCACCTCTTTTAATACCCTAGGATGAAACTCATCAAGACCCGGGGACTTGTTAGCCCAAAGCTCCATCAGTTTGCTCAGTGCCGCTTCTCTGGTGATTGTAATTTCACCAAGTTCCTCTCTTCCTTCCACCTCCTGATTTATAGCTCTTACTGGAATTTTTTGTATCCTCTATAGTGAAGACAGAAGCAAAATATTTGTTAATTTCATCCGACACTTCCTTATTATCTACTATTAACTTCCCATTCTCACTCTCTCAAGGTCCAACACTCACTTTACTTACTCTTTTCCTTTTTAAATACCTTTTCAAAAAGAAACAATTCAAAATATTCTTAGTGGCCTACTCCTGCTCCTAATCCATATGTTCATATGTTCAACAAAAATACATTCCTTTGAAAAACAAAAACTCAGCCAGAAAGACCCATCCGTGGCTCACTCAAGAAGTTAAGGGTAGTATTAGATTAAAAGAAGAGACTTACAATGTTGCAAAAAAAGAGTAACAAGTCCGAAGATTGGGAGTGTTTTAGGAAACAGCAAAGGGCCACCAAAAAGTTGATAAAAAAGAAAAAAATAGAATGAGAGTAAACTAGTCAGTAATATAAAAACAGATTGTAAGAGCTTTTATAGGTATATCAAAAGAAAGAAAATAGTTAAAGTAAATGTTCATCCATTAGAAGCAGAGACAGGAGATATTATGATAGGGAATGAAGAAATGGAAGAGGCATTGAACAAATATTTTGTGTCTGCCTTCACGGTAGAAGACACAAGTTCCATACCAGAAATAGGCATTAACCTATGGACTAAAAGAATGAGGAAATTAAGGAAATTCATAACAGCAGAGAAAAGGTATTGGAGAAACTTAAGGGACTAAACTCTGACAAATCTCCAGGACCTGATGGCTCACACCCTAGGGTTCTAAAAGAGATAGCTGCAGAGATAGTGGATGCGTGAGCAATGATTTTCCAAAATTACTTAGATTCAGAAATGGTCCCTTCAGATTGGAAGTTGGCAAATGTTACATTTCCTTTCAAGAAATCAGGGAGAGAGAAAACAGAGAACTACAGGCCAGTTAGCCTAATGTCAGTCATTGGGGGAATGCTGGAATCTATTTTTAAGGAAGTCTTAAGCACTTAGAAAAGCATAGTATGATTAGAACAAGTCAAATGGTTTTACTGAAGGGAAATGCTGTTTGACAAATTTATTAGAGTTTTTGAGGATGTAACTAGTCGGGTAGATAAAGGGGAACCAGTAGATGTAGTATACCTCAATTTCCAAAAGGCATTCGATAAGGTGCCACACAAAAGGTTAATAGGCAAGATAAGGGGTCATGGATTTGGGAGTAATATATTAGCATGGATAGATGATAGGTTAATGGACAGGAAACAGACAGTGGGCATAAATGGGGAATTTTCTCGTTGGAGTGTGACAAGGATCGGTGCTGGGGCCTTCGTTATTTAAATCTATAGTAATGACTTAGTTGAAGAAACAGAGAGTAATGTATCTAGGTTTGCTGATGGTGCAAAGGTAGGTGGAAAGGTAAGCTACAGAGAGGACACAGAGAGGCTGCAAAGGGATATGAACAGGTATGTGAGTGGGCAACAAGATGGCAGATGGAGTATAATGCAGGGAAGTGTGAAGTTATTCACTTTGGTCATAAGAATAGAAAAGCAAAATATTTTTTACAAGGTGTAAAACTTGTAAGTGCTGATGTTCAAAGAGGTTTGGGTGTGTTTGTACAAGGAACACAGAAAGTTAGCATGCAGGTAAAGCAAGCAATTAGGAAGGCAAATGGCATGTTGGCCTTTATTGCAAGGGGATTGCAGTACAGGAATAAGGAAGTGTTGCCACAATTGTACAGGGTTTTGGTAGAGTACTGTGTGCAGTTTTGGTCTCCACATTTACAAAAGGATATACTTGCATTGGAGGCAGTGCAGTAAAGGTTCACTAGATTGATCCTTGGGATGAGGAGGTTGTCCTCTGATGAGAGGCTGAGTAAATTGGGCCTATATTCTCTGGAGTTTAGCAGAATGAGAGGTAATCTCACTGAAACATATAAGATTCTAAAGGGGGTGGATAGGGTAGACACTGGAGATTATTTTTGCTGGTCAGGGAATCTAAAACACAAGGGCACAGTCGCAGGTTAAGGGGCTGATAATTTACGACTGAGATGAGGAGAAATTACTGCACTCATAGGGTTGCGAATCTTTGGGTTGTGGAGGGTTGTGATACACCATCGTTGAATACATTTAAGGCCGGGATAGACAGATTTTTGGTCTCTCAGGGAATCAAGGAATTTGGCGAGCTGGTGGGAAAGTGATGTTGAATCCTAAGATCAGTCATGACCATTTTGAATGGCGAAGCAGGCTCGATAGGCCATATGGTCTACTCTGCTCTTATTTCTTGTGTTCTTGTAACTCCATACCTTACACAGACTATACGAAGTTAGCAACTCTTGTGCTCTCTACCTAAAGTTAAAAAAAACTTCCAAGAGGATAAAAACCAACTAAATTTATCTCAATTTATCACAAAGATTACAATCCATTATCAGTTGTATTCCACTGGTGACACTGGATGGCCCCAACAGCAGAAGAATTATTTCAAAAAATATAAGGGAAAATTTTATTTCTTACTGCTTTTGGGTGTCAAGGATCACCTGGGTACAAGGCATAGAGAAAAATAAGGCAAGGTGGATTACGTGCACATAGCTTCAACCAATAATTTAAATAAATGAAAAATAGGAAAGCCTCTATTACACCCATCGAAGTCTGCTTACCCAAAGTTCCTCTATGCTGTTCATCCAGGTGATCCAGGTGCTTTAACTAATAATAAAATAACCTCCAGATGTTTCCATTCCTTAGTTAGCCATCGAATAACTATATATGTGGTAAGATGCTGTCTTGATCTTTCCAGTTGAGTTGTGAGAACAATGGCGGAAGTTAATAAGGTAGGTTGGTGACAGCAGAAAAGGACAGCAGGACAAGACTGCATTTAAAGGCTCAGATTTCCTGAAGAAAGAGGTGGAATGCAATAGCTTATTTTTAGCTCAGTAAAGTGATATCTGGAAGAAAGCTCAAGATGAGACAGAAGAGGAAGTGTCACCAATCTATCTGACAAGGTGCCATTAAGATTCAGAAAATGAATTGCTTACATTATAAATGTAATAAGCCTGAAGGTTGCATGGCTGTCTTAGTGAAGGACAACAATTCAGTGGTTCTAACCAATTTTGAAATACACTGAACTGCCAGAAATATGATTACATTTGAATATATGATATGGAAACAAAATGCATTTACCTATTAATTGAAACAGAAAAGATGCATGACAACAGAAGAAATTTGAAACAGACCGAAAGATCAAGAATGACACTGAATGATCTCACAAAACGAAGAACTATAATTTGAGAAAACTAGGATTCACCGAATTTTTTAGAACTGGAATAACTTTGTACAAATGCTTCACATTAACAAAGCACAAAACGAGCGTCAGAGGTACATGGGAGCCATCTAGCTCATCCTTCCACAGAAAACTATGTCCCTCCTCAACACAGCACCTAACTACCCCTCAAATGGCAGAGATTTGTGCTGTGGAATTTGATAAGGGCCAAAAAAGGCATGGGAATTGTGATGTGCAATTCACCCGCATATGTCGCTTCCGATCCAGGCAGCACACAAGCTTCATGTTGCTTGCTCATTTAAATGTTTGTAGTGGCAGCCAGCGCTAGGCGCACTGCTGTGTGGCTGCATGCATCAGCAAAATTGTGAGAGGCTAGTGCCACCTAAAGCTAGTCTGCACTGCTTAATGCCAACCTGCCCCTCTTAAAGGGGTGGTGCATTCTAGATGGAGCAAGTGCTGGAACTGGTTGCAGAGCAAGTGTTAACAAGAAGAACACTGAATGATGGCACAGCATGGCAGAGAGCAGGCTCAAAGATTTTCCAACACTGCACTGGAAGCCTTGGTCAAGGAGGTGCACAGGAGGAGAGATGTTATCTATCTGCAGGATAGCAAACAGAGAGTAGGGATGAACAGAGCACTTTCTAGTTGGCACACTGCAACTAGTGAAGTGCCACAAGGATCAGTGCTAGGCCCTCTGTTATGTACAATCTATATTAATGCCTTAGATAAAGAGACTAGGTGCAATGTATCCAAGTTTGCCAATGATACAAAGCTAGGTGGGAATTCAAGCTGTGACGAGGACACAAAGAGGCTGAAAAGCAATATCGACAGGTTAAATTAAAGGACAACAAGGTGGTAGGTGGAGTATGTCATGCTAGGCCCCCACCTGCCAAGAATCAGGCACATTAATTTTGTCAAGAACATTGATTTTAAACTCTTGCTGGAGAGAGGAAATGACTTGTTAAACAGATCGGCTGTGGCTGGAAAAGACATGTGCATATTAATAGACAGTGCTTGGAAGGACGAAGGACCATTCCCTGATGCATTCAACACACAATGGACCTTGATCACCAGGCATTGTGTGAAAGAGGAGCATTCCAGAGACTGCTAAGGTGATACAATCCAGGACTGGTTAGATCAGCTGGTCACATGACTAACTGGCTGTTCCAAGGTTATTTGAACAGAAAGACTGTTTGCTCCTGGACTGAGAAGATCTCTCCTGTCTGCTTCCATCTCTTTCTCACAAGCCTCTGAATCCACTGAAGACACATGAACACCAAGAAAGAAAAGACTCCTACAGCGAACAAAGTTTGAGAAGAATACTGGGCCCCAACGAAAAGCAAGATCAACTCACAATCAAGGACTATACAGTAAGCTTGAAGACCGTAACAAAAAGTCTTCAGATATTGCCTCAAACTTTTCTACTTTATTTTTCTTCTGCTCTTTTCTGTCTCTATTTGCATGTGTGTATTGCGTATGCTAGTGTGGGCGTGTCGTGTACCTGTAGGCCTCAACCAAATTAGAGTTTAAGTTCAATTTTAATAAATTTCAACTTTTCTTCTTTAAACCTAAGAAAACCTGTTTTTCTGGTTTCTTTGCCTTATAATTATGGCAGACAGCCATAAAGGCGGGGCTAAAGAGTGGCGAGTTGAAGAGACTTAGCAGTTGGCAGGAAAAAAGACAGAAATGCAAGGAGAGAGCCAACTGTGTAACAGCCCTGATAGCCAATTTTATCTGCAGCGCCTGTGGAAGAGTCTGTCACTCTAGAATTGGCCTTTATAGCCACTCCAGGCACTGCTCCATAAACCACTAAGTGCTTACCCATTGTCCCTCGAGACAAGAAGGCCAAAGAAGAAAGAAAATTGAAAAGCAGTGAACAAGAATTCACAAAGGGGGAGCTAAAAACACAGTGTGTTTAAAAATAAACCCTGTTATGGTAAGACCAGGTGAAGTCTGAGAGGAACACCTAGACATCTTTCTCACCTGGTTGTAACAGAAATTTGGGTGCTAGCATCCGGAATTGACCCATAGACAAACGAGAGAATTTGGTAGAAGCCAAATTGTTCCCAGTCAAAAAAGAGCAAGATTTCAATACAGGTTTTCTTGTGGTTGTGTGTGCTTGAATACTAACATGTCTGCAACTGAAACTCTTCAAGCCAGGGTGAAGTAACTTGGGATACCTTAATAGCACTGTCGGTGGAGGAGTTGAGGAAAATGGCTGAGCAGTGTGGGATCACTGTATGTGGCAAGGCTAGGAAGTCTGAACTCCTAAGGCTAGTGGCTAACCATTTTTTCCTTGAATCTGAAGAAGCAGAAACAGGGTTAGAAGCAGACCCAGACAGGGTACTGCTGGCAAAGATACAATTGGAACAAAGAAAACTTGAATTAGAAGACAGGGAAAGAGAGAGAGAAAGAGAGAGACAGGAGAGGAGAAAGAGAGAGCCATCTGGAAGGAATGTGAAGAGAAAGAAAGCGAGGAGAGAGATAGAGAAATACAGGAGGAGGAATGAGAGAGAGAAGAGAGAGAGAGAAAGAATATTCCAGAATGAATGTGAAGAAAGAGAGCTAAGGCAGCTTGAGTTAACCAGGGGGCAACAGAGTAACCCCAGTGAAAGTATGAAGGAGCATAATTCAGGGTTGGGTACAAAATTGTTAAAACTAGCTCAACTAATTCCAAAATTCAATGAGAAAGATGTTGAAGAATCTTTTGAGTCCTTTGAGAAATTGGCAAGACAGCTAAAATGGCCAGCTGAGACCTGGTCTCTTTTATTACAAAGCAAGCTGACCGGAAAAGCCCATGAGGTTTATTCCCTGTTGCCAGATGAGAGTTCATCAAATTATGAACTGACCAAAAATGCTACCCTTGGGGCATATGAATTATTACCCGAAGCCTATCGCAAGAAGTATAGAACCCTCAAGACGCAAGCTAATCAAACTTATCTGGAGTTTGAAAGAAGCAGCTGGCTTTTGACTAGTGGCTGAGGGCTCTTAAAGTACAGCTCAGCTATGAGAATCCCAGAGAAGTAATTCTGTTAGAGGAATTTAAACACTCTCTCCCACTGTCCATAGAGACCCATGCTAAGGAGCAGTGGATCTAGAGAGCCCGGCAAGCGGCCGTTCTGGCCGATGAGTTTTCTTTAATTTATAAGTCGGTTTCCCAGGGGAAAACATTTCCTAGCCACCACCACAAATCTGAAAGGGGCAAAGGGCGGAAAGGTGATCTCCGCCCAAGCAGTCCTGGGAGAGAAAGGAAAGCAGGAGATACAGGGGGCCCTCCTCTAGCCAAAAAGGAAGGTGCTGCAAGCACGACTGAGACCCAGAGACCTGTGTGCTTCCATTGTAATAAAGCAGGGCATTTAAAAGCTGACTGATGGAAACTAAAGGGAAAACCTGTCGGGTTAATCAGGGGACACCTGTTCAATGAAGACAGGACACTGATGGACAGCACAGCAGAACAAGCTGTGGCTTTAACTGCAGTAAGAGTGCAGCCCAGGAAACCTATGACTGCAAGTGCAGGAAAATTTAATAGGATTCCTAAAGGTTATCAGGGTTTTGTGTCTGAAGGGTAAGTAACCCCATACCCCTCGACTGGGGCAAGCGAGCCCATTGTAATTCTCAGGGACACAGGGGCCACTAGATCCCTTTTACTGAGAAAAGGCCTGACCTTTCCTCCAGAGAGTACAGTGAACACCAGAATGGTGGTGAATGGTATTGGAGGGCAGTGTACGCCTGTACCTATACACTGGGTGCACCTGGAGTGCAACCTAGTTTTGGGACCGGTCACCGTAGGGATTGTCCCTAGTTTGCCTGTGGACAGGGTTGACCTGCTCCTAGGTAATGATCTGGTGGGGGTGAAGGTGGTAGCTCCCCCAGTCGTGAAAGAAAGACCACAGGAGGTCAGAGAGACAGGGCAGTGGCAGGAGACGGACTCCTGCAGTTTCCCTGAATGTGTAATGGATCAGGCCATGATCAAACCAGCTCCCCCAGGGGAGACTGCATTGGCACTGCAGGCAGATGACCGGGTCTGTCAGTCTGAGACTTTTTTTGGAAAGTTAGGAGACCCAGGGAATGAATTAAATGGATTTTCCCTAGCTGAGGCTCAGCGAGCTGACCCAGTATTGCAAGAGTTAGCACAGGCTGCCCAGTCTGAAAGTGAAGCAGAGGGAGTCTCTGATTGCTACTATTTAAAAAATGAGGTACTGATGAGGAAATAGAGTTCTGCTCATAGACCTGAGAGCAAGGAGTGGACAGTAGTTCACCAGATAGTAATGCCGCAGAGGTACCGGAGAGAAATATTAAGAAGGGCCCTGAGACTACAGTGGCTGTACATGCCGGTATACGAAGGACTAAAGCCCGCATAAGACAGCAGCTTAACCAGCCAAAATTCCACAAAGATGTGGTGGAGTACTGCAAGAGTTGTCACATGTGTCAGGTTGAGGGGAAACCCCAACCTACAGTGAAACCTGCACCCCTATGTCTTGTGCCAGTGTTAGGAGGACCCTCCAGCAGAGGGCTGGTGAACTGTAAGGGACCGCCGCTAAGAACAAAAGGGGACAGGAAGGCACAAGGCTGGAAAAAGGTTAGAAAGGGCAGGGGAAAACATGAGCAAGAGGACAGGTTAAAGGAAGTCCGGGAGGAATCCCAGATAAAAACCCCTACTGTCTGGTCAGCCAACCCCAAAAAATTTGAAGCGTTAGACCCCCATCTTCCTATGTAAATGCAGAAACTAGAAGCACCCCACCATAGTTGCTGACAGCATTTGCAGGAACTTGCAGAGACACAGAAAGACCCCTGTTAACCGTGGAGCAGAGTCAACTCCCCCTTGTCCACAGCTACTGTTACTGGCTTAGTACAAAGAGGGGGAACTCAGTCCTTTCTTTAACTATCCATTTACTTTATTCACGTTGTTGGACAATGTAAAAATAAGGTTTATACACTTAGTTAGACAAAAACATACAACTCCACTGAGTTATACAGTTAATAACAAAACTAGCTAGAATTCATAAGCACACCCACTAGGTTCCTCTCACCTTTCCCTGACCTAGTCACAGAATACAAAGGATATTATCCGAAAAAGGGAGAGTTAACGCTGGCCAGGCGTTCCGTTCTCTCTCTCTCTCTCTTCTACGTCGTCGCCGCGTCGCTCACGCAGGGTCTTCTGCTTCCACGATGGTTGATCTCCGGAGTTTTCACTGGCTCTATGCCCAAAAAGCTCTATTCTTATCCTGTTGCTTATCTCTGCAAATCTGAGCTGTCTCTTTCCGGTTGGCTTAAGCTTGCTCACCTCGTTCACAGCTTCTCTTAATTGGCCCAGGCCCAAAGACCCCGGTATCACACCGTGTCCAAATAAGGCCCTTTTCCTGTGTCCTTTTCTTTGTCTTGTCCCATAAAGTAATTAGTTCAAACTGGTTTTTACCAGCACAGGCCAGTGTCCGAGCTCCAGGTTACTACAAGTCAAACAATCCCAACAGTTTGTAACTGATTCTATGTTTCCTGCAGCCCCTGGCCAACATCTCCCCCCTCATGATCCAAAGATACTTATCTTAGGATCATCAAGTTTCCCTTCTCTGTGAACCATTCCTGAGAATGTCATTGTCCCCCAATGAGTGTGCAATACTGTTACATATAAAAAGATACGTTATAAAACTTAGTATATACAGTTGTTTTTTTCAGTTTTTGTTTATATTGATAACCGTTCCTTCTGTTTCATTATAGTCCCATCATCCAATCTTCGCAAAAGTTCATTTTTCCACCTTCTAAGCTGATATACATTGAATATAACAATTATTAGTGCACATAGAGTCACTATGACAGCAATATGTGATACAATTCTGACCCATGGATGTATTTGAACATTAGATTCCCAATTCCAAAACTTACTCCAAAATCCTGGGTCACGCAACAGTTCATTTGCTTTGTCAGCATGAGTTCTAATTGTTTTAGTGTGTTTATTCCATTGATGAATTATCTCTTTTGCCTCTTCTGCTATTTGTGCCCAATCTGCTGTTAGGTGTGGGATAGGTGGTAATTCAGTGGCAATATATTCCCGTACCTCTTGATCTGTATCAGTACGCTGGACCGTAAGATTCTCCTTTATCACTATCCTCTTTATTGGCTTAGGCAGGACTTGTCCACCAACAACCAAATCCGAGGTAACATTGTGAATGGCTACATTGTGTCCCTCCAGAGGGCACTGTTCCCATCTCTTGTTGTAATTCATAGCAGCTGTGGCTATGTAATACGTTTGCCCCACAAGGGCATATTGTAAAAAGGTCTGGTTATTTACAGGCAAAATGGACAATGAACAATTTTCATAGGTGCTGAGCCCACAATTTGTAAGTTTCTGTCTCGTGGTTTCTTCTGGACAGGCCCAGTGATTCCCCCCTTGATGATATTTTGACAAATCTACCCCTTTCTCAACACCATCCATTACGATGGCATGAGATGGTGGGTTACTTAAAGATATCCAAATACCCTCCTGGTACTTGCCCACGTTATGGACTCTCTTTAAAGGGTAGGTCAAATTACTCCAGTGTCGGGGAATATGAAACACTGCCCCAACATAATATCTTACTCTATCCTTGTCACAGGTACCTAACACTCTGTTAGTTAAGGTCAAACTTCTGTTCCCTCTAGTTAACCCAATGTCTGTCCCGCGCACACCAACCCATCTGCTCCCACATAATACAAATTTAAATCTTCTCGATGTCCTTTGTTGGTTCGAACTATCTTGATCTGCCGAGCAAAGTTGTTTCTGGCCACGGGATAGTCTTCCCACGTCGACACTGCTTCCGGCACGTTCATTCGTCGTGATAGCTCCAATGCAGATTCACCCATAGTCCCAAATATGGTCAATCCAATTGTAATGCAATGTATCACCCTCTTCATTGTGGGCTGGACCTGTAATATACAAGTGTAATTTCTGCTCTTATTTACAGTTTCTTTCTTATCCTATTTTAAGTCCAGTCTCTCCATACACTGAGCCAGACTGTCTATATCTTGTTCCCAATTTGTCACTGATTCTAACCGTCCATTTCTTCTAGCCCACTTACTTTCCCTGTTTTCTTTATTTTTCTTTCGTTTTTTCCCTCGATTTCCCTCTGTATGCGGACGTACAACATCAGGTTGTCTTTCAAACACTTCCGCTTGGATCTGCAGTTGATCCTGCTCTTGATCTCCCTGACCTTTGATCGGAACATCGGGAGCATCAAGCATCACATGCCAACTGTGATTATCTTGTTTTTCTCCTACTAACCTTAACTGATTAATATGATACCAGCCACTTTTATCTGGCGCCGTCAATACTTTGTATACAGATGGACTAGCTTTATCTACGATCTCATAGGGACCGGCGAACTTTGGACTCAAAAATAAGATGGGCTGGTATATTCTGATCATTACCCTTTGTCCGGGGCTCAACTCTATCGGGCTGGCTTTCGCATCGAAATAAGCCTTACTTTGCTGTCTCTTCTTTCCCTGTTGGTGAGCTGCCACGTAATTTGCTTCCCTCACTGTTTCTACTAATTGTTGTACCCATTTTTCTGATATAATACTGTCCACCTCAGGTTCGGACCAATCCAAACCTAACAACCCCTCCAATCCTCTCATGTCCCTTCCTGTCATGAGTTTATAGGGAGTATAACCTGTTGATGAAGCTACGGTATTCCTGATTACCATCAACACATAGGGCAAAACAACCTGCCAGGTTGCCTTATGCTGCTGTACCATTTTAGCTATCATGTTTTTCAATGTCCGATTCATCCTTTCCACAATTCCACTAGAATTGGTAGGAATATGGGATTATTGTAGGATTAGTATAAATGGGTGGTTGATGTTCAGCACAGACTCGGTGGGCCGAAGGGCCTGCTTCAGTGCTGTATCTCTAATCTAATCTAATCTAGACTGTGGTCTATAGGGTATGTGGAATTTCTGTTTAACCCCAAAGAGGGTCATTACATTTTGCATTACTCCGGCTGTAAAATGTTTTCCCTGATCTGATTCTATGCTTCGGGGTAAATCCCATCGAGTGAATACCCTTTCTAACAGAATTTTCATGGTGACTTTGGCTGTATTTGTTCTGGTTGGGAAAGCTTCCACCCATTTGGTAAACTTATCTACTATTACTAGAATGTATTTAAACCCTCCTGGAGTGGGGGGTAAGGGTCCTACATAGTCTATCTGTAAATTAGTCCAAGGCCCTTCTACTGGTCTAGTATGTCGGAGGGCCCCTTTCTTGACATTTCTATCGGGGTTGTGTTGTGCACAGATCAAACAATTCTTGATGTAGTGTTCCACGTCACCTTTCATTCCAGGCCACCAGCACACCTCCTTTATCCTTTCCAGGGTACTCTCTGTCCCTTTATGTCCCCATAAGTCATGGTACCAGTGGATTATTTGGTTTTATCCCCCCTCTGGTACTACGAATTTTCCTTCACATAAAACTACTCCGTCCTGAATATTTATCCCCTTGTACTCTTTGTATGTATCTGACTCTACTTCTTCTATCAGATTTTTCAATTCTCCATCTTTCTTCTGCTCCTCTGTTAAATCCATTACCTTAACCTGTTTTCCTTTCTGTTCCCCAATGTCCTCAATCGGTGGCTGCCATTCCTGCCCACTAACAGCACCTTGTTTGGATAGCTCATCCGCTTTCCTGTTCCCTTCCGGAGTAAGTTTTGAATGAGCTTTTACCTTCGTGATCCCATATCCTTTCCCCTGTGCTCCTTCAAAGATGTATGTTAATAATGGGGCCGATGGAAGGGGCTTCCCATCCGCTGAGACAAAACTTCTCGCCTCCCATAAGGGCAAATGTTCCGTGAGGCTATGACAGACATACATGCTATCAGAATATATAACCGATCCAGGCGGGAAGTATTCTGGATGGCCAACCACATATGCGACGGCTGCTGATTCTGCCGCCTGCACGCTCATGGTTTTAGGCAATTTTAAGGCTGTGCTAAACTTTTCCTGACCGTGTTCGTCTTCTACATATATCCCGCACCCAGTTTTCCTCTCGCCATCTTGTACTGATGAGGAACCATCCACAAAAATTTTTAAGTGGGGTTCTTCTTGTTCCTTTGCAACTTTACTTTCTGTCCCTGTTGCTTTCTCCAATCCACTCCTACCCCCTCCTTTTTGTTTTGATACAAATGGTCCCTTGGGATCATTTGCTATCATGACTTAACACTCATGTTTCTCTCTTTGATACACTAGGTTGTCTGCCAACATCGTGGTAGTTTTTACCCCTTTCACGCTTATGTTTCTTCCCTGCAACAATAGTGTCCACCTAGCAATTCAGTTCTGACTTACTGACCCATCTTTGATCCTACCGTCTAATAGTTACTGTACGGGGGTATGTTCTGTCAATATTGTAAGTGGATTCAGTCCCACTACGTAAGTAAAATACTGTACTGCCCAAAAAACTGCTAACAAATGTTTCTCGCACTTCGTATACCCCTGCTCTACCGGTGAAAGCATACGCGAGGCATACGCTACTGGTCTCAATTTCCTGTGTGTCTCCTGTAACAGAACTGCTGAGAGGGTGGTGTCTGTGGTAGCTACCTCCAATGAAAACGGCTCAGTTGGATTTGGGGTTTTCCGAGCAGGCGCAGCAGCTAGTGCCTGCTTTAAATCTGAAATGGCCTGTGTGTGTTCAGTTTTCCACTCCCACACCACATTCTTTTTCAAAAGTTCCATTAATGGGGCCGCTTTTGTAGCAAATCCATCAATGTGGTCCCTGCAATATCCCACCAAACCCAGGAAAGATCTCAACCCTTTTACATCCCTCGGGACAGGGAGTCTGCCAACTGCTACTACCCTTCGTTGGTCAATTTCTCTCTTTCCCGGTGTCAAGATCATTCCCAAGTAAGTAACCTTCTGTTTCATAACTTGCGCTTTTTTAGGGTTTACTTTTAGTCCCAATTCGTGTCACAATTGTAGTAATTCACTTAGTAACTGATAATGTTCCTGTTCCGTTTCAATTTGTAACTGTAAGTCATCTACATACTGCACCAGACATTCAGGCTTTGAGAACCTTTTTAACCCTTCCCTTAAACGTTGGTGAAATATAGACAGGGAATTATGAAATCCCTGTGGCAGCGGTCCATGTATATTGTTGTCCTTGAAAAGTAAACGCAAATTTATATTGGCATTCCTTCTCCAGTGGAATAGACCAAAAACCGTTACTTATGTCTAAAACAGTGAACCACTGTGCATCCTCATTTTGTTTAACTACCGTCTCTGGGCTAGTTGCTACGGTAAGGGCCGTTAACGGGGTTACCTTATTTAATTCTCGATAGTCTATCGTTAGTCGCCAGCTACTGTCCGGTTTCCTCACCGGCCAAATAGGCGAGTTGTTTGTGGAGGCTACCAGTCTTAATATCCCTTGCAGCAGTAAACTCTGTATCACCTTTCCTACCTCCTCTTCTGCCTGTTTCGGAAAACCATACTGCTCCTGTAGTTTGGGGTCTGGGCCCTGTATACACACACTTCCGGTCATTTTCCCACAATCATGTTTATGTCGAGCAAATACTACTGAATTCCGTGTGATAATTTGTTGTACTTCACTATCACTACTCATTTCTTCTGGTCTTGTCCACATTTCCCCAAACGTACATATCCTATCCTGGTATTCCCCCACCGGGACGGATGTATGATCTATACTACCCATGCCCAAGGGCATTTGCCAAATTGCGCAATTAACAGGGTCAAAACAGAGTCCCGCTTTAGCCATGTAATCACACCCTAATATATGTTCTTGTTCTCTGGGTAACTCAATGAGAACCACTGAGTGCTCTATTGCTACGTCCCCCACACTGACTTCCAACGGTACACTCACATATCCCACTTGTGAATGTCCTGTAAATCCACGTAAAACAAGTTTACTTTGAATTTCCCAATCTACTTTACTAACATTGGTGGTGTTTACGGTGGTTCGGGATCCTCCAGTGTCCCAAAGGAATGTGACAGGGCGGCCTCCAACCCTACCATTCACTAGGGGTCTCCCTGTGTTATCCCACCGCGTATCACACACCCATAACGGAGAGGCCTGCGACCGTCATTGTAGTTCAGGATACAACCCCGAAGACGGTGCTATCTCTAGTATATCACATTGAGGATTTGACCTATTCGGTCCTTCCACGGGTAGGCTCTGACGTTTGTTCTGGCCTTCTCCCCGACCTACATTTTCTCGTCTCAGGTTTGGGCATTCTCTTTTGAAATGTCCCTCCTGGCCACAGTTATAGCAGTGGGTCGGCCCGCCCGGAATTCTCCCTGTTCCTAGGACGGATCCTCTCCCAATGCCTCTACCCCTTCCTCCTGTCTGAAAGGCTGGGTGGGGTGCCCCTTGTGTAATTCCCCTCCCTTCATTTCTCCAGGTTATTGTCTGATCTTTTACAGGCATTGCCTTTCCCCCAGGGGCCTTGGAGAATTTTGTTGTTTCCTTCTCCCATGCTCTAACCATCCTCCTGAGTACCCAAGCCTCTGTGTGCAGAGGGATCAGAGGGATCAAATTGATCTAGTGCCCTTCTTGACTCCTCAGTGCCATGCGACACCAGCGTTCTCAGCCATCGATTTCTAATCTCTGGCGTTGGATTGGCTCTATCTAGGTTCACGCCATATACCCCTTGAAACACCGCCCAGATGCGAGCTGCAAATGCGACAGGGTGTTCACCTTTTCTTTGATAGCATTTCGTTAGCGCCTCCACTGGGTCCCCTCTATTAGCACCCATGACATTTAATACTTGTTCTTTTAAATCCTCATTTGTGCCTCTACCGAGTTTTTGCTCCTCTGGTAGGGTGGAGTGTATGTGTGGGTGTAGGCACATTATAATTAATTTTCTTTCTTCAGCATCATCTAAGCCGTGTATTCCTCTCTGTTGACTGACCGCTTGGAACAGCTGCCTAGGATCATCCCCGGGTGCGCACGTCCCAATATCTTTCGCAATATCCCTCAATTGCTGTACCCCCATTGGAGTGGAATATGTCATATGCGGGCCAGCTGCCAACTGGCTCCTATCGCTGCCCTAGTGGTCACAAGGGGGGCCATGGGGACCGATGACTCCTTTGGCTCTGGCTCATATACTGGCGGCGGATCCTCGGATAGAGGGTCTCCATCATCATAACCGTATCTAGCCGCTTCGTCTGCTAACTCATTCCAATCTATGCCCCCATCACCATTGTCCTCACTTCCTTCGGGTGCAAAAGCACAGATTATACCTCTCGGCGTGACTAGCTGCTCTTGCAGTCTCGCTATGTATTTTTGACACTTTGTGTGATCACCTGAATTACTTCTCTTTTCCTGAGCTGCTCTCTGAATCACATTCATGGCAGTTTTTAAATCACTACATTGCTGTTTCCATCCTTCCACCTCAGCTTTAGCTGCTTGGGCTTCTCCCTCTCGCCTACTTTTTTCCGTAACTAGTTTTTCACACTGTAACTGATATTGGTTCATATGCATCAAATATGCACTTCTCTGTCCCTGCAAATTAGTTACTTTTCCATTAAGGCGGGCTGCCTCCTCACGGAGTTTTTTCTCCTCTTCGAGTCTGTTCTGCTCATTTTTAGCCTGCTGCTGGCATTCTATCCATTCCTCAAGTAAGCAGCCGATAGCAACTGACTTCTGTATCTTTTTAAATTTCCTAGCTGACATTTTTGCTTGTGCAGTCTTCCAAAGGGCTTCCCCTACGGGTTTTCCCTTATCACTAGTGTGACCAGCATACGCTCCGTATTGCGGCCACATCGCTAGTACGTATTTTTGGAGGAATCCCTTCCAATCAAAGCAATCTGAGTCTGCAAGGTTTGGAGATTCCCTTTGTTTCATCACCTTATGTTAGTAACTACAAATTAACCCCATGTTCCTGTTCTCTCTGTACTTTGCCAATTTGGTTCGGCTCGAGTGTCCCGCTGATTCAACGGAGAGATTTATCCTCCAGCCCACCCAGGGATGCCAATTATGTTAACCCTGGAGCGGAGTCAACTCCCCCTTGTCCACAGCTACAGTTACTGGCTTAGTACAAAGAGGGGGAACTCAGTTCTTTCTTTAACTATCTATTTACTTTATTCACGTTGTTGTACAATGTAAGAATAAGGCTTGTGCACTTAGTTAGACAAAAACATACAACTCCACTGAGTTATACAGTTAATAACAAAACTAGCTAGAATTCATAAGCACACCCACTAGGTTCCTCTCACCTTTCCCTGTCATAGTCACAGAATACAAAGGATATTATCCAAAAAAGGGAGAGTTAACGCTGGCCAGGCGTGCCGTTCTCTCTCTCTCTTCTACGTCGTCGCCGCATCGCTCACGCAGGGTCTTCCGCTTCCACGATGGTTGATCTCCGGAGTTTTCGCTGGCTCTATGCCCAAAAAGCTCTATTCTTATCCTGTTGCTTATCTCTGCAAATCTGAGCTGTATCTTTCTGGTTGGCTTAAGCTTGCTCACCTCGTTCACAGCTTCTCTTAATTGGCCCAGGCCCAAAGACCCCGGTATCACACCATGTCCAAATAAGCCCCTTTTCCTGTGTCCTGTTCTTTGTCTTGTCCCATAAAGTAATTAGTTCAAACTGGTTTTTACCAGCACAGGCCAGTGTCCGAGCTCCAGGTTACTACAGGTCAAACAATTCCATCAGTTTGTAACTGATTCTGTGTTTCCTGCAGCACCTGGCCAACACCCCTAAGGGGCAGAGAAACTGTGAGGGTGATGCTTCACCTAGTTGAAGTGCCACAGGGGAGTGCAGTAGAGTCTGCATAACTACCTGCAGGCAGAAGTGTCCCAGAGGACAAAGGGGAGATTAGCAAAGAATCCTCCCCGACAGTCAGAAAAAAAGGGAACCACCCATCCCCTGAAGTCAAAAGCCTTTGCATAACTCAGCAAAGCACTGGAAGAGAGTTCAGGATAGACCCGCCCACTATTGTCTCTCCTGAAAAAATTTTCCAACTCAGGGCTAATTAAACCTAACCATCTCAAAGACCCTAGGCAGCCGTGGAAATGGGCAAACAGAAGAGAAACTTCCCCAAAGAACCACATGTTTATTGGGATGCCAAAAAGGGGCAATTTTAATAAGTTTTAGGACCTGTGAATGAATGAGAGAAATGCATGTTTTTTTTTCTGTATCTTAAATTTTCTCTCGACCCTTTTAATGAAGTGCACTTTTCTCAAATCACATTTCATTCTCCTGGGCGTGGAGGTGTCATGCTAGGCTCCCACCTGCCAAGAATGAGGCATATTAATTTTGTTATGAACATTGATTTTAAACTGTTGCTGGAGCACAGAAATGACTTGTTAAACAGATCAACCATGGCTGGAAAATACATTTGCATATTAACAGACAGTGCTTGGAAGGACAAAGGACCATTCCCTGACACATTCAACACACAATGGACTTTGATGTAAGAGGAGCATTTCAGAGACTGCTAAGATGATACAATCCAGGACTGGCTAGTCGCATGACTAGTTGGCTGTTCCAAGGTTTTTTGAACTAGCCACAGAGAGTTTGAACAGAAAGTCTGTTTGCTCCTGGACTGAGAAGACCTCTCCTGTCTGCTCCCATCTCTTTCTCATAAGCCTTTGAATCCACTGAAGACACATGAACACCAAGAGAGAAAAGACTCCTACATCGAACAAGGTTTAAGAAGAATCCTAGGCCCCTATGAAAAGCAAGATCTACCTACAATCAAGGACTCTACAGTGAGCTCGATGAACCATAACAAAAACTCTTCAGATATTGCCTCAAACTTTTCCACTTTATTTTTCTTCTGCTCTTTTCTGTCTCCATTTGCATGTATGTATCACATATGCATGCTAGCGTGGACATGTCGTGTATCTATAGGTGTCAACTGAATTAGAGTTTAAGTTCAAGTCATCCTAACTTGGAATTATATCGCCGTTCCTTCACTGTCGCTGGGTCAAAATCCTGGAACTCCCTTCCTAACAGCACTATGGGTATACCTACCCCAAATGGACTGCAGCGGTTCAAGACGGTAGCTCACCACCACCTTCTCAAGGGCAATTAGGGATGGGCAATAAATGCTGGCCTGGCCAGTGACGCCCACATCCCATGAATGAATTAAAAAAAAAAAATTCAACTTTTCTTCTTTAAATTTAAGAAAACCTGTTTGTGCTGGTTTCTTTGCCTTATAATTGAAAATAAAACCCTGTTACGGTAAGACCAGATGAAAGCTGAGAGGGACCCCTAGTCACCTTCCTCACCTGGTCGTAGCAAGTATAACGTGGGGAAGTGTGAGGTTATTCACTTTGGTCATAAAAATGGAAAAGCAGAATATTTTTTAAAAGGCGTGAAACTGTTGATGTTCAGAGGGACTTATATGTACTCGTACAAGGAACACAGAAAGTTAGCATGCAGGTACAGCAAATAGGAAGTCAAATGGAATGTTGGTCTGCATTGCAAGGGCACTGGAGTACGAGAATAACAAAATCTTGCCACAGTTGTATAGGGCTGTGGTGAGGCCACACCTGGAATACTGCGCATAGTTTTGGTCTCCATATCAAAGGAAGGATATACTTGTCTTGGAGGCAGTACAGCAAATGTTCCCTAGATTGGTTCCTGGGTTGAAAGGATTGTCCTTTGATGAGAGGCTGAGTAAATTCCTCTGGACTTTTGAAGAATGAGCAGTGATTTCATTGAAACATTCTGAAGTGGCTTGACAGGGTAGATACTGAGAAGTTGTTTCCCCTGTCTGAGGAATCTAGAAAATGTGGCACATACACAGGATAAGGGGTTGATTATTTAGGATTGCGATGAGGAGAAAATTCTTCACTCAGATAGTTGTGAATCTTTGGAATTCTCTACCCCAGTGGGTTGTGGATGCTCCATGGTTGAATACATTCAAGGTTGAGATGGATAGATTTTTGATCTCTCAGGGAATCAATGGATATGGGGAGCAGGCAGAAAAGTGGAGATGAGGCAGAAGATCAGCCATGATCGTATTGAATGGTGGAGCAGGCTCAAGGGACCATGTGTCTATTCCTGCTCCTATTTGTTGTGTTCTCTTGCAGGGTAACAGGAGGCCCTCCAGATAAATTCTCAGAAGGCCGTGGGAGCAGATAACAAAGGTAAATGCCAGGAGTGTAGCCCCGAAGACCTGAATGCAGTACCACAAGAAGTTCAATGTGTTGTATGATTGCCTTTAAGAGTGATGTCCCTTTGAGATCATAGTATGCTAATGAGCTAACTACCAGGATGCAGTCATGTGACTACAAGCCAGAGTCACTCTGCAACTATAACATCCAGAGTAAGGTTCTGTAAATAGTTAGTACTGTGTAATAGTTTAGCTGTAATAAACCTGTTTGAGATCTTCAACTTACTGGACTCCACACATCCCATTTATGTTGCATCAGACAACATGGAGAACTCATTACACACGAGTGGTCAAGGTCAGTATTTTCACATGCCACAGCCTATCAACTACCCCACCAGCCTCAATCAGTGCTCAATGTACCTCATCCCTGTTACTCACCTACCAATAATTTCTATCAATCATGGCTCATACATAACATTCATAACTTCACTTCACCCTTATATACTTAGCACTTCTGAAAGCCTCACTTCCACATCTCACAGCTTGCACACATATCCAACCATCACAGCCACATCACCCAAACAAATTGCACCATACTCACCATACTTACTGACATACTTCCCGTCCCACCCTTGGGTCAATTGAGGCCCTTAAGTGACTAATTAATGTTCACTTCAGGGCCTCTTTCTGCCTTCGCTGGTAGGATACCAGTGGTGGATGGGCACTTTATCACCTGGGGAGGCCACCCAGTAAAACATGGCAGCCTCCCTACAGGCTCAGTAGGGTGTTCCCTCCTAATAGGGCACTCTGTGCCCCATGAAAAGCACCAACCCCCCCAGCAACAAGTGCCACCCTGCTGAAAGTTCTCCCCCCACCCCCGCCCTCACAATGGACCCTCCCCATCTCTAACCAGGGCCTGCCTGATTGGACCTGATGATACCTGATACCACTTACCTGCACTCCGGGCCTCCTCGATGGCTACTGCTCTGGGGACTGCTGCAGTCCCAGCAGTGGCCATTGATCCGGTTGGCGCTGCCAGGACTGAAGAGCTGCCGGCCCTCTGATTGGCTGGTAGCTCTTGGAGGCCAGACATCCTGCTTTCGAGGGGTGGAAGCTATGACTGTAGGCAGTTAATGGCTGGAGGACCGTAAAATATGGTTGTGGCTTTCAGGGCCAGTGGAGGCGGGCTCGCCCCCGACTTTCCAGCCAGTGGGCAGGGCCACTGCCTCTATATTAAATTCCAGCCTGAGTTTTTGATCATCTGCCCTTATATCTCCTTATGTGGCTCGGTTTCAAACATTATTTTGTTACTCTTCTGTGAATCGCCTTGGGACATTTTAATATGTTAAAGGTGCTATATAAATACAAAGTGTTGCTAGATTCTAGACCAAAAAAAGGCATAATGTAATTCAATTTCCTGTCCTTGGTATTGTAGGGAAAGATAAGAGAGGGCTGTTTTAGCTGTGATCTAATAAACTTTAAGGGTTACTGACACATTCAATTTCTTGCTTTTGAAATTAGTGGCATACTGTCAGATACAGATCATGCATAAAACTTAACATAAATATTATAATAATAGCCTATGTAGCTATGCACTAGGGAATGTGCTGCATGCAAGGGAGGTATTTATCTATGCATGATGAGTATGCTGAGCAAGTGATTAGCAAGAGATTAAATTAGGAAATTTCTTCAGCTCTATAGACTTAACTGACATGGATTACTTTAAGTAAGAATTGATGTTCTTTAAAGGGAAATTGTCATGCCTCTAAAGATATCATGAAATCTTTTCTGCCTGTTGATAAGCACATTTCAAAAATATCATTTAGCTTGCAATACATTGTCACATTGCACATTCATGGTACTTCTCTTTGATGCCATTGCAGTACATAGTTTTCCCTATCACTTTCCCCTCGAAACATGACAAATTAAGGCTCCGTGGAAACTACTCATTTCAGGAGAATGAACCGATCTCAACACTAGCAAGTTTTCTGCACTCAGAAAGACTTTGTGAACACTTTAAAGGTACAAATTTCCTCCAGGACGTTTGGCTTTCTTACATGTAATGGAGCCAAGATCCACATTACCTGCTGGCTCTTGGTCAAATGAAGACTAATGAACAGTTTCCCCTGTGGAGGTGAGGTACGCTATAGAAGAAGATTTTTTAGTGTAGGCCAAGAAATATTTTGTGGATTCAAAGGAGCTGATTCTTTCTTCAATTCAATGACCTTGCTAGCAGGCACCTTGTATTAACTGTATGATGATTACCTCAAGCAGACATCTTCAAAAGATAATTCAGCTCCACTGTTATTATATATGATGAAATAACCAAACAAATCTTGCCTATCAGTATATCATACTTCTGGCTACAAAATGGGAAGCAAACTGTAACATTCGGTTTTATACCCACAAAAAGGAAAACATCTCAATAAATGTTCATTTTGGCTTTTTTTGGAAACTGCGATAGAAAATCTTTCTGTTTGTTTTGGAATCCAATTCAACTGATCAACACAGCACAATTGATGTGTGAGAAAGAAAATAAAAATGACAGTGGGGCTGAAAATTCTGAACCTTTCTGGTGCACTCCACCATAATTAGCCAAACGGACAAAGATTTAATCACAAAAATTTTACAGCTCTTTTTCCAACCTTTAATGGACCATGGAGGACACTTTGTTTGGTGTGGAGGGCAGATTGTGGAACGGATGGACACCAGTGCCACATTTTAAAGCCTTCCTCCGCTGGCTGGCCCCCGAGAAGCATGCCTTCTGGTGCAGGTGCCCAGTTTTATTTTGTATAGAAGATGACCTTTCCTGGACTCCATGCACTTTGGCAGGGTCAGAATCAGAGACGATGGATGACCCCATATTTCTGGCCCCAGTTTTTTGCCTTAGGATCTTTACTCATGATCAGTCGACAAATGCACCACCTGGTTTCATACAGACCAGGTTGATCCATGTTTAATTCCTTCACTATGCTGCAGTTACTGAGTTTGACCAAGGCTACAATGAGCCATTATGTTGTCTGAAGTGTCACTGCAATAGAAAAGGAATGCCTAGGAACTCTACCTGGATATGTGGCTGTGTGGTTATTACAGGAGGTAAGGATTTAAATTGGATATTATCGTCCAACAATTGAATAACCACCGTCACTCACTGCCTTAGCTTAGGCCTGCAAAATATCCACTTGGAACAATACGTAACCATGTCATCCCTTCAGGAGAGAGAATTAGAAAAATAAAGTAAAAACTAAATGAATAAAAGAAAACTTAAACCATCTAATCCTTTGAATAAATAGTGTGGTATGTCAAATGGCATCACTCAAGATGGAGTTTGGAGTGAAATATGATTTTTCTCTTGATCATAACTGTCTGGGCCATAAATAATATTAATTTAATGTCAGAGGCAGAAATGAAGGGACTCAAACAGTTGTAATGCCAAGGAATGTTCAAAGAATTATTAACTACAAAATCCAATTAATTTATAATCCTGAATTTTACCATAGGCTAAAAAGGTAATCATATTTGATACATAGTTTTGCCCATGTTATCAGTGAAAATATTGCTTTACAATGTTTCATCCTTGCATGTCTGGAACAGGCCAATGAATACAAAACTCATTTGAAGATGCAAACTGATCACATGAGGTATGTTGCGAGATGAACATGGAGCTAAGGGAATCTTAATATACTTATTTCAACCATGTTGCTTAAAATTTCAGTTGTGGGTGTGTGAATTTGTCTGTGCAGCACCGAGTTCTAGGCGCCAAATGGCCTACTAGGCCCCAAAATGTCTGGCAGGAAACACACGCACAATTTTGGACAGACGTGTGCTGTCCGCCATATTGGTAAAGAAAAAACATCTCATGCTGTGCCCATGACTGAAACAAGTTCTATCGCCTTTCCACACTGCAAAATTGCTTTACCCTGAGCACTGGATGCCCTCAGTAAATCTAGACTTTGGAACCACCTGCTACCAAGAAGGTAAGTTTTTGAACTGGAGTGGTCCTCAGAACGTGAGTCAATAATTACACTCCCCCCGCGCCCCCCCCCAAACTACCACCAGCCACACCCACCAATAGCTGCTACTTCCCACATGGACTCAGCTTCTGACCTCCCTCCTGGCTCAACCTCCGATCAATGTCCCCCACCCTCAGCTCTTGATATCCTGACCTGGCCTCAGATCCCACTTGCCCCAGCGTCCATTTCTCCCTCCCTAGTCCTCACTGACCTGCAGGCTGCTGTGATTCAAACTTCATTTACTGCTCATGCTACACTAGGCTGATATCAATGAGGCCCAAGGCCCATTATGTGGGGGCGGGGGGTGTGTGATGGGGGAGGAGGGTTCAGGCCTCAACATTCAGGTGCAAGTATTGTATCCTGCGCCCCCCATGCACCCAAAAATGGGAACACCTGAATTTCTACCTCCTGTTCTGAAATTAATAATAAACTATGAGAAGTGCACTGAATGCTTCAACAATTGTAATGTAAATGCTATAGTTCTTCATGAAAATTAAATATGATCACATTATGTGTGCTTCATATCTTAAAAACAGGTGATCATTTCCGATCATATAAAAACTCCATGTAAAATTACAAACGGTTGCTATGCTGTGTATTACCATAATTATATTGTGAGATGATTTTTAATTAAAAGTCTTTATTAATACAATTCCTAGGAGTAACATATATACATTTTATAAATATAGTGGCGTGGTTATTTATTAATTAATTATTACCCTCTTTAATCAGTTTCTTCAGCTATGTACTATATAACTAAACAAGTGCTAAGAATATGCTTTTGCAAAATTGTGATTGACTTTGGGGTTGGAAGCAGAAAGCAATATATCGTTGGGATTTTCTAATATACATACTATCATCTTCATTAAATATTCATATACGTTTAATTACAATCTAATCTGCTGTGTACATATTACTCTTTATTTGTTTTTGCAATCGCATTAATTATATGCCTACATAATTATCATACTCCACCGGCCATCATAATGCAATTTTGAACATATTTTCTGGCAATGATTACAGTATTGTAAATAAGAGAAAGGCTTTCTGCAGGCTTCTCACAGATAAATAGTTGTAAATCAATTAATCTGTCAGTCCCTGGATAACACAAGACGGTTTTCCAGGGAGATTTCTGAATCCAGAAATAACATCGAGGTTAAGAGAAAGAAACCTAATGAATATTTAACAGGAAAATAACCACTCTTATCTCCTGGACCTAGGCTAACAACTAAGTTGTCTTCACAGATCTGGTTAATTGGCAGTTTCTCCTTCAATAAAATTTCAAATTTAGCTTATAAAACAATTATTATCCTTACCGATTAATATTTTTTATTAAAGGTACTTTTTCCTTTTCTGAATCTTTCTATAACAGCAATCAGTTCTCGAACCCCTGCCCCCAGAATTCTACCAGCTGATAAGAGGCTTTTGACAGCAGCTGGGAACTGTTCCTCCATTTTTCCCTTTCACTTTTGTAGAAGTGCCTGTTTTCAATGATTGCTGTCCCTGATGACACACTTAAAACCGTTCACTCATCACACGTGGATCAAGTTGCCATCCTACCATCTGTGACATGGGATATTAGAACCAGTAAAATAATAAGCTTACACCTAATGTCTTGTATACTTATATAACTCATCTCTCTGTGACCTCTTTCCAAGCTAAAGAGCACCAATTTCTTTTCTCATTAGTCAATGCTTTAACTCTAGAGATCAGCCATGTAGCCTCGCACCTCTTCTTCCATGGCTTGAATGTTTATATCTTGGTAAGCAATTGGACACAGTGCTCAAGATGTGGTCTGATCAGAACACTGCACAGTTTTGGTATGACATCCACAATGTGCAGTCGGTTGACCTAACAGTATAATTTATCATTTTGTTTCACTTTGTTTGTTGTTGTTCCACAATAGCAGTGTTACTGGCACTCCCAGATCCCTTCCCATTTCACCTTTAGCTATTTCTGCAACACCAATCTTTCTTTCTAATGTGAATTAACTTACTTTTGTCTGTACTGAATTTCAGCTGCCACTGATTTGACCACTGGCAGATTTAATCTAATTCTTCCTTAGATTCTTGGAAGCTTATTCTAGTTCAACTGTTCCACCCCCGACCCTAGTTTGTTAGTTTGATCATTTAGCATTAGGTTTCTGAATCCACATCATTAATATGGATTAAGAATAGAAGAGGTCCCAGCAGTGGTCCCTGAGGCATGCCACTCACTTCGCCCCAACCCCACCCCACACTGGCATCATTATCCTAATGAGTACTATCTGCTCCCTTTCGTTCAGCCAATTCTTTATCCACATCCAGGCCTTATCTCGAATTCCCACTGTTTTCAATAGTAGCCATTCATGTGGAACTTCATCAGATATATTTTAGACATCTAAGTACAATACATCATATGATTTTTATACTGCCCACCTGGAATGTTACATATATAAAAAGTCAGGAAAGATGGTCAGCAGGATATTCAACTTTTAAATCCATGTTGTTGCTGAAATTCCAAGGCCTTTCTGGCACTTCTGATGCATCCCTGCCACAACTCTGACAGGACTATGACAGAAGGATAGAAAAATGGCCAGGACACTGTGTTCCAACCTTTACGCCAAGTTTCTGAATGACTTTGTAACGGGCAGAATCCCTGTAAACTTGATTGAAAGTTCTTACGATCTCAATCTCTCGGAGGCTTGGAGCAACAGTGCTGACTGGTACACCCAGTGAGAAGAGGCTTAATGGCCCTGAAGCTGATGGGAGAGGTGATCAAATGGGTCATAGTCTTGACCTTCAAAGACAGCTCAGTCCGAATTTGTTTTATAATTGATATATTATCAACCAAAGCTTCTTTCCAAGTGGGGGTAAAACATGACAACCCCCCTCTACACACAGAAGAGCAACAGGCACTGTACCAGCAGGCACAGACACCCAACACATTGTACAGAAGCTACTGTGGCTGCTCTATGGCTCAGCTGGTAGCACTCTCACTTCTGAGTGAGAAAGCTGTGGGTTCATGTCTCACCCCAGAGACAAAATCAAGGCTGACATTCCAGTGCTGTAATAAGGGAGTACTGGACTGTCAGAGGTGCTGTCTTTTGGATAAGCCATTAAACCAAGGCAGTTTGTGGGAACTTGCTGGGTGGAATTTAGTGGAGACGGACTAGGAGGTGGGGGGCCCATAGAATTGCAATGGAAAGCGGGGGCAGAGGGCCTGTCACACTGCAATTAAGTTGGGGGTGGGAAAGGTCGAGGATGGCCTTCCCACCCAGAGGCCAATTGAGGCACTTAAATGGTCAATCAGTAGCCACCCAAGGGCCTCTTCCCTCCACCACTGGAATTAAGCCAGCGGCAGTGGGGGGCCTCCCCCATGTGAGGAGGTCACCCAGTAAAACAAGGCAGCCTCGCTGTGGACTTGCGGGGGTGGACCTCCTTCATGGGAAATCTGTGGCCCATGGAGGGCCCCATCAGCAAAGGTCGTCCCTCTGGTAACAATCACCCCCCTCCGCACCGGCATCCCCACCCCCCCACCCCCCAGCCCCACAATTGGCCAGGGCTTGCCAGACTGGCCTCAGCAACCCTGCCTCACTTACCACTGGTCCTGGGTTCCAGCGCTGGGCCTGGTCCCAGTAGCCACCGCTCCTGGTGGTGCTGCCTGATCTGCCGGCCCTCTGATTGGCTGGCAGCTCTTGGCGACAGAATCCCAGTTCTGAAAGGGACGGGGACCCTGCAGCTGGGCACTTAAGTGCCTGAACGCTGTTGAATTGCACTGGCGGGCTCAGAAAGGCTGAGGCGGGGTTTCCCTCACCTTTACTGCCTGGTCACAGGTGTGACTAAATTCAGCCCTCTGTGTGCAATTTGACAACTGTGTTTCCTACATTGCAGGAAATGACTTCATTTCAAAAGTACTTTGTTAGTTGTAAAGCACTTTGGGATGACCTGAGGTGTGAAAGGTGCTATGTAAATACATCTTCCTCTTTCTTTCTTTGATAGGCTATAGATTGGCACTAGCCAGAGATATGAACTCTTTGCTAAAGTGTAAGGGCCTGCATGCCTGAATTCTTTGTTTTCAGGGTCATGGCTTCCTCATCTGATTTCCATCTCATCATTATCCTTTCATATGTCTGGGACCGTTACACATTCTTACACATGTAGGAGAATCATCTGTGAAAATTTGCAAAAGTATTACTTGTTGCCATGGGCTAGGCATAAAAAACAGTTTATAACACTTAACAGAACTAACTGACTAATGATATGCAGGCACAGTCATCGAGAAAATAAAGATGTTGGCTGTGCAATTTGGTTTCATAATGCCACTGACTGTGAGTGTGCCGTGCATGCACCGGAAGCATGCAGAGTGAGCAGATCACGGCATCAAACAGCCTCCAACACTGATTTGGGACACAATCTTCCATTTTGGAATGTGCAGGTCCAGTTAATGCCCTCTCCTAATCACTCCCAGCTGAACAGGCGTTCAGCTGTCTGAGGGAAACCCCACTAGTTGCATTGGGCTAACCATCCAACTTTCAGGTGAGGTACTTTTGACTTTTGTTTGCTGGTGCAGAGATCGTGGAAGTACTGTGTTCACTGTTATTGGAGGTGCTCTGCAAACTATTTAGAATTACAAGGGATTGCTGCTGGATTATGACAAGAAGGTCAGAGGAGTTGGAAGACCTGTCAGGAGAAAGCCTGCTTCAATAACGGGGGTTATAGGTACAGTACCTCTTAGGCTACAGCATGATTTGGAAATGGAGCAGGCAGCAGAGAAGGAAAGTTGTGCCAAGAGGGAGGAGTAGGAGGGCTCTCAATATAAGGTCCTACCCACCAAAGGTCTTTAGGGAGAACTTCTACCTCCACCTCAGCCACGAGCATGTCTGGTGTAATGCAGGGGCCTCAAGGAGGTAGAGACATGAAACTTAGAAAAATTTACAGCACAGAAGGAGGCTATTTGGCCCATCATGCCCATGCCATCTGAAAAAGAGTTATCCAGCCTAATCCCACCTTCAGCTCTTGATCCATAGCCCTGTCGGTTATGGCACTTCAAGTGTACATATCTTTGTACTTTTTAAATACGATGAGGGTTTCTACCTCTACTATTCTTTCACGCAATGAGTTCCTGATCCCCACCATCCTCTGGGTGAAAAATTACTCCTCACCTCCCCTCTAATCCTTCTACCAATTATTTTAAATCTATGCCCCTTGCTTATTAACCTCTTTGGAAAGGGAAATAGGTCCTTCATATCTGTTTCTATCTAGGCCCCTCATAATTTTACACACCTCAGGTAAATCTCGCCTCAGCCTCCTCTGTTAAAAAAACAAAGAAAACAAAAACAAAGAGGTGGTGACTGAACTGTGCCACCTCCTACAGCGCAATCTGTAGCCTCATAGCAGGACAAGGATGGCATTGCCAGTGGTCCTCAAGGTCACCATGGCCCTAAATATCTATGCCAGTGGATCCTTCCAGGTGGGCACAGGTGACATCAATAACATCCTGCAGTTCAATGTCCGTCGCTGAATCAGAGAGGTAACAGAGGCTCAGTATAGAAGGTGAGGGGACTTCATTTTCTTCTCACTGACTGGAGAGAAGCAGGAAGAGAGACTGCATGGATTTGCCAGGCTAGCAGAATTCCCAATGGTGAGGATGCAATTACTGTAGGCACTTGGCTCTGCTGGACCTAAATGTTAATGGGGAAATGCTCTGCAGCTGAAAGGGCTGCCACTCCATTAACGTCCAGGTGGTGTTCGACCATGCCCAGAAGATCCTCTTGTTGAATGCCCACTATCCTGGTAGCAACCACAATGCTTTCATCCTGTACCAGTCAGCTGTACCTGCCATCTTTAGCCCACCACAAAGAATCAGAGGCTGTCCGCTGCATGACGAGGAATACATCCTCTACACCTGGCTCATGAATCCTTTCTGCCACCCCACCACACAAGGACAGTGAACCTATAATGACAGCCATGCAGCCACCATGAACATCATGAAGCAAATCATTGGCCTCCTGAAGCAATGGTTCCGCTGTCTGAACCACTCAGGGGGAGCAATCCAGTAGTCTCCAGAGTGGGTGTCGGAGTTTGTGGTGGATGCTATCATGAGGGCCCAGCCCTTGTTACAAGGCACTGGGAGACCACCTCAGGAGGAGAACGAAGGGCAGCAGGAGGAAGAAGAAGAGGAGGAAGATAAGGAAGGGAATAGGGATGTGGGACCCTTCTCTCAGGACGGGCTGTCCATGAGCAGATACTGAGACTCCTGTACCTCTGGGATGTCATTCCCACATCCCAGTAACTCCACAATTCCACACCTTTCAATCAATCTGCCACGTACCATCTCTTGGCCAAAATCCTGAAATAAAAGCCACCAATGAGAAACAATTCCATAACAACTTTGCTCAACAAACATCCAATAACACATACAAAACTGAACTATTTGTCCTTGTGCATTTCCTTATTGCCTGTCTTGCAGGTGGCTTTTCCTGCCCTACTGCTCCTCTGCAGTGGTACCCCAGTGCTTGGTGGAAGGTGGCTGACTTGTACTGGGGAATACTGCAGATGGCCTTGCAGGATGACATTGAGCAGCTCTGGCCCTAGATGGTCACCAGACACTGCATCATGGCTGGATCAACAAGCGCTGTCATAGAGCTTACTATTGTAGTATAATGTAATGTAGGGTTGTTACTGGGCAGAATATATAAATAGTTTGTGAGTATCATCATAGGAAGTGATGTAACAGAACTTGTATGGAACCTCATATAGAGTGAAACTGGAAGCCATAGATAGCCGATGCATGTAAGAAACTCCTGTTGCGGTAACCGTCATCTCTCAGATATTCTGTTATAAGACTAACTAGCATCAGAATATTACATGGTAGCAATGGTAAATTGAAGAAGAAATGGAAAAGTCACTGCCCTTACCAGTGAACTTTGAGAAAGTAGCTGGACATAACCCAGCAGAGGCATGGCCAAAATGCCTCAGAAGATTTACTAGGTTAAGAGCTTGAGAGAGCACAGGCGGAGAGGGACTGGGTGGCTGCCAGACAGACCAGAGGGTCAAGGCAGGTAGTGCAGGAGTCCCTGGAGAGCATCCCACTTTCCAGGATGGTATGTTACCTCCCTGGTGCGAGGGTCATGGTTATCACTGAATGGCTACGGAGCAGTCTGGAGGGCGAGGGTGCACAACCAGAAGTTGTGGTCCACATTGGTGCCAACAATATAGGAAAAAAGAGGGATGAGGTCCTGCAGGCTGAGTTTAGGGAGTTAGGAAAGAGATTAGAAAGCAGAATCTCAAAGGCAGTAATCTCTGGATTACTTCCAAAGCCACATACTAGTGAGTATAGAAATAGGAGAAGACACCAGATGAATGCATGGCTGGAGAGATGGTGCAGGAGGGAGGGCTTCAGATTTCTGGGGCATTGGGACTGATTCTGGGGAAGGTGGGACATGTACAAACTGGATGGTCAACACCTGAACAGGACTGGGACAAATATCCTTGCAGGAAGGTTTGGTAATGCTTTTGGGGATAGTTTAAACTAGTTTGGCAGGGGGATGGGAACCTGAGGGCAGTTTCAGATAGGACAATTTCAGGGCAGGGAATGGGGGGCAGAAAATTAGTGAGTGACTCTGAAAGACAGAAGAAGCAAAGGTTAAACAGTGTACAGCACAGGCATTTGACAGTGTTAAAAGGTATTTATTTAAATGCAAGGAGGATAGCAAATAAAGCCGATGAGCTGAAGGCACAGATAGACGCATGGCAACACAATATCATTGCTATCACGGAAACTTGGCTTAAAGAGGGGCAAGAACGGCAGCTCAACATCCCTGGATATAGAGTTTTCAGGCGGGATAGAGAGGAGAATAAAAAAGGAGGGGGAATCAATAACAACTGAGAGGAGGGATGATATGCTAAATGAATCATCAAAAGAGGCCATATGGGTTCAGCTCAGAAATAAAAAAGGGGCAACCACACTACTAGGAGTGTACTATAGACCCTCAAATAGTGAGAGGGAGATAGAGGAACAAGTATGCAGGCAAATTTCTGAGTGCAACAACTACAGGGCAATAATAGTTGGGGATTTCAATTACCCTAATATCAACTGGGGTACAAACAGTGTGAAGGGCACAGAGGGCACAAATTTCTTGAACTGCATTCAAGAGACCGTTCTTAGTCAGCACGTAACAAGCCCAATGAGAGGTAGCGCAATTCTAGATTTAGTCGTCGGTAATGAAACTGCGCAAGTGGATAAAGTAGCAATGAGTGACCACTTTGGAGATAGTGACCATAATACAGTTAGTTTTAACATAATTATGGAAAAGGACAAAGATAAAACAGAAGTAAAAGTTCTAAATTGGGGGAAGGCAAAATTTACGAAAGAGAGGTGATTTGGTGTAAGTGGACTGGATTCAGCTACTTGAAGGAAAATCAGTGGCAAGCCAGTGGGAGACATTCAAAAGCAAGATTCTACAGGCACAGTATAGGCATGTCCCCACAAAGATAAAGGGTGGTGTAGCCAAATCTAGAACTCCCTAGTTATCTAGAAGCATATAGGGTAAGTTAAAGCAGAAAAAGAAAGCTTATGATGGTCACAAAAGGTTCTTTCTTTGGGCCTCCTTATCTCGAGAGACAATGGATACGCGCCTGGAGGTGGTCAGTGGTTTGTGAAGCAGCGCCTGGAGTGGCTATAAAGGCCAATTCTGGAGTGACAGGCTCTTCCACAGGTGCTGCAGAGAAATTTGTTTGTAGGGGCTGTTGCACAGTTGGCTCTCCCCTTGCACCTCTGTCTTTTTTCCTGCCAACTACTAAGTCTCTTCGACTCGCCACAATTTAGCCCTGTCTTTATGGCTGCCCGCCAGCTCTGGCGAATGCTGGCAACTGACTCCCACGACTTGTGATCAATGTCACACGATTTCATGTCGCGTTTGCAGACGTCTTTATAGCAGAGACATGGACGGCCGGTGGGTCTGATACCAGTGGCGAGCTTGCTGTACAATGTGTCTTTGGGGATCCTGCCATCTTCCATGCGGCTCACATGGCCAAGCCATCTCAAGCGCCGCTGACTCAGTAGTGTGTATAAGCTGGGGGTGTTAGCCGCTTCAAGGACTTCTGTGTTGGAGATATAGTCCTGCCACCTGATGCTAAGTATTCTCCGGAGGCAGCGAAGATGGAATGAATTGAGACGTCGCTCTTGGCTGGCATACGTTGTCCAGGCCTCGCTGCCATAGAGCAAGGTACTGAGGACACAGGCCTGATACACTCGGACTTTTGTGTTCCGTGTCAGTGCGCCATTTTCCCACACTTTCTTGGCCAGTCTGGACATAGCAGTGGAAGCCTTACCCATGCGCTTGTTGATTTCTGCATCTAGAGACAGGTTACTGGTGATAGTTGAGCCTAGGTAGGTGAACTCTTGAACCACTTCCAGAGCGTGGTCGCCAATATTGTTGGATGGAGCATTTCTGACGTCCTGCCCCATGATGTTCGTTTTCTTGAGGCTGATGGTTAGGCCAAATTCATTGCAGGCAGCCGCAAACCTGTCGATGAGACTCTGCAGGCACTCTTCAGTGTGAGATGTTAAAGCAGCATCGTCAGCAAAGAGGAGTTCCCTGATGAGGACTTTCCGTACTTTGGACTTCGCTCTTAGACGGGCAAGGTTGAACAACCTGCCCCCTGATCTTGTGTGGAGGAAAATTCCTTCTTCAGAGGATTTGAACGCATGTGAAAGCAGCAGGGAGAAGAAAATCCCAAAAAGTGTGGGTGCGAGAACACAGCCCTGTTTCACACCACTCAGGATAGGAAAGGGCTCTGATGAGGAGCCACCATGTTGAATTGTGCCTTTCATATTGTCATGGAATGAGGTGATGATACTTAGTAGCTTTGGTGGACATCCAATCTTTTCTAGTAGTCTGAAGAGACCACGTCTGCTGACGAGGTCAAAGGCTTTGGTGAGATCAATGAAAGCAATGTAGAGGGGCATCTGTTGTTCACGGCATTTCTCCTGTATCTGACGAAGGGAGAACAGCATGTCAATGGTCGATCTCTCTGCACGAAAGCCACACTGTGCCTCAGGGTGGACGCGCTCGGCCAGCTTCTGGAGCCTGTTCAGAGAGACTCGAGCGAAGACTTTCTCCACTATGCTGAGCAGGGAGATTCCACGGTAGTTGTTCTAGTTACCGCGGTCACCTTTGTTTTTATAGAGGGTGATGATATTGGCATCGCGCATGTCCTGGGGTACTGCTCCCTCGTCCCAGCACAGGCATAGCAGTTCATGTAGTGCTGAGAGTATAGCAGGCTTGGCACTCTTGATTATTTCAGGGGTAATGCTGTCCTTCCCAGGGGCTTTTCCGCTGGCTAGAGAATCAATGGCATCACTGAGTTCCGATTTGGTTGGCTGTATGTCCAGCTCATCCATGTCTGGTAGAGGCTGGGCTGCATTGAGGGCAGTCTCAGTGACAGCATTCTCCCTGGAGTACAGTTCTAAGTAGTGCTCAACCCAGCGGTCCATTTGTTTGCGTTGGTCAGTGATTATGTCCCCCGATTTAGATTTGAGGGGGGCGATCTTCTTGATGGTTGGCCCAAGAGCTCTCTTCATGCCATCATACATTCCTCTGATGTTTCAGGTGTCTGAGGCCAGCTGAATATGACTGCATAGGTGTTGCCAGTAGTCGTTTGCGCAACGCCTAGCTGTTCTTTGTGCAGTACTTCTGGCTGCTTTAAGTGCTGCGGATGTTAAATCGCTGGGGGCTTTCTTGTAGTTCAACAGTGCAATGCGCTTAGCGGCTATGACAGGTTCCAGCTCTTCATTATGAGATTGAAACCAGTCTGCATTTCTCTTCGCACTTTTGCCGTAGGTGGTCAAAGCTGACTCATAGATGGCGTCTCTGATGTGAGCCCACTTGGTCTCAGCATCCCCTGTGGGAGTGTTTTGAAGGGCTGTTACAAGTGAATTTAGAAATTTTTGTAACAGCTGTGGGTGAGAAATTCTGCTCGTGTTGATGCGCGGGTGGCCCTTCTGCTTGGAATGATGCAACTTCTTTGGTCTGAGTCTAACCTTGCTGCACACCAGGGAGTGGTCGGTGTCGCAGTCCGCACTGTGGAAGCTGCGTGTGATTTGAACACTGTTTAAGGCGGCTCGCCTTGTGACAATGAGGTCTAGCTGGTGCCAACGACGCGATCTTGGGTGCCTCCATGAAACCTGGTGACAGGGTTTAGTGTGAAAGAACGAGTTGGTGATGCAGAGGTTATGATAGGTACACAACTCAAGCAGTCTGTGCCCGTTCTCATTCATCCTTTAGAAAGCCTGGAGGAGTATAGACAGACAGTGCAGGGGTGAAGTAAAAAAGGAAATTAGAAAAGCAAAGAAAAATTATTGGCAGGTAAAATCAAGGAAAACACAAAGATGTTTTATCAGTACATTAAGAGCAAGAGGACAACTAAGGAAAGGGTAGGGCCTATCAGAGATGTACAAGGTTGATGCAGAAGATGTGGGCAGGGTTCTGAATGAGTTTTTTGTCTCTGTCTTCACAAAGGAGAGGGATGATGCAGACACTGTCGTTAAAGAGGAAGAGTGTGAAATATTAGATACGATAAACAGAATGAGAGAGGAAGTACTTGAGGGTCTGACATCCTTGAAAGTGGATAAATCACCAGGGCTGGATGGATTGTATCCCAGGTTGTTAAAGGAAGCCAGGGAGGAAATAGCAGATGCGCTGAGTATCATCTTCAAATCCTTACTGGATATGGGCGAGGTGCCCAATGATTGGAGGTCTGTGAACATTGTACCATTGTTTAAAAAGGGTGCGAGGGATAGGCCAAATAATTATAGGTTGATCAGTCTGACCTCAGTGGTGGGTAAATTATTCGAATCAATTCTGAGAGACAGGATAAACTGCCACCTGGAAAGGCATGGATTAATCAGGGATAGTCAGCATGGATTTGTTAAGGGAAGGTCATGTCTCACTAACTTGATTGAGTTTTTTGAGGAGGTAACAAGGAGATTTGATAAGGGTAGTGCAGTGGATGTGATCTACATGGATTTTAGTAAGGCATTTGACAAAGTCCTGCATGGCAGACTGATTAGAAAAATGTAAGTCCACGGGATACAGGGGAATGTGGCAGGGTGGGTCTAAAATTTGCTCAGTGACAGGAAACAAAACGGTCATAGTCAACAGATACTTTTGCGAATGGAAAGCAGTTTCCAATGGTATTCCACAAGGCTCAGTGTTGGGTCCCTTGCTTTTTTTGATTCATTTGTGGGATGTGGGCCTCGCTGGCTAGGCCAGAATTTATTGCCCATCCCTAATTGCCCTTGAACTGAGTGGCTGGCTAGGCCATTTAAGAGTCAACCAATTGCTGTGGATCTGGAGTCACAGACTACGAATGGACAGCAGGTTTCCTTCCCTAAAGGATATTAGCGAACCAAATGGGTTTTTACAACAATCGACAATGGTTTGATGGTCAACATTTTAATTCCAGATTTATTAATTGAATTCAAATTTCAGCATCTGCCGTGGTGGGATTCAAACCCATGTCCCCAGATCATTGACCTGGGCACTGGATTACTAGTCCAGTGACATTACCACTACGCCACCACCTCCTGTGGTATATATTAATGATTTGGACTTAAATGTGGGAGGTATGGTTGGGAAATTTGCTGATGGCACAAAAATTGGCTGTGTAGTTGATAGTGAAGAGGATGGTTGTAGACTCCAGAATGATTTCAATGGTTTGGCTGAGTGGGTAGAAAAGTGGCAAATGGAATTCAATCATGAAGTGTGAGGTAATGCATTTGGGAAGGGCAAACAAAGCGAGGGAATACACAATAAACGGGAGGATATTGAGAGGGGTAGAAGAAGTGAGAGACCTTGGAGTGCATGTACACAGGTCCCTGAAGGCGGCAGGACAGGTGGCTAAAGTGGTGAAGAAGGCATATGGAATGCTTTCCTTTATTTGCCGAGGTATAGAATACAAATGTCGGGATATAATGCTGGAACTGTATAAAATGCTGGTTAGGCCACAGCTGGAGTATTGCGTACAGTTCTAGTCACCACATTACAGGAAGGACATAATTGCTCTGGAGAAAGTACGGAGGAGATTTACAAGCGTATTGCCAGGGCTTGAAAGTTGCAGCTATGAGGAAAGATTGGATCAGGTAGGGTTGTTTTCCTTAGAACAGAGGAGGCTGAGGGGTGACTTAATTGAGGTGTACAAAATTATGAGGGTCCTAGATAGAGTAGACAGGAATAACCTGTTTCCCCTAGTGGAGAGTTCAATTACCAGGGAGCACAGATTTAAGGTAGAAGGATTAGAGGCGACGTGGGGAAAAACTTTTTCACCCAGTGGGTGGTGGGTGTCTGAAATTTACTGCCAGGAATGTTGGTGGAGGCAGAAACACTCAACTCTTTTAAAAAGTACCTGGACATGCACCTGAAGTGCTGTAACCTGCAAGGCTATGGACCAGGTGCTGGAAGGTGGGATTAGATTGGGTGGCTAGTTTTTTTGGCCAGCACAGACATTTTGGGCTGAATGGCCTCCTTCTGTGCCATAATTGTTCTATGGTTTCTATGGTTCTAGGTACCGTACTACATCGGGTCTTGTGCAGAAACTAGACAAGGAGCAGGCCAGTACGTTATTATATGCCATGGGGGAGTGCGCGGATGACATCCTCATAATGCAGGGTATTGACTAAGAAAAAGCTATGTACAATGAGGTAATTAAGGCCCTGAAGTCTTACATTAACGTGAGAAAGAATGTAATTGTCGAGTGCACCAAGTTCAATAAATGGTCTCAGTAGAGAGGACAAAGTATTGATTCTTTTATCAACAACTTATATAGGCTCGCTGAAGATTGTGAGTTTGGCAGTTTGCAGGAAGAGGTAATTAAAGATAGGATTGTGGTCGGAGTGGCAGATAACGCTCTCTCGGATCATCTGCAGTTGAGAGATGGTCTTACATTAACCAAGGTGATTCAGCTAATCAGGCAAGCGGAGGTTAGAAAATGTAACTATGTGGTCATTCGAGGGGACAGGGAGAGTCTAATTTCAAAAGTAACAGACTCCATTGAACACTTAAAGAAAGAAAAGGTGAAAAATGGCGGTCAAAGACAGGAAAGGTGGGAAGAGTATCTAGAGGCAGCAGCATCTCACTGAAGTAGGTGTGGCCGAGTGAGGCACCGGTGGGAAAATTGCCCAGCCAGAGAAGCGGAGTGTTTCTTATATAAAAAGAGGGTGCACTTCCAATTGGTATGCCGAACAAGAAACCAGGGCTGCAAAATATAAAAAGCAAACCCAAAGAAAATAAGGAAATTAGCCAAGTATAAGATGTACAATGTATTGAATTACCATTTCTCGGAGAAATCCACGAAGCAAGTGAAGATTCCTGGACAGCAGAGATTCTTATAGCAGGCAATCTGACAAGATTCAAACTGGTCACTGGAGCAGCAGTTTCAGTGCTGGCAGATCCAGAGCCGTGACTGTATGGACCTGGAGACATTGAGCTGAAGGTAATAGGAGAGATGAAAATGATTCTGAGTTACTGGGGAAATGAAATTCCTGAGATATTATGCATTATTAAGAACCAGAATTACTTGCTATATTAAGCAGAAAAGCTTGCATAGATTAACAGTTAATATGCAGAGTTGAATAGTTGAAAGGCATAGAGGAACAGCCAAGGAATTGTAAGGCTGAATTCCCTAAACTATTCAAAGGCTTGGGAAAACTAAAAACGGCCTACTATATCATATTAAGAAAGGATGTAGAACGATTGTGTTTATATACATGAAGAAGTGTTCCATACCCACTCTTAGAGAAAGTTAAGCAAGAAATAGAGCTGATGACCAAACAGAGAGTCATCTCACCAGTTACTAAGCCTACTGGAAGGTGTTCAGGTATTAGTTTCAGTGAGGAAACCAAATGGGTCCATCTGAATTTGTGTAGACCTTACACAATTAAACCAGGTTGTAAAGCAGGAAATACATCCAATTGCATCATTGGACGAGAGTTTGGCAAAGCTGGGGAAAATCATGATTTTCACTGAATTAGACACGAACAGTGGATTTTGGTAAGTACCTTTGGATTAAGAATCCAAACAATTGACAACTTTTATAACACCATTTGGAAGATTCTGTTTTAACAGATTACCTTTTGGAATTATGTCAGCACTGGAAATTTTCCAAAGAACGATGTCCAGAATCCTGGATGGATTAGAAGGGATCATCTGTCACATGGACAATGAGTTGATCCACGGTGCAAGTCAGCAGGAACACAACGCAAGACTGAGAGCAGCGTTGCAGAGACTGCAGGAATCTGGTCTAACACTGAATGAGAAGTGTGCCTTTTCACAATAAATGGTGAAATTTTTAAGTCATTTTATTGATGGATCAGGCATCAGAACAGACACTCAAAAGGCAAAAGTCATAAAAGACTTTATTGTGCCTAAGAACATCACAGAATTGCAAAGGTTCTTGGGCATGGTCAATCAGGTGGGAAAGTGTCTGCCGAAACTGGCTATGATAAACAAACCACTGCAACAGTTATTAAAGAATGACAAGGCCTGGTGTTGGAGTGAGGTCCAACAAGAAGCTTTTGAAAAAATCAAGCAGAAACCTCTTTCTTCTGAAGTTATGACCCACATTATGACCCAGAGTTACCAACCGTTATAACAGCGAACACACTAGCAACAAGGCTAGGTGCAGTTTTGTTTCAGGTACAAAGTGATGGGAGTCGCAGGCATCTCATTCTTTGACAGAAACAGAGCAAAAATATACAGTCATCGAGAAGGAGGCATTGGCAGCAATTTGGACATGCGCAAAATTCTCTGGCTATCTTCTAGGTCTTCAATTTAAGATAGAAATGTATCACAAACCATTAGTTACTCTGCTAAATACAAACGAACTAGCAAAGTTACCTCCTAGAGTGCAGAGGTTTCGATTGAGATTAATGAGATTTGACGCTGAAACCAAATATGTTCCTGGGAAACAGCAAATACCACCAGATGTGTTATCACGCATGACATCAGCAGGACCTGAAGAAGGTGACTTTCTATTTTTTGAGGAAGTAGAAGTGTTTGCTCTAACAACTGCAGAGTATTTACCTGCTACAAATCAGAAGTTGAGCGAAATCAGGAAGGCTGAAAAGAAGATGAAGTATGTGCAGCACTTCAAGAATATTGTTTGTATGGATGGCCGGCATATATGCCACACAACCCAGTGTTAAGGCAATATTATGAGCAATGAGGTCATTTAAGTGTTGTTGATGATTTGTTGATATTTGATGAGAGATTAATCATCACCAGAATACTCAGATTAGAAATATTGGAAAGATTACACCAAGGACATTTTGGAATAACAAAATGCAGAGCCAGGGCTAGACAGTCAGTTTGGTGGCCTGAAATGTCAAAAGAGATCGAAGAGATGAGATCAAGGTGTATCACATGTGCTGTCAATAGTCATGAGACAAAAACACCACTTCAGAATGGTTTAGCCCCATGTGAATTGTTAATGGGATGAAGGCTAAGAACACAACTTCCTATACTTCCAAGAACTCTTAAACGACAAGTGAGTGCAGAAGACTTGGAAAAAGTGAGAGAAAGAGAGGATAGAGTAAGATATATTCAATCCGAGAATTATGACAGACATCACAGACCAAAAACTTGACAGACATACAACCTGGAGAATCAGTTTGGGGTTAGAGATCAGAGAAGGTATGGAGACGTGATAGAACAATCACCATATTAAATTAGATTGGGCGACTAGATTTTTCGGCCAGTGCAGACACGGTGGGCTAAATGGCTTCTTTCTGTGCTGTAACCTTACTTTTCTATGGTTCTATATCCACAATCATACATTGTCCAAACTGGCCAAGAAATAATAATAAGAAACAGGTCTTTGGTGGCAATACCAAAGAAGCAGCAGAAACACGAGGAACAATCATCTCAAGAAGTTGATGAACCCACAGAGCTGCAATCAGCCATCAACCCAGAGGATAACCCACGTGAAGAACTTGAATCATCAAATAGTTCTACTGAAGTACAAAAGAATGAGAAGGAAGAACTAAAAGATTCAAAACCCCAGACTTATGGCAGACTTGCAAAAACGCCACAGCTGTTAACATTCTAAAAAGTGGAGTCAAGAGACTTGGGGTGAGATGTAGCATAATGTCATATCGGGTTGTTGCTGGGCAAAATATGCAAATAGTTTGGGCGTGTCATCACAGTAAGTGATGCAAAAGAGCTTGTACAGAATTTCATGTAGAGTTAAACTGAAAGCCATAGATAGCAGATGCATGTAAATAAACTCCTGTTCCTGTAACCGTCTATCTCTCAGATATTTATTTATTTATTTAGAGATACAGCACTGAAACAGGCCCTTCAACCCACCGAGACTGTGCCGACCAACAACCACCCATTTATACTAATCCTACATTAACCTCATATTCTCTACCACATCCCCACCATTCTCCTACCACCTACCTACACTAAGGGCAATTTACAATGGCCAATTTACCTATCAACATGCAAGTCTTTGGCTGTGGGAGGAAACCAGAGCACCCGGCGGAAACCCACGCAGACACAGGGAGAACTTGCAAACTCCACACAGGCAGTACCCAGAATTGAACCCGGGTCACTGGAGCTGTAAGGCTGCAGTGCTAACCACTGCGCCACTGTGCCACCCAACGTCCAACATTGGAGGGCCCAGGCGGGCTAGCATGTGCTGGTGTTTCAGGCTCAGTGGTTACCTCCTGTTTCTGTCCCCCGTGTCAGACGGACATTCCTCTCAAGAGTTTGGCCACTTGGTCGTCGGCGTACATGGTAAGACTCGAAGCGCCGTCTCCTTTGTGCTAATCTTGTGCTGTTCGTGTGAGGCCAAGATGTCCCACTGGTTGCTACCGCAGTGGTCCGATTGTGAAGCTCCGGAGCGGGGCGTCCCGTTCCGGCCAGCTTGAGCACTTGATTTCTCTAGCACCAGAGCAAGGACACACACGCGGTGTGTGTGTGTATGCTTTGTATTTATCAGTTACCGTTTTGTTGCACGAATGAAAAGTTGAACCCGGTGCCAACCTCTCTGTAATGGGGAGGCCATGTGCCCCAGTTTCTCAGACACAGCCCGCCCTTTCAACCGTGTGAAAATGAAAACAAAGGAGGGTCTTGGTGGCTTTACCCCGAGCGTGTTCACAACTTCGTTGGCGACCTCCGTGCAAGTGCTGTCGGCTCCGTGTTTCCCTTTGCAGCACTTTGGCACACACACACACAAATATAAAAACGGACCAAAGTAAAAGCAACACACTGAAATAATAGTGCAGGGTCAGGTGGCACCCACAAAAACCAAGTCTTGTTGGAAACGGTGAGGCAGAATTCATGTTGCTACACAGAGTGCTTTGGGGAAAGCCAAGGAAGCAACCGAAAGGTGAAGGGGCACACCTTTATCAAATAAAGATATTCTAAGACTAACTAGCATCAGAATATTACAACTATCACTTCCATGCTGGAAAGAATGGGCTCCAAGCTCGATGCCATGCCCATTGCCATATTTGAGCCAGACACACGCATGCTCCTTACCAGTGACAACAGGTTCTCTGGCAGGCCTGCCATTGCAACTCTGTGTGCATGCTCATCAACATTCTCCTGTATGCCATTCCATCGAAGTCTTCATCTGACTCTTCTGCAGCAGAACCTGTCTGCGACCTTACCCTCTGGGGAACTGTCACATGCGTTATCCTTTCCCCTCAGTCTGGCTGCTTATTATTTATTTATTTAGAGATACAGCACTGAAACAGGCCCTTCGGCCCATTGAGTCTGTGCCGACCAACAACCACCCATTTATACTAACCCTACGGTAATCCCATATTCCCTACCACCTACCTACACTAGGGACAATTTACAACGGCCAATTTACCTATCATCTACAAGTCTTTGGCTGTGGGAGGAAACCAGAGCACCCGGCGAAAACCCACGCGGTCACAGGCAGAATTTGCAAACTCCGCACAGGCAGCACCCAGTATCGAACCCGGGTCCCTGGAGCTGTTAATGCTGCGGTGCTAACCACTGCGCCACTTGTGCCTAGTGACTCACTGTGGGCTGATCCTGACTCTATACTATCTTATAAAGTATGCACAGTACCATTATCTGAGCTAGTGTCTGCGAGTGTCACATCAATTGATGGAACTTCTTCATTAAAGGTCTGGTGTTGCCCCGCCCTTCATGATGAGGCTGCATTGGCTGACCAGATGGCAGGTCTTGGGTATCTGAAAGCAAAAATGCTGAAGTGGAAGGTTGGGGTGAGGGAAGGATGTTGGGGTGGAAAGCAGGAAGTCCATGGTCTCACCATCTGCAGCTTACACTTCATGTCAGATAGCAGAATGAGGGTGAAGTGAAATTTGAGAAAGGGCTTAAAGCAGGAACATACTGATATCCTGAATGGTCAGCAATGGCAGATTCAATGGCTTCAGCCACAGCCAGCCCAAGCTGTGGAGCACTTCACAGGACTCAGTCGATACTGGTGTGCCTGTCCTCTGCCTATTCTCTTCTGCTGCCTGCGGTTATGTACCATCTTGTCTTGTAAGAGTAAGAGAGAGAGAATAATGTCTATGAGTTGCATTGTATTTGGGTGATGTACCTGTCATAGCTGAATAGTTGGAGGTATGTGAAGGTTTAGAGGCATGAGAGGTGAGTGTGAGGCTGGCAGAAACCATCAGCATGTGATGCTGAGGTGAAGTCTTTGAATGTTAGGCCTGAATCCTGACTGCTTTGGAGTGCTGTTGGGTGAATGATGAGGCTGTGGTGCATTGAATAGTGTAAGAGGTTGGTGGTATGGTGCGTAGGAGATATCATGCAAAGATACATTCACTGACTTTGACTGCCCATGTGAGGTGGTCGAACTTCTTGTGGCACTGCTGCCAGGTCCTTGGGGCGAGACTTTGGGAATTCAACTTCCTTGCTACCTGCTCCCATTCCCTTCTGAGGGTGTTCCTAGAGTGCCTCCTGGCCCTCTGTGGAAACATGGCTTCCTGCCTCCTGTTGACCTCCTGGACTAAGGTCAATGTCACATCTGAAAATCTGGTGTTATGGTCAAGTGAGGAGAGGTCGAAGGACTTCCCTTTTTTCACTCTTCTAGTTTGACCACAACAGGTTTAATTCTTTCTTAAAGTGGATGTACTGGTCAATTCAGTAGGTGTTTGATTACTTACTTGCTATGATCATAACAAGAACCAATCAGACAGGTTTTCTTGAGTTTAACAAAGGAAGAGATTAAAATGATTGTACCTAAACCAAACCAATGAAAGTAATAAACAACGTTCCAACTTTCACTCACACGCACACTAGAGGTTTACACACACAGAAATAGAGGTTTACACACAGCAGTAGGGCGGCACAGTGGCGCAGTGGTTAGCACCGCAGCCTCACAGCTCCAGGGACCCGGGTTCGATTCTGGGTACTGCCTGTGTGGAGTTTGCAAGTTCTCCCTGTATCTGTGTGGGTTTCCTCCGGGTGCTCCGGTTTCCTCCCACATGCCAAAAACTTGCAGGTTGATAGGTTAATTGGCCATTATAAAATTGCCCCTAGTATAGGTAGGTCGTAGGGAATTAGAGGGACAGGTGGGGATGTAGTAGGAATCTGGGATTAGTGTAGGATTAGTATAAATGGGTGGTTGATGGTCGGCACAGACTCGGTGGGCCGAAGGGCCTGTTTCAGTGCTGTATCTCTAAATTAAATAGATTAGAGATCAGAGTGGGAAAAGGTAGATTGGTTGTTAGAGTCCATAGAAGAAAAAGGTATTCAGTCTGTGGCGTTTGGTGATTCAGCTGACTTCTAGCTGAATTCGGTGGTCCTGAGGCTTTTAGTTTGAAGAGGTAGATAACTGGGTTCAGTGGGTCTCTTGGAGACAGCGATGCGGATGATTTCCACCAAAGGGGGTTTCTGATTGTAGCCGGAGTATGCAAACGCAGATAGTCAACAGGCAGAGTTTGAAGCTTGTAAGCTGAAATGGAGAGAGTGAGGCACCCCACTTGGGTCTGTACATATCAGAGTCCAGAAGCTTCTCCTCTGCTGCAGAGAAACATAAACTTAAAACCATAGATGGGGGGGAGGGGTTTGTCACATGACAGTCACTCAGTGATTCAAACATGGTAGCAGTGTTTCTCTTTTTGCTAAAAAGAACAGGTCGTTCCCTTAAACCTCCTGGGTCTTGGTTCTTGCTGGGATGAGCAACCATTTCGTCTCCACTTCACAGGCCTTGCAATGTAGGATACGGTGTTGTAAATTAGATGGCCTTCCTAAGCTGCCAGCAAAGTCATCCTTCATCTGTTCTTTTTTAAATTTCTTCAAAAAATATAAATTCAGTCAGTGGATTAAAGATAATTATCATTCAACAAAGCAAGTTGGTGAGACACTGGGGGTCCTTTTTCTCGGCTTTTTCTCAATTTGATGTCCTTCTCCTTACAGTCTCTTGCACTACAAACAGTCAGCAGCAGCTTCCTTATAATAAGTGCAACTCCCCTTTAAGAAGTGTCAGCTAGCTGGAACATGCTAGCCATTGACACTGCTGGGCCCGCTGTTGAGCATTCAACCAGCCAGCAGTGAGGTTGCACTCAGCTGAACACTACAATCATTCAAATGTGAAGGCAGCAGTTTGTTTGCTGCCCACCTCAAAGGGACTGGGCATGGCTGATTATGAAATGCAACCCCTCACCTGAAAAGGGAGCAAACCAATTATTAGCCCGAGGAGTGAAGGACAGTTTTTCAGATTAAGTAGTAGTGTCTCAAAGGGTTCTGTTTTGGGACTGCCTCCGTTTGTGGTGTACCTCAATGATTTAGATATAGGCTTGAGGGAGTAGTGTCCAAATTGGCAACAGATAGTAAGAAGTCAATCAGAATATAAAATCTAATGGAAGCTGTTCACATGGGAATCTGTTAAAGGACAGCACCACATCAAGAGAAATACATTTTATATCTGTGAGGAAATACCTATCATTAATTAAAACTCAGCTATTTAGTATGAGCCCAGGGCCTTATAAGGTTTACCTTATCCATTACTATTTGCTAAATGACACTTTCATCATTAGCACTGAGGCATTCGAACCATTTTGTAAGAAATAGCTAATATCAACCAGCTGGATCTTGCCATAATGAAGACATTATCAGAGTCACGACTGAGGTGCTAGGGTATTTTTCTCATGTTCTCAAAGTGATGAAAGTACAAAGCCATCTGTTGCTGGAACAGATTTAGTGCTACAGTTGAATCATTAAAGTTATACAACAGGATTGTGGTAAGGACCATTATTGCAGAAATTCTGTTACTTACTGCTGTGAGTATTTTTAAAATTTAAATACTGTAGCAAAAACACAGTATTAGAAAATGGAAGTGTATTTATCTTTCTGTCATTACCCTCCATATTTACAAGTTCTATTTGGGCAATTCTACCACCAAACAAAGTAGTGAGATAGTGTGACCTAAAGACTGACCTTTAATTTTATCTATGACAGCATTACCACAGCATTTGGCATTCAAAAAGACTTGAGATGATCTCATTGTAAATGAGAAATAAACCTGAAGGGAGAATGTAATACAAAGTCACAATTAAGCAGTTTGTGTTTTCTTTTGCCTTTCATGCATTTGACAGAAGAAAAACAACCAGCAGCCAAATCTCAATTAATGGATGTGAAAATATCAAAATAATTGCATAAGAAAACTATAGGGAGTGAAATTCAATCACCCCAATTTTTGGAAAGTATGTGTTCCACGTAACCTTCCCTTTTTAAAGGTGCAGTCCCTATAAAAGGGAAGTTGCAGAGATGCACTGTATGCTGCTGGATAACTTCTTCTGACTGCTGACAGAGAAGCCATGTCACACCAAGGGCAGGAGAGGGCTCCCGATTCAGCGATGTTGCCCTGGACTCACTCTGCCGAGAGGTTGTTGCCAGAAAGGAGGCCATGTTTCCGATGGAGGCAGGAAGCTCACCAGTCTGACCCTGAGAAGGGAATTGGAACATGTGGCAATGCCCAGAGTGTAGCATCATGGACCTGGCAGCAATGCCAAAAAAACTTTAATGACCTCATTCGGCTGGTCAAGGTGAGGGAATCTATCAGCACTTCTCATTTCAGCATGCTTCAGCATTTGGAAGCATTGTGAACTGTGAGGAGGATAGTGTAGAACTCCAAAAAGGCATAGACAAGTTGGTGGAATGGGCAGACAGGTGGCAGATGAAGTTCAAAACAGAGAAATGTGAAGTGATTAATTTTGGTAGGAAGAGCATGGAGAGACAATATAAAATAAAGGGTACAATTCTAAAGAGGGTGCAGGAGCAGAGGGACCTGGGTGTATGTGTGTATAAGTCATTGAAGGTGGCAGGACTGGTTGAGAGAGTAGTTAATAAAACTTACAGTATCCTGGGCTTTATTAATAGGGGCATAGAGTACAAGAGCAAGGAAGTTACGTTGCACTTATATAAGACAATAGTGCAGCCTCAGCTGGAGTATTGCGTCCAGATCTGGCTGCCGCACATTGGGAAAGGTGTGAGGGCATTGGAGAAAGTACAGAAAAGATTCACAAGAATGGTTCCAGGAATGAGGAATTTCAGTTATGAAGATAGATTGGAGAAGTTGGGACAGTTTTCCTTGGAGAAGAGAAGGCTGAGAGGTGATTTGATAGAGGTATTCAAAAGCATGAGGGGTCTGGACAGAGTAGATAGAGAGAAACTGTTCCCACTTGTGAAAGGATCGGGAATGAGAGGGTACAGATTTAAAGTAATGGGTAAGAGAAGCAAAAGTGATATGAGGAAAAACTTTTTCACACAGAGAGTGGTTAAGGTCTGGAATGCACTTCCTGAGAGTGTGGTGGAGACAGGTTCAATTGAAGCATTCAAAAGGGAATTAGACTGTTATATGAAAAGGAAGAATGTGCAGGGTTATGGGGAGAAGGCAGGGGGGATGGAATTGAGTGAATTGCTCTTTCGGAGAGCCAGTGCTGGCACGATGGGCCAAATGGTCTCCTTCTGCACTGTAACAGTTCTGTGATTCAGTAACAGCAGCAGTGAGGGGCGGGGTGGGGGTGGGGATTGTGGTTCCAGCAGCACTCCAGAGTCATTGTATCAGTGAAAGGCAGCAGTACAAGTAGGGTTGGCAGCGCTTTAAATATGGCACCAGCACCTGTGTTTTTGTCAGCTGACACCGCCACCAATGCCTCATAGCCCACCCCATCCTGTAACGGGACAGGTCCAGTGCCTCAGTTACAGTAATTGGCCAGCCGCCGCCTGATCACAGTTGGTCAGGTGGCCACAGCACCCACTGTTGGTGCTGCTGCCGGAACCCGGGCTGGGCTGACAAAATTCAGCCCAGTGAGTCACCGGGGCACAAAGGGGCTGCAGCCAGGCCAGAGGGATAGATCAGATCATGTGTGGACTCCCTGGAGAGCAAGGGCACACACCAATCTGCTGCAGGGGACTCGAATGAGGACCTCGTTGGGGAAGACTATAGGAAAATGCTGATGATGATGAACACTGAGATATTTTGTGCTTTGGCAGGCCTGACAGTTAACCTCCAGTCACTGTCAAGCAGCATGGAGGAATCCAGCTTCACTGTAGCACAGAGCATCACGCAGAGCTTGGAGCTCATCCTTTCTGCCATGGAAGAGGTGGGCACCTCCATGGCAGCATTGCCAGACCCAGCTATGATGGAATGCCTGCTGGTTGCTGCCTCAGCTTCCACTGCGCAAACAGGAACCCCCCCTAATGTATCAGTGCTGCAGTAGAAGCTCAGATGGAGGTCTTGAGATCCTTGGCTGCTAGCATACAGGCTCAGACTGCTGCCATTATGGATGCAAATCTCAGTGCTTGAAAGGATATGTAGGCTGCCACATCAGTCCAGCAATCTGTGCTCCAGGAGACGATGAGGAGTGTAGAGACGCCATTGCATGGGAGTGGCGATGAATCAAGGAGCATGAACCTACTATCCTCTCTCAGGAAGACAGCATTCATGTTCCCCCACTGACACACTGCCAATTCCCTTGCTCTTGCCTGTCAGACAGCCAGCCCAGGCTGATGCTGATGCCGAGGTGGTGCAGTCTGAAGCTGGGTTCTCAAGGCCCAGAGCTGCTCGAGGTCATCCTGCATGGCTATCTGCAGCCTTTCCCACTGAAAGTCAGCAGCCTTCCACCAGCCATGCTGCAGCCACTGGGCGTAACACTGCATAGTAGCACTAGGACAGAAAATGCTCCCACAAGTCAGGCATTATTGAAATGCACAATGGTGCACAGTTCTGTTTTTTTTTGTATTATTAATGTATTGCTGGATAAATCTGTTGTGTGAAGATTTTGCTGTTGGTCTTTATTGAGTAATGAGGGCCTTTGTGAAGGGGAGTCTGAAATGGATGCATTGTAAGGGAATGGTGGGTTCATGTTGTGGTTGGGTAAGTTCCTTTCAACTGAAGTGAAGCCTCACTATGTGTTTCCTCTTGCTCTGTCCAGTTACAGCTGCTGCATGTGATTTCCTCCTCTTCCTCCTCATCCTCCTCCTCCCATGGTGGCCTCCAGATCCCAGGAGGTAGTTGCTGGGCCCTAATAATTGCACAATTGTGGAGGATATAGCACACCACAACAAACATGGAGACTCTCTCGGGCATATACTTCTGATATCTCCCAAGCGATCTAAGCAGCTAAACTGTTGCTTCAGGAGACTGATGTTTTGCTCCACTATGTTGCGGGTGGCTCCATGGCTTTTATTGAAGGTCCCCAGATCCCGCATGGTGAAATGGCGAAAATGCTCATGAGCCATGTGTGGAGGGGCCAGCCCTGGTCTCTGAGCAATCATCCTGTAGTCTGTCTTGGAGGCTCGAAGACAGTGAGTATTGCAGACTGTCGAATGATGAAATAATTGTAGGTGCTTCCAGCATAGCGGGCGTTTACCAAGATGAATTTCTTGGGTGGTCACCCACCAACTGCGCATTGACTGAGCGGTAGCCCTTACAGTCGTAATATTGCTCCCAGTTGACGTGGGGCTCTCGCAGAGTGATGTGTGCAGTCAATGGAGCCCTGCGCCATTGGGAATCTCGGTATCCTGGTGAACCCACGTGCCCTCTCATCCTGATCTCTTCTCAGGGAGAAGAGGATAAAGTCCCTGCTCCTCCTGTAGAGTGCCCTTGTTACCTCTGGATACTTTTGCGGATAGTAAATTGCGGCACATTGATAATGTTGCCAGCTTCTGCCTGGAAGAAGGAAAGGGCGACAGTGATCTTCACAGACACTGGGAGAACCATCTTCACGCTGGTTTGAGGGACCAGGTCTTCATGAAGGAGGTGATACATCTCGTCACCACATCCTTAGTAAAGTGAAACCTCACAAGGCATCACTCCTGACTCATCCCAAAGTAGGACTGGTGTTCCCGGAAAACCCCACCAGGGTAGGGCCTTTTAAGGAGAGCCCTCCTCCTCTCTCCTCACAGAGGTTCCCCTCACTGCCTCCTCCTCTGTCTGTCCTATTCATGCTGTAGAGCAGGTGGCATTACACTACTGCTTCCATACCTAAGCAAGGTAATGTTATTTTCTGCCTTTCTGTGGTCAGAAAAAACCTTCAAATTCCTCCAGCAACTCACCACAATGCTTTCACCAACCTTGCCTGAGTACAAGGAAGCCAAAAGTATCTCAGCTGCAACTTGTTAAGTGGCCCTTTAAATAGCCACAGAACAGGACTCATTTTGCTTGCATTAGCAAGCTTGTTGTTTCAGGAATGAATAAGGAAAGCATTCCCTATGCGTTTATTTGCCAATTTTAAAATTGAATTTTGCTTCAGCCTATTGGCCTGAGTGACATTATGATGTAATTTTTTCAATCTCTTCAGGCACATGCAGTTGACGCCCCTCCGTGTGCCACACTCCAGTCGCCTGATGACATTCTGCCCATTCAGATACAGGCCAGTGGCACCTCCCACACTTCTACAATGGAGGTATTTCTGTGTAGCTTTTTGCACGCTTTTTCTTTCGAACAGAACAGAAAAAACCTGGCAACTACAACCTTATTAATTCACTTACTCTAAGCTAACAGACATGCATTCTGAAGAAAAAAATGAGCATCATCAGAAACAATCTGTTCCTTTGAAAAGACAAAAGCTTCCATTGTTGTATATTCTTAAACATGCTGGGGTTGAGTTTCTGCTTTCAGCACAATCAGTGACTGGGCGCAAATTGGGGCTAAATTTGTGTCCATTTTGATAAGTGCTTTTTCCCCCAAGTTTTAGTTCCATCTCATTTGTTTATCACCAAACACAAAATCTGTCATAAACCAGAACAATTCAGCAGCGTTTTAGAATACATTATTTTAAATGATATCAGAAAATATTCCTTGATATATTTAAGAGTGGAAACCTGGTGCAGTTTTATTTAAGCAGCTGAAAATGGTTTATCACAATAAATAAGCATTCATAATCCGATTGCCTAGTCCGCCATCTGTGAGAAACCCAATTTGAGATAACTGAACTGACCTTAAAAAATACTATACAAAACCATTTGCCAGTTATTTTTCTGTATGGTAGTCAGTTACTTAAACGTGAACTAAAACAAAGATATTTTAAAGCTTTTAAAACATGCATATTCATTTCCATGCACTTAAAAATGCAGCTTAATAAGCTCTTCCTGGAAGGCTCACAAATGAGCACAATTACCGCAAAATCACAATGGTGATTAATTGAATCTGAGGACCTGTTCAGTTCTGTGGGTGGAACCAGCTTCTATCATGATGTTTTTCAAACTAGCGTGAAAGATCATGGACACTCGATTTTCATTGAATGCAATTTGCGCTTGAAATTCCACAATATCTTGCACTGGTTTGGTTGATTTCAGGTGAATTGCACTGAAAAATAATGCAACCTATGGAAGCTCCAGGCTGTTGTACTTAATGTGCATAAATGATCACTTGAAACGTTCTCACTTTAATTTTCAGAGCATTAATAAGATAAAGAGGGTTGTAAAGACGATGGCATATATTCCGCACTTTCTTTGGGCCCCAATTTTTTAGTCATTTCCGCTTGTTTATGTTTTTACGTTCCAGCGTATGTTAGCATTATGCTCAGTAAATTTGGGTGTAAGTTCCGGTCAGCAAGAGCAGCATTGAAACCGTTGTAAACTTTGGCATAATTTGCAGCTAAGTGTGATCAGGAATTACTTCAGGGATTGATAATTGCCAGTTACATATTAATGATACAGATAATCATAACTGCTTGTTAACCATTGATACTACTTCAGGTATTCATAACTATCAGTTGTGTATTTATATTACTGCAGGTATTGATAACTGACAGTTTGCACCAATATGTCAGATCCTAATAACTGCTAGTCACATATTCATATTATTTCAGGTATTGTTAACTGGAGTTCTGGTGAAGGATCGCTGACCTGAAACATTAACTCTGCTTCTCTCTCCACAGATGCTGCCAGACCTGCTGAGTATTTCCAGCATTTCCTGTTTTTATTTCAGATTTCCAGCATCTGCAGTATTTTGCTTTTATACTACTGTTAACTGTTTGTTATGTAGCGATAGTAATTCAGGCACTGATAACTGCTAGTCATGTACTGATATACTTGAGATACTAATAACTGATAGATGTGTACTAATATTACTTAAAATACTGATTACTGCTCACAGACTCCTTTGCCAACCCACACTATTTCTCACCCAGCAACACCATTCCTCTCCTCTGCACTTTCCTGCCCTAGACTCTCAAATGGAAATCTGTCAATGCTGCTGTTCCCAAATGATTTAGTTCCCAGAATGTGAAGGGGTATAAATTTGTCTTGGGAGTTAGTGCAAAAGTGACAATAGCAAATTGACAGCCTATTTTGTTCATGTCCCGATTTTCCCTGGGCAGAGTATAGAATGGGCGGCCGATGCACTTTTACCCATTTTGCACTATGCCCGCCATGCTGAATTTATAATCTGAAATGTCTCTGCACCTGGTGCCTACTCCAGTGGTGCTTCTCCTTCTGTCAATTGATGTGTGGTGTGGTCAACGACCTGCTTTGCTTTTTTTTGGAGTGAATAAAAGTGGTGCTGGGCAAAGGAGGAGGTGGCAGGTGCAGAGTTGTGAAAAGATACAGAGAATTAGAAGGGATGTATGGGTAGGAGGTAAGAGATTGTGCTATTTTGTCCACAGCATAAATAAGAGAAAACGTGGCACTGGCCTATCTTGCTTTATTTTTTTTTTATTTCCAAAATATACTTTATTCATAAAAATCTGTAAAAATTACATTGCCAAACAGTTTCCAAACAGCACCAAAAAATACAAACATTGCAAGGGAGATCAGTTTCCTTCAATACTGTCATGAGTTTCTTCCCAACCCTTCTGTTTCACAATTGTCATGTCAATTACAGTTTTACATTTACAGTAATTGAGAATATTAACGATCCAGTTCGAGGGGTTTCCCATGGATCCAGCCCCTCAGTCCAGCTTGGTGGGGGAACCTTACACTGTGGTCTTTCCCCATTGAGCCTTTGCTGCGGCTGCCCCAAGCTTTAGTGCGTCCCTCAGCACGTAGTCCTGGACCTTGGAATGTGCCAGTCTGCAACATTCGGTGGTGGACAACTCTTTGCGCTGGAAGACCAGCAAGTTTCGGGCAGACCAAAGGGCGTCTTTCACCGAATTGATAGTCCTCCAGCAGCAGTTGATGTTTGTCTCGGTGTGCGTTCCTGGGAACAGCCCGTAGAGCACAGACTCCTGTGTTACAGAGCTGCTTGGGATGAACCTTGACAAAAACCACTGCATCTCTTTCCACACCTGCTTTGCAAAGGCACATTCCAGGAGGAGGTGGGCGACCGTCTCTTCCCCACCACAGCCAACGCGGGGGCACTGTGCGGGGGGGGCGAGACTTCGGGTGTGCATGAAGGATCTGGCGGGGAGGGCCCTTCTCACCACCAGCCAAGCTACGTCTTGGTGCTTGCTTGAAAGTTCTGGTGATGAGGCATTCCGCCAAATGACTTTGACGGTCTGCTCGGGGAACCATCCGACAGGATCCACTGTTTCCTTTTCCCGTAGGGCCTTGAGGACATTCCGTGCAGACCACTGCCTGATGGACCGGTGGTCAAAGGTGTTTTCCCGCAGAAACTGCTCCACGAAGGATAGGTGGTATGGCACCGCCCAACTGCACGGAGCGTTCCGCGGCAATGTGACCAGGCCCATCCTTCGCAACACCGGGGACAGATAGAACCTCAGCACGTAGTGACACTTGGAGTTTGCGTACTGGGGATCTACACACAGCTTGATGCAGCCGCACACGAAGGTGGTCATCAGGATGAGGGCCACGTTGGGTACATTTTTCCCGCCCTTGTCCAGAGATTTGAACATCGTGTCCCTCCGGACCCGGTCCATTTTACATCCCCAGACGAAGCGGAAAATGGCTCGGGTGGCCTATCTTGCTTTATTCACATTACAGCCAGGTCCTCTGCACATTGCTGCTGGCATTGAGTGTTCAGCTACCTCCCTGCCAAGTTCACTGACACACACTTTAGTTAACCTTGTGGTTGACCTATACTTCACCTCCTGTAGCAAGATCTTGATGACCTTTTGCTCAAAAAAAGGAACCCGGTTTCTTTTCCAAACAGTGCTGGCAGACATTCCCCAGGGGGAAAATAAAGACATGCAATTGTAGGTAGCCCAAAACTAATTATAATAAATTTTTCAGTCCTAAATGCAGCCAGTGGCATGGTTGTTATCTTGTTAATGAGAGTGTCATGGCGGATAGTGATAAAGTGCAGATAGATATTACGAAATATTTTACTGCCACTTTTGGAGGAAGAATATCATAGCTTCTCTACTAAAATAACAAAAAATACATCTGGTAAGTTCAGAATCATTGTTTTGCTCCAATTAAAATATTATGTACGATTTCATAGGAGAGCACAGATCAATATACATTTGGAGAGTGAACAAAAAAAATCAATTGCTAATATGCATAATTTACATGACCTATTCACCAAATGGAATTTGCATTGATTCCTTATATACCTTTAATTAACATGGCAAGTGCTTGGTGTCAATGAAGAATAACAATGAAGTTGGTGACATGACTTGCCATGAGGTCATGTCCTGAGAAAAAGACTGAATCCATCGTAGTGATGTGCAATGAATTGAAATCTATGTACAAAATATGTTCTGGCTTCTGTTTCACATTCAAAATCTCTCTCCCTGTAACTAATATGATTCCTGAGGTCTTTTCTTTTACTAATCATAGTGTTAAAAAGTTCATAGCTATTGTCAGAGGACAGTATTCATTTAAAAAATTAAATTATCATTCTGAATAATGTCAAAAAACAATATGCTAAATTCCAACATTATGACCTCGAATTTATTCATAATTTCTGGATAGTTTATAGCTTCAAATGAATCTCCTGGTATCTTTGGAGATGGACAATGGGGCAGGAGCCTTTTCAATTGGGTTTATGCTCATACTTACAGCTGTGTAGTATCTGTCACAATCACAGGAATTGCACTCAGCTAATACCAGACAATATTTTCTCTGTTGTATGTCCCCTAATTCAGCTAGTGCAGCGGTGAAAACAGCAGGAAAACCTACCTGGCAAAGGTCTACCACAGCATTCCCACCCAACCTCTGTTTTCTACATGTAATTGACAGTGGAGCGATCGGGTCTGGGAAACCCAGCTGATTTCCCTTCCTTTCACTGCTGATCCCAATGCCTTTAGGGAATGCCAGGGAAAGGATGATCATTAATGTGCATTTTGGAGGGCAAAGCCCTAGGAGTGAGCATCTCTCCATCCCCTGAAGGTCAATCCACTTACTGTTTTTGGGTCTTAGCCCATTCCTGGGACTGTGGGACGAGGACATCAAACTTATCCATTATGTGCAATAAATGAGAGGAGACTGTTTTCATTGCCTGCACAGGAAATCTATGTTCCAAAATCATAGTTCTTCTGCAGATCAGGGACCTAATGACTGGGACTCCATGGAGGAGATAGCTGGTTCTTCATTATCCTCTCCCAGCTCCTGTTCATTGATGCTCAGCAAAACCTCCCTTGCCATGACCCCATGAATGGGGGAAGAATGTAGTCCTGGATGTTGGTAAATTATTTAACCATGGAAGCAGAGGTAAAACCTCGCATAAAGGATTAGAGGGGTCATCAAGAGAAATTCCATGATTTGGAGCAGGAAATATTACACTATTCATAATATGATAGAGGCACATTCCCTTCATGCCTCCACTGGTCTTGCCTGTGTATGGAAAGCATCAAACATTCCTTATCCAAAAGTTCACCCACTCTTTCCACCAAGGAATATTTGATATTGTTTCAGACATAAACTTTAGTTCATTTTTCCAGTCTCAGCAACACAAGAGACCTTAAGACCAATTGCAGTGGTCCTGTTACTGTCTTGGCTGAAATTAGCAAACACATTTGTCAGAAATCAAGCCTGGATTTTTATTTGCTATTGGATGAGATAGCAACGATAATGAGGTGCAGACACTTATGCACCCCGAGCTTGATTTTCCAAGCTCACCCTGCTGGGAAAGCTGACCCTTCCGCAGCCGTCACATGTAAATGCAGGCTGGGAGAAAAGGCCCAGGTTCCGACACAACTTCTCTTGTTGCTACTGCTATCACTCCAGGACCGCCAGGAGAAAGGTGGTGGGAATCCCATAGGTAGCGAGAAGCAGTCACTTGATGGTGGGGTAGGGCATTGTAGTGGCCTCATCTCCTTCCAGATAACCAAGAACATTGCCTTCATTAAAAAGAAAATTTCTGCAATCTTCAAGAAGATTCTGCCTCTTTAAGATTTTCCCCTTCTTTTCACCATCACCAGCAGCTTTCTGGCCCAACTATAGCTCCCCTTGTGGTAAATCTAGGGAAATCCAGGCCCAAACCTACAAATTTACACAGTGTCTTTAACCGCTGAGCAATCAAGTAAACTATCTAATTCTCATCATGAAGTCTCTCATTCATCGATTCAGATTCTGCACTCGAGAGATGACACTCAGCCTTTCTGCAAATTTTTGTCATATTTTTTCCATACCAGATACTTAAGTTTGTATTTCTATTAAGTTTATCCTCATATATCTTACTTCAGATGGTGTGCTGAGGTGCTAACATGACAAGGTGGAGGTAGCACAGGAAACTTGTCAGTCAAGAATATATTTTGCACTGTATAAAATATAACAACAAGAGTTAAATTGTTGGTACAGTCAGCAAGTGTCAGAGCTAAGAACTATATTGGCGGAAAATGTCAACATCTTTGTTTTCAGCAGTCCTTTAATATCTGCAAGCAGAAGTGTTTGGAAAACAGATCAGAGATCTGCATCTATTCTTATAGTTTGAACTTGAGCTGAGGCATTTGTACTGAGTGCAGATACATCAATGCTAACATGACAGTATTCCAGTCAACTGTTAAAATGAAGGGAAGATCTAGGGAATAATTTTTGTTCCAAATATTTGCCCATTTGAAGAAAATGATAGACACAAGAGAATTCTGTGTTATGCTTTACTTTTAATGGCAATTTTCTTGCTGTCATGAACTCCCTATTAGGCTGCTCTGGTGATTACGAATGTAAGTTTCCTAGGAGAGCATGGCTTCCTGGGTTCAACAGCTTTAAAATGAGGCTTAGGCAGGTCTTAAGTCATAATTCCCACTGTCTTCTGTAGAAATAGTCCAGGATGCACAGGAAAGCTTCCTGCTCGAGACATATGCAGAGTGGCCAAAATGGAGGATAGAGTAACTGATATTATTGGACATTAAGATCTTCCAGAAGGTTTAATTTAATTGAAAGGGTTAAGTCATGGCAGGAGAGCTCAAAGCCGTGGTGTGCTCCTCGTGCTCCAGGTTGGAAGCCGGCAACATTTCCAGTGCCCGAGACCAGGATGTGTGCAGGAAATGTATCCAGCTGCAGCTCCTGGAAGCCTGGGTTTCGGAGCTGGAGCGGCAGCTGGGGACACTGTGGAGCATCCACGAGGTGGAGAGTATCGTGAATAGCACGTATTGAGAGGTAGTCACACTGCAGGCTCAGACCCCACAGGCAGGAGGGGAATGGGTGATCACCAGGCAGAGCAAGAGGACTAGGCAGGCAGTTCAGGAATCTCCTGCGCCTATTTCCCTGCAAAACAGGTATACTGTTTTGGATACTGTTGGGGGGAATGGCCTCTCAGGGGAAAGCAGCAACAGCCCAATTCGTTGCACCACGGTTGGCTCTGCTGCACAGGGGAGGAGTAAAAAGTGTGGGAATGCAATCGTTATAGGGGATTCAATTGTAAGGGGAATAGATAGGTGTTTCTGTGGCTGCAAAAGGGACTCCAGGATGGTATGTTGCCTCGATGGTGCTAGGGTCAAGGATGTCTCAGAGCGGTTACAGGACATTCTGAAGGGGAAGGGTGAACAGGCAGTGGTTGTGGTACACATTAGTACAAATGACATATGTGAAAAAAAGGATGAGGTCCTAAAAGCAGAATATAGGGAGCTAGGAAGTAAGTTGAAAAGTAGGATCTCAAAGGTAGTGATCTCAGGATTACTACCAGTGCCACATGCTAGTCAAAGAAGAAATAGCAGGATATATCAGATGAATATGTGGCTGAAGAGATGGTGTGAGGGGGAGGGTTTTAGATTCCTGGGGCATTAGGACCAGTTCTGGGGAAGGTGGGACCAGTACAAACTGGACAGGTTACACCTGGGCAGGACCGGGACTGATGTCCTAGGGGGAGTATTTGCCAGAGTGGTTGGGGAGGGTTTAAACTAAGATGGCAGGGGGATGGGAACCTTTGCAAGGAGTCAGAGGAGGGGGAATCAAAGACAGGAACAAAAGACAGTAAGGGGAATAAGAAAAGTGATAGGCAGAGAAATCAAGGGCTAGAATCAAACAGGGCCACAGTGAAAAATAGTGGGAAGGGGACAAGTAATGTTAAAAAGACAAGCCTTAAGGCTTTGTGCCTTAATGCGCGGAGCATTCGCAATAAAGTGGATGAATTAATTGCGCAAATAGATGTAAACGGGTATGATATCATCGGGAGTACGGAGACATGGCTGCAAGGTGACAAGGGATGGGACATCCACGGATATTCAGTATTTAGGAAGGACAGACAAAAAGCAAAAGGCGGTGGAGTTGCATAGCTGGTTAAAGAGGAAATTAACGCAATAGTGAGGAAAGACATTAGCTCTGATGATGTGGAATCTGCATGAGTAGAGCTGAGAAACACTAAGGGGCAAAAAAATTTCAGTGGGGGTTGTATATAGACCCCCAAAATGTCGTGGTGATGTTTGAAATGGCATTAAACAGGAAATTAGAGACACATGCGAAAAAGGAACATCTGTAATTATGGGTGACTTTAATCTGCATATAGATTGGGCAAATCAAATTAGTCACAAAACCGTAGAGGAGAAATTCTTGGAGTGTATACGGGATGGTTTTCTGAATCAATACATTGAGGAACCAACTAGAGAACAGGCCATCCTAGAATGGGTATTGTGTAATGAGAGAGAAATAATTGACAATCTAGTGGTGCGAGACCCCTTGGGTCGAGCGACCATAATATGATAGAAGTCTTCATCAAGATGGAGAGTGACGTAGTTGATTCTGAGACAAGGGTCCTGAATCTTAGTAAAGGAAACTACGAAGGTATGAGGTGCGAGTTGGCCAGGACGGATTTGGAAACGTTACTTAAAGGGATGACGGTGGATAGGCAATGGCAAACATTTAAAAAACGCATGGATGAACTGCAACAATTGTTTATCCCTGTCTGGCACAAAAGTAAAACGGGAAAAGTAGCCAAACCATGGCTTACAAGGGAAATTAGAGATAGCATGAGATCCAAGGAAGAGGCATATAAATTTGCCAGGAAAAACAACAGACCTGAGGATTGGGAGCAGTTTAGAATCCGGCAAAGGAGGACAAAGGGATTGATTAAGAAGGGGAAAAAAGAGTACGAGAGCAAGCTTGCGGGGAACATAAAAACTGACTGTAAAAGTTTCTATAGGTATGTGAAGAGAAAAAGATTGGTGAAGACAAATGTAGGTCCCTTACAGTCAGAAACTGGGGAATTTATTATGGGGAATAAAGAAATGGCTGACCAACTAAATGCATACTTTGGTTCTGTCTTCACAATGGAGGACACAAATATTATACCAGAAATGTTGGGGAACACAGGGCTTAGTGAGAGAAAGGAACTGAAAGAAATCAGTATTAGTAGAGAAATGGTGTTGGGGAAATTGATGGGATTGAAGGCTGATAAATCCCCAGGGCCTGATGATATGCATCCCAGAGTACTTAAGGAAGTGGCCCTAGAAAGAATGGATGCATTGGTGGTCATCTTCCAAGATTCTATAGACTCTGGAACAGTTCCTACAGATTGGAGGGTAGCGAATGTAACCCCACTATTTAAAAAGGGAGGTAGAGAGAAAGCAGGGAATTATAGACCAGTCAGCCTGACGTCAGTAGTGGGGAAAATGCTACAGTCCATTATCAAAGATTTTATAGCAGAACACTTAGAGAACAGTGGTAGAATCTGGCAGAGTCAGCATGGATTTACGAAAGGGAAATAATGCTTGACAAATCTACTAGAATTCTTCGAGGATGTAACTAGTAGAGTTGATGAGGGGGAGCCAGTGGATGTGGTTTATTTGAACTTTCAGAAGGCTTTTGACAAAGTCCCACATAAGAGATAAGCAAGTAAAATTAAAGCGCATGGGGTTGGGGGTAGTGTACTGCAATTATATAGGGCCTTGGTGAGGCCACACCTGGAATATTGTGTGCAGTTTTGGTCTCCTTATCTGAGGAAGGATGTTCTTGCTATAGAGGGAGTACAGCTAAGGTTTATCAGACTGATTGCTGGGATGGCGGGACTGACGTATGAGGAGAGATTGAGTCGGTTAGGATTATATTCGCTGGAGTTCAGAAGAGTGAGGGGGGATCTCATAGAAATCTATAAAATTCTAACAGGACTTGACAGGGTAGATGCAGGAAGGATGTTCCCGATGGTGGGGGAGTCCAGAATCAGGGGTCATAGTCTAAGGATACGGGGTAAACCTTTCAGGACTGAGATGAGGAGAAATGTCTTCACCCAGAGAGTGGTGAGCCTATGGAATTCGCTAACACAGAAAGTAGTTGAGGCCAAAACATTGTATGCTTTCAAGAAGGAGTTAGATATAGCTCTTGGGTCCAAAGAGATCTAAGGGTATGGGGCGAAAGCAGGAACAGGCTACTGAGTTGGATGATCAGCCGTGATCATAATGAATGACAGAGCAAGCTCGAAGGGCCGAATGGCCTACTCCTCCTCCTTTTTTCTATGTTTCTATGAGGGAGCTCCATGGAGGAACCTATCTGGTTCACTAATGTCCTTTAAGGAAGGAAATCTGCTGTCGTACCAGGTCTGGCCTATATGTGGCTCAAGACTCACAGCATTGTGGCTGACACTTAACTGCTGTCTCAAATGGTCCAGCAAGCCACTCAGTTGTATCAAAATTACTACGAAAAGCTGTAGGAATAAAACCAGACAAACCAACCAGCATCAACCTAGGCACTGGATTCAGACACAACAAAGGCATACTGGGCCCAGTTGATCCTGCAAAGTCCTCCTTGCGAACATCTGATGATTTATGCCAAAATTGGGAAAGCTGTCCCACAAACTAGTCAAGGAACAACCTGACATAGTCATACTCACAGAATCCTAACTGTTAGTCAATGTCCCTGACACCTCCATTACCATCCTGGCTCACCACCAGGACAGATCCACCAGAGATGGTAGCACAGTGGTATACAGTCAGGAGGGAGTTGCCCTAGGAGTCCTCAACGTTGACTCTGGACCCCATGAAGTCTTGTGGCAACAAGTCAAATGTGGGCAAGGAAACTCCTTCTAATTATCACCTAACACTGTCCCTCAGCTGATGAATCAGTATTCCTCCATGTTGAACACCACTAGGAAGAAGCACTGAGGATAGCAAAGGCACAGAACATATTCTGGGTGGGGGGGCTTCAATGTCCATCACCAAGCGTGGCTCAGTAGCAGCACGACTGGCTAAAGGACTTATCTGCCAGACTGGGCCTGTGGCAGGTGGTGAGAGAACCAACAGGAGGGAAAAGCCTACTTGATCTCATCCTCACCAACCTACCTGTCGCAGATGCTTTTGTCCATGATGGTATTTTTAGGAGTGGCAACAACTCAGTCCCTATGGGGACAAAGCACCAACTTCACACTGAGGACAACCTCTTTTGTGTTGTGTGGTACTACCATTATGTTAAATGGGATTGATTCAGAACAGATCTAGCAGCTCAAAATTAGGCATCTATGAGACACTGTGGACCATCAACAGTTGCAGAATTGTATTCTAACCACAATCCTTCATCTCATTACTTGACATATTCCTCACTCTACCATTACCATCAAGCTAGGGAACCAACCCTATTTCAAGGAGTGTAGGAGAGTATTCCAGGTGCAGTGTCAGGCATACCTAAACTTGAGGTGCCAACTTGGAGAAGCTACAACACAGGACTAAATGCATGCTCAGCAGCAGAAGCAGCATTTTGTAGACAGAGCTAAGTGATCCTACAACCAACAGATCAGATCAAAGCTCTGCAGTCTTGTCGCATCCAGTCGTGAATGGTGGTGGACAATTAAACACCTAACGGGAGGAGATGCTTCCATGAACATCCCCATCCACAATGATGGAGAAGCCCAGTACATCAGTGCAAAAGAGAAGGCTGAAACATTTGCAACCATCTTCAGCCAGAAGTGCCAAGTGGATGATCCATCTCTGCCTCCTTCTGAGGTCCCAAGCATCACAGAAGCCAGGCTTCAGCCAATCTGACTCATTGCACATGATGTTAAGAAACATCAGAGTGGACTGGATACAGCAAAAACTATGGGCCTTGACAAAACACGGCTACAGTGCTGAAGACTTGCGGTCTGGAACGAGCCATGCAAGTAGCCAAGTTGTTCCAGTTATTATACTGGAATCTATCCAACAAAGTGGAAAATTGCCCTGTTATGTCCTGTCCACAAAAAGCAGGACAAATCCAATCTGAAAATTACTGCCGCATCAGTCTAATCTCAATCATCAGCAAAGTGATGGAAGGTGCTATCAAGTGGCACTTACTCAGCAATAAACTGCTCAGTGATGCTCAGTTTGGGTTATAGCAGGTCCACACAGCTCCAGAGTTCATTACAGCCTTGATTTAAACATGGACAAAAGAGGTGAGGTGAAAGTGACTGCCCTTGGCATCAAGGCAGCATTTGATCGAGTATGGCATCAAGGAACCCTAGCAAAGTTGAAGTCAATGGGAATCAGTGGGTGGTTACTCTCCACTGCTTGGAGTCATAGCTAGTACAAAAGAAGATGGTTGTGGTTGTTGGAGGCCAATCATCTCAGGACATTGCTGCAGGAGTTCCTCAGAGTAGTGTCCTAGGCTCAACCATCTTCAGTTTGGGCTGATATAAGTGGCAAGTAAAATTAGCACCATGCAAGTACTAGGTAATGACCAACTCCAACAATAGAGAATCTAACTACCCCCTTGAAATTTAATAGCATTACTATCATTGAATCTCCCACTCTCAACATTCTGATGATCACCACTAACCAGAAACTGAACGAGAGCAGCCACTTAAATAATGTGTCTACAAGAGCCGGTCAGAGGCTGTGTACTCTGCAGCAAGTGACTCACCTCCTAACTCCCCAAAGCCTGTCCAACATCCACAAGGTACAAGTCAGGAGTGTGATGGAATATTCTCCCCTGCCTGGATAAGTGCAGCGCTGACAACACTCAAGGAATTTGACACCATCCAGGACAAAGCATCCCACTTGACGGGCACCCCATCCACCACTTTAAGCATTCAAACCCTCTACACCAGCACACAGTGGCAGAGTGTGTATCATATATAAGACAGTCACAGAGTTATACAGCACAGAAACAGGCCCTTTGTCCCATCATGTCCGTGCTAGCCATCAAGCACCTATCTATTCTAATCCCATTTTCCAGCACTTGGCACATAGCCTTTTATGCTATAGTGTTTCAAGTGCTCATCTAAATACTTCTTAAATGTTGTGAGGGTTCCTGCCTCTACCACCCCTTCCAGTAGTGTTTTTTTTATTTTTTTATTTTTTATTTAGAGATACAGCACTGAAACAGGCCCTTCGGCCCACCGAGTCTGTGCTGACCATCAAACACCCATTTATACTAATCCTACACTCCTACCACATCCCCACCTGTCCCTATATTCCCCTACCACCTACCTAGACTAGGGGCAATTTATAATGGCCAATTTACCTATCAACCGGCAAGTCTTTGGCTGTGGGAGGAAACCGGAGCACCCGGCGAAAACCCACGCAGACACAGGGAGAACTTGCAAACTCCACACAAGCATTACCCAGAATTGAACCCGGGTCGCTGGAGCTGTAAGGCTGCGGTGCTAACCACTGTGCCACCCATGTGTTCCAGATTCCAACCACCCTCTGGGTGAAAATTTCTTTCCTCAAATCCCCTCTAAACCTCCTGCCCCTTACTTTAAATCTATGCCCCCTAGTTATTCACACCTCCGCTAAGGGAAAAGGTTTCTTCCTATCTACCCTATCTATGCCCCTCACAATTTTGTATACCTCAATCAGGTCCCCACTCAGCCTTCTCTGCTCGAAGGAAAACAACCCTAGCCAGTCTCTCTTCATAGCTGAAATGCTCCAGACCAGGCAACATCCTGGTGAATCTCCTCTACACCCACTTCAGTGCAATCACATCCTTCCTATAGTGTGGCGACCAGAGCTATACACAGTACTCCAGCTGTGGCCTAACTAGCGTTTTATACAGCTCCATCATAACCTCCCTGCTCTTATATTCTATGCCTCGTCTAATAAAGGCAAGTATCCCATATGCCTTCCTAACCACCTTATCTACCTGTGCTGCTGCCTTCAGTGATCTATGGTCAAGTACACCAAGGTCCCTCTGACCCTCTGTACTTCCTAGGGTCCTACCATCCATTGTATATTCCCTTACCTTATTAGTCCTCCCAAAATGCATCACCTCGTGTCATCTGTGAACTTACTGATCATACCTCCTATATTCACGTCTAAATCATTAATGTACACTACAAACAGCAAGGGTCCCAGCACCGATCCCTGTGATACACCACTGGTCACAGGCTTCCAATTGCAAAAACAACCCTCGACCATCACCCTCTGCCTCCTGCCACTTAGCCAATTTTGGATTCAATTTGCCAAATTGCCTTGGATCCCATGGGCTCTTACCTTCTTAACCAATCTCCCATGCGGGACCTTATCAAAAGCCTTACTGAAGTCAAGGTAGACTACATCAACTGCTTTACCCGCATCTATTCACCTAGTCACCTCCTCAAAAAATTCAATCAAATTTGTTAGACATGATCTCCCCCTGACAAAGCCATGCTAACTTTCCCTGATTAATCCCTGCCTCTTCAAGTGGAGATTAATCCTATCCCTCAGAATCTTTTCCAATAGTTTCCCTACCACTGATGTTAGAGTCACCCTGCTACCCTTCTTGAATAATGGTACCACATTCGCTGTCCTCCAGTTCTCTGGTATCTCTCCTGTGGCCAGAGAGGATTTGAAAATTTGTGTCAGAGCCCCTGCATCTCTTCCCTTGCCTCATATAGCAGCCTGGGATACATCTCATCTGGGCCTGGGGATTTATTCACTTTTAAGCCCGCTAAAACTGCTAATACCTCCTCCCTTTCAATGCTAATTTTTTCAAGGATATCACAATCCCCCTCCCTGAGCTCTACACCTAGATCGTCCTTCTGCATAGTGAACACAGATGAAAAATAATCATTTAAAACCTCACCTATGTCCTCCAGCTCCACACACTGATTGTCACTTTGGTCCCTTATGGGCCCTACTCTTTCCCTGGTTATCCTCTTGCCCTTCATATACTTATAAAACGCCTTAGGATTTTCCTTTATCTTGCCCGCCAGTGTTTTTTCATGTCCCCTTTTGGCTCTCCTAATTACTTGTTAAAGTACCCCCCTACAGTTTCTATACTCCTCCAGTGCCTCTGCTGTTTTTAGCCCTCTGAAACTGCCATAACCCTCCTTTTTTTCCTTATCCAATCCTCTATATCCCTTGACAACCATGGTTCCCTGGACTTGTTGGTCCTACCCTTCACCTTTATGGAAACATGTTGGCCCTGAACTCTCACTATTTACTTTTTGAATGACTCCCACTGGTCTGATGCAGACTTTCCTACAAGTAGCTGCTCCCAGTCCACTATGGCCAGATTCTGTTTTATCATATTGAAATCGGCCTTCCCCAAATTCAGTACCTTTATTTCTGGACAATCTTTGTCCTTTTCCATAACTACCTTAACTCTTTTTTTTTCATTCTTGGGATGTGGGCATCACTGGCTTGGCCAGCATTTATTGACAATCCCCAACTGCCCCAAAAATCACTATCCCCAAAATGCTCCCCCACTGACACTTCTACCACTTGTCCTTTCTCTTGTAGGACTTTCTACGTGCTGGCTCAAAAAGCTTTCATGGATGCACTTTAAGAATTCCGTCCCCTTTCAGCTTTTTGCACTAAGACTATCCCAGTTAATATTGGGGAAGTTGAAATCCCCTACTATTGTTGCCCTATTATTTTCACCTCACTGAGATTTGCCTACATATCTGCTCCTCTATCTCTCCCTGACTGTTTAGAGGCCTGAAGTACACTCCCCACAAAATGATTGCCCCCTTTTTGTTTTTAAGTTCGACCCATATGGCCTCATTTGAGGAATCTTCTGAGAGATCATCCCTCCTTACTGCAGTAATTTACTCCTTGATCAATAGTGCAATGCCACCTCCTCTTTTGCACTCCCCCCTCCCCCACCGCACTATTGTGCCTAAAGATTCTATACACTGGAATATTCAGCTGCCAGTCCTGCCCTTCCCTTAACCATGTCTCATGATGCAAGATGCACTGCAACAATTTGCCAAGGCCTCTTTGACAGCACCTTCCAAACTTGCAGCCTCTATCACCTAGAAGGATAAGGGCAACAAGCACATGGAAAAACCACCACCTGCAAGTTCCCCTCCAAGTCACACACCATCTTGACTTGGAAATATATTGCTGCTACTTCATCGTCACTGTCAAAATTCTCGAACTCTCTACCTAACAGCACTGTGGATGTACCTTCACCATATGAACTACAGCCGTTCAAGAAGGCAGCTCATCATCACCTTCTTAAGAGCAATTAGGGATTGATAATAAATGCTGGCCTTGCCAGTGACATTCACATGCCATGACTGCATACAAAAAAAGACTTGAGTATTTTTACGCTGGTAAAAAAATTGCCGTGTCACAAAAAAATACCGAACATATTTTAGAGAATGTGGGAGTCCTGGGCAGAAAGCCAACCCCTTACACTTTATTGTCCTCTCAATTCAAATTATGTTAGGAGAGGCGATGGCGTAGTGGTAATGTCACTAGACTAGTAATCCAGAGCCCCCCCCAGGCTATAAGCCCTGGGGACATAGGTTTGAATTCCACCACATGAAACCATTGTCAATTGCTATAAAAATCCATCTTGTTCACTACTGCCTTTCAGTGAAGGAAATCTGCCATCCTTATCAGGCCTACATGTAACACCAGACCCACAGCAATAAGGTTGACTCTGAAAATGCCCTCTGAAGTGGCCTAGCAGTCACTGTAGACTGATTAACAGAGATTGATTATTGAACTTTGTTCAACTATTCCATTATCATTGTTTAGTTTGACTACCAGGATGGTAGTAGACAAACTAGGTGAACATTGGTCTTTCTATACCTAGCAGTTAAGGGTTTCTCCCCCCAGCAGGAACCTGGCTTAGGCTGTAATGGAAATACATTTACAAATAATATATAAAGCAGAGGGAGAAGCATTATGGGAAAGATGGATATAAAATTTACAAATGTTGTGGTCAATTTAAAAATATTGGGATTTTTCCTGCTTTATTATTTAGTTTAGTTCAGAGATACAGCACTGAAACAGGCCCTTCGGCCCACCGAGTCTGTGCCGATCATCAACCACCCATTTACACTAATCCTACACTAATCCCATATTCCTAACACATCCCCACCTGTCCCTATATATCCCTACCACCTACCTATACTAAGGACAATTTGTGATGGCCAATTTACCTACCAACCTGCAAGTCTTTTGGCTTGTGGGAGGAAACCGGAGCACCCAGAGAAAACCCACGCAGACACAGGGAGAACTTGCAAACTCCACACAGGCAGTACCCAGAATTGAACCCGGGTCGTTGGAGCTGTGAGGCTGCGGTGCTAACCACTGCGCCACTGTGCCGCCCCATTATTGATTAAGGGACTCATTTCAATTCCAGCTGGGTGAATGGGTGACCCTTATATATAGTTGCTCATCAAAAATGGGTGGAAATGGTCTGCTGGCTGGCCACGGGATGTGGGTGTCTCTGGTTAGGCCAGCATTTATTGCCCATTCCTAATTGCCCTTGAGAAGTTGGTGGTGAGCTGCATTCTTGAACCGTTGCAGTCCATCTAGTGTAGGTACACTAACAGTGGAGTTAGGAAGGGAGTTCCATGATTTTGACGCAGCAACAGTGAAGTAACGGCGATATAGTTTCAAGTCAGGATGATGTGTGACATGGAGGGGAACTTGCAGGTGGTGGTGTTCCCATGCATTTGCTGCCCTTGTCCTTCTAGTTGGTAGAGGTTGCGGGTTTGGAAGGTGCTGTCTAAGGAGCCTTGGTGCATTGCTGCAGTGCATCCTGTAGATGGTACACACTGCTGCCACTGTGCGTCGGTGGTGGAGGGAGTGAATGTTTGTGGATGGGGTGCCAATCAAGCGGGCTGCTTTGTCCTGGATGGTGTCAAGCTTCTTGAGTGTTGTTGAGCTGCACCCATCCAGGCAAGTGGAGAGTATTCCATCACACTCCTGACTTGTGCCTTATAAATGGTGGACAGGCTTTGGGGAGTCAGGAGATGAGTCACTCGCCGCAGAATTCCCAGCATCTGACCTGCTCTTGTAGCCACAGTATTTATTTAATGGGCTGGCCCAGTTAAGTTTCTGGTCAATGATAATCCCCAGGATGTTGATAGCGGGGGATTCAGCGATGGTAATGCCATTGAATGTCAAGGGCAGATGGTTGGACTCCATCTTGTTGGTGATGGTCATTGCCTGTCACTTGTGTGGCACGAATGTTACTTGCCACTTATCAGCCCAAGCTTGGATATTGTCCAGGTCTTTCTGCGTATGGAAATGGACTGCTTCAGTATCTGAGGAGTCACAAATGGTGCTGAACAGTGTCCCACTTCTGACATTATGATGGAGGGATGGTCATTGATGAAGCAACTGAAGATGGTTGGGCCTAGGACACTACCCTGAGAAACTCCTGCAGTGATGTCCTGCGATTGAGATGATTGACCTCCAAAAACCACAACCCTCTTCCTTTGTGCTAGGTATGACTCCAACAGTGGAGAGTTTTCCCCCTGATTCTCATTGACTCCAATTTTGCTAGGGTTCCTTGATGCCACATTCGGTCAAATGCTGCCTTGATATCAAGGGCAGTCACTCTCACCTCACCCAAAATTGAACACCAGGGAGCCCAGAGTCCATCAGTTCAACATCCAGAGAAGTTTTGGCAGGGTCTGGTTAGTGGGGTTAGGGGAGCACAGGTAGTAGAGATCCAGACTTTCCTTCTGGAGCCTCAGTACTTACCGTACAGGGCCTCTTTTTCCCTCAGGCCAGGTCTAATTGAGCGAGGAAGTTGCGGCAGTCATTCTGCCCAGTTGGCTATTAAAATGCCATCATGGTCCTGTGTACTTTGTAGGACCCTGAAATGTATGCTACTCCCGTCTGAATCATATGAAAAACAGTGGCCTTGAAATCGTCACTGCAGGGAGGGATGTAGTGAGAAAGTGACACACTCCATGTAACCCACGCTCCACTCTGTTTCCACTGGACTGGGGGTGTTAAAGTTCCCCTCAAGTGTTTTCCTACAATGATAAGAAAAATTGTAAACTTCAGGTTATTCTTCAGATGAATTTATTTGTCACTCAGCAGGCCATTGAAGAAAGGAAAATTTTTGAAGGCTCACACAGTGAATAAATTGTACAAGTTTCGAAAGATCTCAGTTGCTGATAAATCTTCTACTATATTGCTTATTTCCTTTGTTTATTTTCATCTCTGCTTTATTCTTTATTTCCCATTACAAACACTCACTACCATGCTCTCTGATAAAGGAAGACAGGATAGTGTATAACGCTGACTGCTGCCAATGCCAATTTAAAAATCAGTTGACAGGAGCCATCAGTAAGTGCTCGACAATGATCTGTCAGCTTTACCATTTTCCTGCTTAAAGATCTCTCTTCAAATTTGGTGTAATATTGCAGTATAGAAAGAAGTGATATGACAAGGGAGCTGTAAATCTTTTTACTCCCGTCTCACAGAATATTTAAGTAGCAAACTCAGAAACCGCCTAAAATTCAGCTGAAATTTTTAATTTATGATCCTCGATAACTGTTTCTTAAATAAGTCAGAATTTGATTTAAGCCAGATTCTTGCCCTTGAAATAATTTCCTCAAGCATCTGATTGCCATTTTAATATGTGGAAGGTTATCACTGCTAGTAGTAGAAAATGAAAATGGTAAATCCCTGAGAACTGCAACATCAGATTATCAAATTAAAGGAGTCACAATTCATATTCCCACAACAGATTCTTTTCTTTTCAAGGCGTGCTTTTAACAGCATTAGAATTAAAATATGTGGCCCTTCAATGAACTCACCTGTTATGGCGAGCTTCAGGTGTAAAATGATCATACCAGCAATTCTGTGGGTGAGCTCTAGTGCAGGAGCCCATGTTCCAGGTTTCATCCCTGTAATGGCTTTGTTGTATTTCCATCCTGATCTTGGGCCTTCCATATGTGCACTCATTAATGCTGCTGAGGTTTTATTATCAACTGTTAAGATCAGCACCAATGCCATTTGAATCTCTAAATCCTGAATCCTGTGACTTGCAGTCCCATTGCACCAAGAGAATAAATAGGAGAGACGTACCTGGTGCCTATATCAGACGATACTGGCAAAAGTGTTTTATTTTGGAGCCTACACCCTGAAGCGATTTCAAGAGAGATTGCTGAGGTTACAGAACAGCAGCAACAACAACCTGTATTTATATCACACCTTTATAGTAATAAAACATCCCAAGGCACTTCACAGGAGTGTTATAAAGCAAAATGTGAGACCAAGCCACATAAGGCGACATTAGGGCAGATGGCCAAAAGTCAAAGAGATAGGTTTTATGGAAGATTTTAAAGGAGGAAAGAGATGCAGAGGAGTTTAAGGATGGAATTAAGGCCTGGACAGCTAAAAGCCCACCAATAATAGAGCATTAAAATCAGGATGCTCAAAAGGCCAGAATTATATGAGCGTAGTTGTCTTGCAAACTTGTGGGGCTGGAAGAAATTACAGAAATAAGGAGAGGTGAGGTCAACTGTCAACTGAATCCGTTAAACTGAGTTATAATCTTAAAACACAATTGCGTGGCTAGGAAGTGTACCACCATTTGCAACTTCCAGCATCTTGCTGGCTCTAAGGATATGTTGACCAGCATCTCTGCTCACAGCTTCCTGTTGGATCAGCCTTTTCTTAGAAATTAAACAATGTGGATTTTAACAAGAAATTAACAATTATACAGCCTTATTTGGGAAATAAAGGGGTCGAACCGACTTGCAAAAAGGTAACACTCCCATACATAAAAAAACTAGTTATGCAGCTTAGAAATAGTATAAATATTGGAACCACACAGTAGATACTGAGATTCGTTGGATACACTTCAGCGTTTCTCATGGTAAGGGTACAGGCTACTTTGGTGCGGTGACGATATTTCTCCCCATAATTGGGATAGAGGTATCTCACTAAACTCTGTAGCTGTCTACTCAGGGATTTAAAGTAAATGTTACTTTAAATGTTAATGGATATCTTAATTATTTTACTGTAACAATATTTAGACTTAATAATTGGATTCTCGACCAGAAAAAAGATTATGCTTTCTTTCTTTTACCACAACTATTAACATTGTGATTGACTTTCCCATAAAATGTGAATTGCATGTTTGGTTCTTTAATAAATTTTCACATATTTTAGAAATTATATTGCCCCATATAGTCTTCTGTATCTCAAACTTGAGAACCCATCTCCGTATGCTCTTCAGTGGGGAGGTACATTATTGAGGAGAGATGCTTGGACCCATATAATATCCGGGTTGTTATAATCTGGCTAAACATGTTAAAAAGGCTATGTGGGGGATGGTAACATCTTCAGCTGGTTCCTTTCCTTTAGGGAGAGTTGGATCAGTTCTTCAGACCCATTCAAGTGTCTGTGAGATCTGTCTTTCTCAACCTTAAGTGAGAGTGATCATCTGAAGAGTAGGCCTGATCTGGGAATATTCCCAAAAAGGGGCTAGGATTATAATCCATTACATTCATACTTGCCGACTGCTCCCCAGACTGCTGCTGCAAATTTTAAAGTTATTGGTGGTTATTTGGTATAAACAGCTTCTAAATGGGTGCTATACTGATAAAACACACCTGTTTGAGACTCTGGTTTTGGCATGCAATTTTGGTCCTAATTGCTGATTAACATAATTTGCCTGGAGATACTAAAACAGAGAACTGCACTCAAGCAATAATTAGATGCAATTTTCATAGACGTGTATATGTGGACTGCCCACATCCACTTCCAATGAAGGTGTAGCATATGCCGGCTGTCACACAGCACAGATTTTAGTATGGCTCAGGGGCTGAGGTCCTGGTGAAGCAGTTTCAGAGAAGGAGGGATGTCTTGTACTTCCAAGGATTCCACCTTGTCCTCCTGTCACTATCTCCTGCAGAAACTGGGGCTGTTTTTTAAATTCATTCATGGGATGTGGGCATCGCTGGCTAGGCCAACATTTATTGCCCATCCCTAATTGCCCTTGAGAAGGTGGTGGTAAGTTGCCTTCTTGATCTGCTGCAGTCCATGTAGGGTATGTACACCCACAGTGCTGTTAGGAAGGGAGTTCCAGGATTTTGAACCAATGATAGTGAAGGAACGGCGATATAGTTCCAAGTCAGGATAGTGTGTGGCTTGCAGGTGGTGGTGTTCCCATGCATCTGCTGCCCTTGTCCTTCTAGGTGATAGAGGTCGCGGGTTTGGAAGGTGCTGTCTAAGGAGCCTTGGTGCATTGCTGCAGTGCATCTTGTAGATGGTACACACTATTGCCACTGTGAATCGGTGGTCAAGGGAGTGCATGTTTGTGGATGGGGTGCCAATCAAGCAAGCGGGCTGCTTTGTCCAGGATAGTATCGAGCTTCTTGAGTGTTGTTGGAGTTGCACCCATCCAGGCAAGTGGAGAGTATTCCATCACACTCCTGACTTGTTCTTTGTAGATTGTGGACAGACTTTGGGGAGGTTAGTTACTTGCCACAGGATCCCTAGCCTCTGACCTGCTCTTGTAGCCACGGTATTTATATGGCTACTCCAGTTCAGTTTCTTGTCAATGGTAGCCCCCAGGATGTTGATAGTGGGGGATTCAGTGATCATAATGCCATTGAATGTTAAGGGGAGATGGTTAGATTCTCTCTTGTTGGAGATGGTCATTGCCTGTCACTTGTGTGGTGTGAATGTTACTTGCCACTTATTAGCCCAAACCTGGATATTGTCCAGGTCTTGCTGCATTTCTACACAGACTGCTTCAGTATTTAAGGAGTCATAAATGGTGCTGAACATTGTGCAATCATCAGCAAACATCTCCACTTCTGACATTGTGATTGAAGGAAGGTTATTGATGAAGCAGCTGAAGATAGTTGGGCCTAGGACACTACCCTGAGGAACTCCTGCAGTGATTTCCTGGAGCTGAGCTGATTGACCTCCGACAACCACTGCCATCTTCCTTTGTGCTAATTATGACCCAACTGTTCTGCTCTGCCTGATGCCCTCCTCCCATTCCTCTTGCAGATCGAGGGGACCCCATGCAAGATGCCCATGACCAAGCACTCCCTTTCTCCTGGTGACTCCTATAAGATGTCCAATAATGTAGAGCAGCACAGCATTCACTCTTTTTAGGTGAATTATCTCAGAATTTCCAGAATAAATTCTGATAGCGTATTGGTATAGTCTTGACAAAGTGTCCCAGAAAATCTCCCGATGTATATAAAAGGTGATATACCTTTAAGATATGTACATACGAACATACGAATTATGAGCAGGAGTAGGCTACTCGACCCCTCAAACCTGATCCGTCTTTCAATAAGATCATGGCTGATCTGATTGTAACCTCAACTCTACATTCCCACCTACCCCCAATAATCTTTCACCCCTTGGCTTATCAAGAATTTATCTACCGCTGCTTTAAAAATATTCAAAGACTCTGCTTCCACCACCTTTTGAGGAAGAGAGTTCCAAAGACTCACAGCCCTCTGAGAGAAAACATTTTTCCTCATCTCTTACTTAAAAGGGCGACCACTTATTTTTAAAGTGACCCCTAGTTCTAGATTCTCCCACAAGAGGAAACATCCTTTCCACACCCACCCTGTCAAGACCCCTCAGGATCTTATATGTTTTATCCAAGACACCTTTTAATCTTCTAAACTCTAGCAGATACAAGCCTAGCCTGTCTAACCTTTCCTCATAAGATAACCCGCAGCTTTAGTTCCAATACGAAGATGGCATTGTGTGCGAAACAAAGGCGAAACCAACATTTTAGGTTAAAACCCCCTCTTGGCCACCTCCAAAGCTTTTTAGCAGCCGTAGGAGCCATCAAAATTACCCCTTTGGTTTTTTAAAGGTTCCATTCCTAATTTCCAAGTTCCTTGCCACCCCCACCAACACACTCCTCTGTTTTACATGGGAATTGTACTACTGAATCATCAATTGATATTGAAGTCACTCTGCGATTTACAGAGAGTCAGCATGCATGGCATTGGTAGGAGCCCTTGTTCAAGAGTTGATGGGCCCATGGATTTTCAAGGACATGATATTTATTTATCCAACCATGCCATGTTCTCCCTACTCCTCTAACTTCTATCTGGTGGGTCTGAAGGAGTGCAGAGAACAGAGATGCCAGAGAACTCGCAAGTTCAGAGAATCTATAATAGAAGCCTTGTTAGAGGAACTGAGGCAGAGAAGGGAAACCCTCTTGTTCCCTGTTTATTTTATTTTTTATTTTATTTAGAGATACAGCACTGAAACAGGCCCTTTGGCCCACCGAGTCTGTGCCGACCATCAACCACCCATTTATACTAATACTACACTAATCCCATATTCTTACTACGTCCCCACCTGCCCCTATATTCCCCTACCACCTACCTATACTAGGGGCAATTTATAATGGCCAATTTACCTATCAACCTGCAAGTCTTTGGCTCTGTGGGAGGAAACCGGAGCACCCAGTGAAAACCCACGCAGACACAGGGAGAACTTGCAAACTCCACACAGGCAGTACCCAGAATTGAACCCGGGTCGCTGGAGCTGTGAGGCTGCGGTACTAACCACTGTGCCACTGTGCCACCCTTGAATGCCACAGAGCCAAGTAGAGCTTCTTAGAGAATGGAAGGTTGCAGCCAGGGCAATTATCCCTAGTAGGGTGTTGACGAGTGAGCCACACAGAAGTGCACTGGCTGACACAGAGTATGAGTGAGCCTGAGGTTCTGCTTGTGACACATGAAAGAAAGCAAGAACTTGGATTTATAGGGTGCTCTCCATGACCTCAGTGCTTCACCTGAAGTGTATCAACATATAGGCTATCGGTTACTTGCGACAGCTATCCATTCCAAATATTAGCAGTTAAAGAACTTGGGACAGGCTTGAGTTTAAAGGTAAAGATGTAAAGCCATTGCTTCTACAGAAGAGAAGGCAATGGACTGCACTTTCAGAACCAAGTTATTTGACAGCAATAATGTTCATATAAACGTAAGTGAATGATAGGTTTTTCAAAACTCTGTGATGCTGGATATTTCTGATACATAAAAAGGAACACCGTCAGCTTACCTAGCAAAGCAAAAAAACAGCTAGAGGTCAGTTTGGTTGCACATTAATAATCTGGATTATTATTTAACGAATGCAAACTCTGATAGAATTAAAGTGCTCTTCTGTGAAATTCTTTGCAATGCTTAAACGTTCTTTCCTTGCTTTATCACGGTTCCCTAATGATTTGTAATGAGTTAGAGTGAGTATGCTTTTTCAGCCCTTGAGATTGAAAATGCCCGGTAATGAACACAAAATTGTCTCAAATGTATTTATCTAAACCCTAAGTCTGTCAGATTCTGTTGGGGCTATCCTGAGACTAACTGGAAGAAATACAACCTGATGAGTTTCTCTTTTACTTACATTCTATAGAAATAAGGGAAATGGATTCAAAGCTGAAGACAAAGTTGACAGGAGAATATTTTCAACATAAATAACTTGTGGTTTGTAGTACCTGCCTATTTAATGTACAACAAAAACTGATTTTGTTACGGTGGTATAGGGAACATAGGAATTATTAGACAGAAAAGACCAAGCTCCATTTAGTTTGCCTTCCTGGTCAACGCCTGATACAATGTTAATGGAGTTTTTGACTAATCATAGCAATCAATCTCTACCAATTAGTCTACAAGAGACCCAGACATGATGCTCCAGGTCGTGGAGAGCTTTGGGAACCATCAGTCCAAATTTACCAAGCATGCTACACATGCCATATGCCATATTTCAAATTACTTGCATGCTGTGTCCCAAAATATTATTTTCTCAAAGAAATACATCTAATTTGAATGAATCAATACTAACTGCTTCACTGTCTCCCGAGGGTGGCTGCTCCATAGACTGACCATTCGTTCACTGAAATATTGTTTCCTCAGATCAGTTTTATCTTGTGCAGTTTCTATTTACTCATATTGTGAACCATGCAATTTCTATTTCTTCGGAGGCTGCCAAATTATTGACAGTTATATCAAATAACAGTCATTTAGAAAGAGAAAGGGAAGAGAATAGATTGAGGCGTATGAGAAGAAAGCAGGTAGATGAAGATTGCTTATGAAAAAGTGTCAGTTTTAAAAAAATTTGTTCTTGGGATGTGGGCATCGCTTGGCTAGGCCAGGCCAGCAATTAATACCCACCCTAGTTGCCTTTAAGCAGGTGGTGGTGAACTGCCTTCCTGAACCGCTGCAGTCCATGTGGTGCAGGTAAACCCACAGTGCTGTTAGTGAGAGAGTTCCAAGATTTTGACCCAGTGACAGTGAAGAAACGGCAATATAGTTCCAAGTCAGGATGGTGTGTGACTTGGAGGGGAACTTGCAGGTGGTGATATTGCCATTCATCTGCTGCCCTTGTTCATCTAGGCGGAAGTGGTTGTGGGTTTTGAAGGTGCTGCCGAAGGAGGCATGGTGAGTTGCTGCAGTGCATCTTGTAAATGGTACACACTGCAGCCACTGTGCGCCAGTGGTGGAGGGAGTGAATGATTAAGCAGGCTACATGGCCCGAAATAGTGTTGAGCTTCTTGACTGTTGTTGCACTTGTATTCATCCAGGAAATGGAGAGTGTTCCATCTCATTCCATGACTGTGCCTTGAAGATGGTGGACAGGCTTTGGGGAGTCAGGAGGTGAGTTACTCACTGCAGAATATGTAGTCTCTGTCCCGTTCTTACAGCCACTATATTTATATGGCTGGTCCAGTTAAGTTTCCAGTCAATGATAACCCCAGAATGTTGATAATGGGGGATTCAGCAATGGTAATGCTGTTGAATGTCAAGAGGAGATGGTTAGATTCTCTCTTGTTGGAGATGGTCATTACCTGACACTTGTGTGGCAAAAATGTTACTTGGCACTTATCAGCCCAAGGCTGAATGTTGTCCAAGTCTTGCTGTATATGGGAAGGGACTGCTTCAACATCTGGGGAGTTGCAAATGATGCAGAATACTGTGTAATCATCAGTGGACATCCCAACTTCTGACCTTATGATTGAAGGGAAGTTCATTAATGAAGCAGCTGAAGGAGGTTGGGCCTGTGACTCAACCCTGAAGAACTCATGGATGATGTCATGGGGCTGAGCTGATTGGCCTCCAACAACCACAACCATTTTCTTTTGTGCTAGGTCTGACTCCAACCAGTGGAGAATTTTCCCCATAATTCTCATTGACTTCAGTTTTGCTAGGGATCCTTGTTGCCACATTGGGTCAAATGCTGCCTTGATGTCAAGGACAGTCACTCTCACCTCACCTCACCTCTGGAATTCAGCTCTCTTGTTCCTGATTGGACCAAGACTGTAATGAGGTCAGGAGCTGAGTGGCTCTGGTGGAACCCAAACTGAACATCGGTGAGCAGGTTGTTGGGCTGAGTAAGTGCCACTTGATAGGACTGTCGATGACACCTTCCATCATTTTACTGATGACTGAGACTAGACTGACGGGGTGGTAATTGGCCAATTTGTTCTGCTTTTTGTGGATAGGACATACACTTTTGGGCAGATGCCAGTGTTGTAGCTGTACTGGAACAGCTTGACTAGGGGTGTGGCTAGTTCTGGAGCACATGTCTTCAGTACTTCAGGAGACTGAGGGGAAATTTGGTAGAGGTGTACAAGGTGCCAACTCACCAAACTTCCTTTGACAGCACTTTCCAAACCGATGTCCTCTACAACCTAGAAGAACAAAGGCAGCAGGCACATGGGAACACCACCACCACCTGCAAGTTCCCCTCCAAGCCATGCATCATCCTGACTTGGAACTTTATTGTTGTTCCATTAGTGTCGCTGAAGCATTTGAGGACCTCGCAGGGCCAAGCTTCAAAAGAAGGCTGGTAGGTTTGACAAACCAAATGCTTGGTGCAATGGCCAGCCTGCCAACCTCGCTAGTGTGTAGAAGCTGGGCTTAAACCTCAATGGTCTTCTCAATGATATTGCTAGTGAACAAGTGGTTCTCATTGTACAAGTGCTCAGTTGATGTTTGGAGCTTTTTCACAGGAGTCATGAGCTATGCCATCAGAGAATATCCCTTGTCACCTATAGCCAGCCATTGAATTTGGGCTCAAAGATCTGTGGGATGGATGACTATCTCATTATAAATGCATTGTGGCAGCTCCCTGGATAGTTGGCATTCACCTGCAGGGTGCATTGCTGGTGGTTGCAGACAAGCTGCACATTGAAGAACTGGAATCCCTTCCTCAACACCTCTATGTTTAAATGAGGGGTTCCCATGGCCACATGTGTACAGTCATGGCTTCCAGTACCATGGGAATCCTACAACCCTGTTGAATCTTAGAGCTCGCTGCCTCAAGTCTTCTCTGGTATTATGAAATGATGTATAGTCAAGAGTGTATAGAGCCACAGTAACTTTGGCAGTCACATGAAATGCAGTTCTATCTGTGCTACAACATTGGTCTTCCTTCCATGAGACCTCTGATCTCTGTGATGATTTCCTTGGTAAAACATAGCCTCCTCATGCACTAATTATAGGAATAGCTGTTCCTGAATACCATGGCTGGATAGGGCCTGCTACTGAGAGCCCTCTTCATCCGCCTATCCCTCGCACCACCAGCAACTGGTGTCTGGCCTTATCTCCTCATCCCATTCCTTACCCAGACTAAGTTGGGGGGTATGGGGATGGTGGTGCCCAGCAAATCCCTATGGCCAACTGCTTCCTTTCTCTTGTGAGTCCTGTAAGGTCAATTAGCACAGTACCCACACATGTATAAAAAATGTTGATAAAGTGTTGGTGAAGTCTTGACAAAGTCCCAGAAAGTCTCCTGATGTGTATCAAAAGTGTTCTTCAAACACAATGTAGTCAGTTGATCTTAATCAGCAAGTGAACAGTGAAAGCTGAACAAAGCTTTAAATAGTGCTCACAACCCTCACCACATCTTTGCTTACTCTTGTTCAGCTGGTCGCTGTTAGGAGAGATTGGTAATTCCAAGAAAATGTCATGCATCCTCTTTAATGAGCATTAGTATCCAATTTAATTGGTAACCAGAGGCTTAATCATTGTTGGGCAGCTGTTTCTAGCATGCACTTAAATTTCTTTACCATGATGGTGTCTTCTGCTAAAGGTGAGCTAAACTGTTATTGCAGGTCAAGACAGTTTGGTCTCCTCAGGGTTTTTTTAGCATCTAAACTACCTGTGCTACAGTGGGGAAAATAGCCCCCTTTATGTGCTTAATGCCCAACTTAACTCAATTTGAATACATGTGCAGAACATCTTTAAAAATACATTGACTGGATGCAACAGGATACTGATGGTGATGTGAATGGTGATACATGAATCAATGATAGCTTAAAAATCATTCCTTTGTAGCACTGAAGCACAACATTTTACAGCACAATTTTCATGCTAAATGCATGGCACCATAGCTTAAACTGCTTTAAAACTGCAGCATGAAGCTGCCAAATCTCAGTCAAATGGGCTGTGAAATATCCATTGCAACACACCCAAGGTATTGTTTGAACACTGACAACTGTTTTCAGGCCCAGAATCTGCCCAGTGCTGGCAGTATGCCTAATGATATAGGCACAACTAACAGGCAAAATTGGTTAGGATGATAAAGGAGAACCAGTGGATGTGGTGTATTTGGATTTTCAGAAGGCTTTTCATAAGGTACCAGACAAGAGGTTAGTTAACAAAATTAGAGCACACGGGATTGGTGGTAATATACTGGCATGGATTGAGGTTGGTTAATGGACAGAAAACAGAGAGTAGGACTAAACGGGTCATTCTCAGATTGGCAGGCTGTGACTAGTGGGGTACCACAAGGATCAGTACTTGGGCCCCAGCTATTCACAATCTATATCAATGCTTTGGATGTGAGGACCAAATGTAATATTTCCAAGTTTGCTGATGACACAAAACTAGGTGGAAATGTAAGTTGTGAGAAGGATGCAAAGAGGTTTCAAGGGGATTAAGACAGGCTAAGTGAGTGGGCAAGAACACGGCAGATGGAATATCACATGGAAAATGGGAAGTTATCCACTTTGCAGAGTATTTTATAAATGGTGAGAGATTGCGAAGTGTTAATGTCCAAAGAGACCTGAATGTCCTTGTTCATGCGTCAATGAAATCTAACATGCAGGTGCAGCAAGCAATTGGGAAGGCAAGTGGTATGTTGCCTTTATTGCAAGAGGATTTGAGTACTGGAGTAAAGATATCTTGCTCTAATTGTATAGAGCTTTGGTTAGACCGCACCTGGAGTACTGTCTACAGTTTTGGTCTCCCTACCTAAGAAAGGATATACTTGCCATAGATGTAGTGCAATTGAATTTCACCAGACTAATTCCTGGTTTGGCGGGATTGACCTATGAGGAAAGATTGAGGAGGCTGGGCCTGTATTCTCTAGAATTTAGAAGAATGAGATGTGATCTCATTGAAACATATGAAATTCTTACAGGGCTCGACAGGGTTGATGCAGAAGGATGTTTCCGCTGGCTGGGGTTTCTGGAACCAGACGACAGAGTCTCAGAATAAGGGGTCGGCCATTTAAGACTGAGATGAAAGGAATTTCTTCACTTAGAGGGTGGCAATCTTTGGAATTCTCTACCCCAGAGGGCGGTGGAGGCTCAGTCACTCAGTATATTCAAGGCAGAGATCAATAGATTTCTAGATATTAAAGGGATATGGGGATAGTGAGGGAAAGTGGCATTGAGATAGAAGATCAGCCATGATCTAGTTGAATGGTGGAGCAGGCTTGAGAGGCCGAATGGCCTACTGCTGCTCTTATTTCCTATGTTCCACTGTTGACTTGCAGTTTAACTAACAAGAAACTTGAATATTGGAGGTCCCTGATGATATTTAAAGCAAACCTCCATCTCTTAAAGGGCAGATGTTCCTTGGCTACAGGCAACCAGAAGAGAATTGAATAGATGGCAGGCCAAGGAGAAGCTTAAAAAACCTCCCACTTCTCAGATGCAACACTGGAGATCCTTGGGGAATAGATCAGCATGAGGCGGGACATATTCTTCCACCTGAACAATGCTGCAATTCTTCAGCACCCATATAAAAACAGCATTTGCTCATTCAGTCATGATGGGTGTCATGGTGCCCCCTAACCTGAATGTTTTGACAGTTTTTTCCAAGCAAAAGCAAAGTGCAGTATTTGCCCAGGCTCCTCTCTTGCCCTTCCCCTTATTTGACCACAACAGGGTTTATTTCTTTTTTAAACAACGGTTGTGCTTACCACCTCAGTGAGTGTTTTACCTTTTACCTTTAATCTGATCGTGAAAGAACCAATCGGGCAGGTTTTCTTTAGTTTAAACAAGAAAGAGGTGAGATTATTATACTTAACAATCTAAGCCTGATCTAAAAAACCTAAAAAAAGGATATACATTCGCTCACACATTCGCACATGAATCACATACACAGAAATAGATTACAGAATGAAAAGATTTTGTCATTGGATTAGATCCCAGAATAAATGGAAATTAAAGACACAGTCTGAGAGATTGGATGATTCGGTGGTCTTCCGGATGAAGTTGTATTCTTGAAGTCTTTGGCTGGTCTAAGTGCACTTTGTGGCTGGCCTGTTTGGCTTAGGGATTTCTTGGTGGCAGACTTGTAGGTGGCTCTCTTCCCCTGGTCTCTGTGTATAGCAATCTGTATGCTTGGAGGGTCCATAGTTGCAGATGGTTTTCAAACTTGTGGTGTTATCTGGAGAGCGAGGGAGAGAGGGAGGCACAAAGCCTTTCTGCTGCTGCACAGTCTGAATTACTGGCATGACTCTTTGTTCAAGGAAACTGCCAGCTTTCACAGAGATGGAGAGAAGGTCACATGACTGCCTCAGTGTATTCTCTGGAACGTTCTAATGATATTCAAGGTTTGGAATTGGCTCCCCAGGCCCCAGTATGCCAATTTTTACACTTGGAAGGATTTGCTCTTTCAAAGTCAAGATGTTAGGAATGCCGTGCTAATGAAACAATCTTAGGTAATTCAATCACTTAGAGCAAATCATTGTTCTGGGTAATGCTTGTCAGACCTCTGTCTCCTATTGGGCCTTGGAATGTGAAAGGTGTTTCAGATGCAAATTGTGTTGGCCATCTTGGCTGCCAGTTTTTTGTACAATACAATATTTTTTCCATTAAAAGTTTAATGTAAGCTTCCAACCGATGAATTAATATTCTTTATTTGACATACTGTTTTTCTTGACACCAGGCCAAGGATTTCATTCATTTCCCCATAGTAACTGTTTGACAATATGAAAGAGCCCTGTGCTTTTATGGCTGACTGAATTCACTAAATGCAAGGCATTATTTATGACGCTGAAGTATCCATTAATTTTCTAATTCCTAAAGCCACCCTCCTCAGAACTGGAAAGGGTATTCCATTCCATAAACAGGCATCTGGTCTGTGACAATGGGTACAGAATAATTCACATTAATTTGCAGATGACATGAAACTTGGAAGTGTAATAAACAGTGAGGAAGTGCAGTAAACAGTGAGGAAGACAGTAATAGATTTCAAGATGACACAGACAGGCTGGTGGAATGGGCAGACACATGACCAAAGAAATTCAACACAGAAATGTGGGATGCAATATATTTTGGTAGAAAGAATGAGGAGAGACAACACTAGCGAATGGTACAATTTAAAGGGGGTCCAAGAACAGAGAGACTGGGGAGTGTTTTTGAAGATGGCAGGACAGTTAACAAAGCATTTGATAAAGCATATGGAATCCTGAGCCTAATAAATAGATGCATAGGGAGTTACATTGGACAACAAGGATCATAATGTGTGATTAATTCACACCGGTCGAGTGCAATGCAGGCAGAATTCCACGTTTGTGATGCATGCTCATTTTTTTTAATTTTAGCATGTAGCCCATACTCTCCATGCTGTTTATTGGCTGTGTGCATCAGGAGGGGGGTCCAACATTAGGACCTAGCTTTACTTAAAGCTAGTCAGCATTGTTTAAAGTTCTGATGAAAGGTCGTCAACCTGAAACACGGGCTGGATTTTGTTTTCCCCAGGCTTCACGTTCCGTGGCGGGGGCTTCTGAAGATGGCTCTGGATGAGGCCCGCCATGGACCTCGACACCGTGAGGGCCCAGCCAGATCCTCCCAGCGGCAGTAAGACTCCTTGGTGGTCACTGGGCAGCGGCACCTCAATTAAAATATTCAAATTAATATAACAAATACATTTAAATGAACTTACCTGCGATCTTGAGGGCCTGCCGCAATCTTCGACGCGGTGGCCGGCACTCCCGTGCCTTCAAATTCCCATCCAGGGAAATGCGGTGCCACACTCGTGGGGAGGGGGGAGGAGCTCATATTTTCAGTGCAGGGGGGAGGGGGTGGGTAAGGGGTCAAATAAACTTAATGGGTATAGGGGATGATGGGAAGGGTTGACCTTTAAAGTTTGTGCAGTTTGTGGGAGGATGGTCAGGTGTAAAAGGTAAGTGTTTTGTGGGGGGGGGGAAAGGGCAAATAGTTACTATAATTGTAATTGGGGTGGATGGGCAAGGGACATTATAAATTTATTTATTTAATTTTGGGGCTTACTTCTTTAAAAATTTAAAACTGTCGGTAGGACTAACTGCTCTTTAAAAATGGTGCCAGCGCCTGTGCACAGGCAGCTGATGCCATTTCCGGCGATGGACAGCTCGCCCGCTCCAAGATCGGTGGTGAACTCTTAAAATCCAGCCTATTAACTCTGTTTCTCTCATCACAGATGTTGCCAGTTCTGCTGAGTTTTACAGCATTTTCTGTTTTTATTTCAGATTTCCAGCAGCTGCAGTATTTGCTTTTAGGAACATAGGAGCAGGAGTAGGCCATTCAGCCCATCAAGCCTGCTCCACCATTCAACATGATCATGGCTGATCATCCACTTCAATGCCTTTTTCCCACACTATCCTCATATCGCCTTATGTCATTGGTATTTAGAAATATGTCAATCTCAGCTTTAAACATATTCAATGACTGAGCTTCCACAACCTTCTGGGGTAGAGAATTCCAAAGATTCACAACCCTCTGAGTAAAGAAATGTCTCCTCATCTCTGTCCTATGTGGCTTACTTTGAAATTGTGTCCCCTGGTTCTAGACTCCGCAACCAGGGGAAACATCTTACCTGCATCTACCCTATCTATCCCTTTAAGTATTTTTAGGTTTCAATGAGATTACCTCTCATTCTTTGAAACTCTAAAGAATGCAGGCCCAGTTTCCCCAATCTCTCTTCATTGGACAGTCCTGCCATCCTGGGAACAAGTCTGGTGAACCTTTGTTGCACCCCCTCTATGGCAATAATATCCTTCCGAAGGTAAGGGGATCAAAACTTCACAGAGTACTCCAGTTGCGGTCAAACCAAGGTTCCATACAATTGAAGCAAGACTTCACCACTCCTGTACTCAAATCCTCTTGCGATAAAGGCGAACATACAATTAGCCTTCTTAATTGCTTGCTGCACCTGCATGTTAGCTTTCAGTAACTTATTGACAAGGACACCTAGATCCCTTTGTACATTTACACTTTCTAATCTCTTGCCATTTAAGAAATACTCTGCACATCTATTGCTCCTACAAAAGTTGTTACGACTGACCGGTCCTGTCAAAGCCCCCAATCAAAATATACGATATTGATTGTGGTGGGACTAACGCACTGTTAATTCAATCCCGCCGTTCCACAGATCGGCTAACATATCATTTAAAACTTTCCAAATTAAAGAAAGACCCAGCTAAATTGTACCATCTATTAACCCCCGAACGAGGCTCACCAAATCAGGTGTCTTTAAATCAACAAATTAACTCTTTAATTAGAAGAACTAAATTCTTAAACACTATGAAGATCTAAACAACATTTAAAATAGAAAAAATTAGAGTACTTGCAAATTAACAGTCCAATGTTGCTCGAAGTCCTGACAGGATGTTGCTCGAAGTCCTAACAGGATGTTGCTCGAACTCCTGACAGGATGTTGCTCGAAGTCCTCACAGGATGTTGCTTTCCTTCTCCAGCGAATTTCAACAATTAACGACTTGTCAACACTTTCAACAGAATCAATCTGACTTTAGAGTTTTTGAGGATAAAAGATTGTCATAGTCTAACTTCTCTTTCTTCAATTTAAACTACCAGAGATGTCTGTTTTGGCTTGACTTTTTCTTAGAATTTTGAGATGGTTGAGAGCTCTTTCTTCCGGTGTGCTCATCACAGCTGTCTGTGTCAATCTGTGTCAGAACAAACTGTCTTACCAACTGCCAGTTCAAAACTGAATTGTAACAAATGTATCTCATCAGGCTCACTCCCAGTGACTATATCTATGGTAACGAGAATGCACCCTTTGAATCGCAGTCTCCAAATGGCTGTTTCTAAGGCAATGAAAATGCACCTTCCAAAAACTCTTAAGGCTTGCTGGCTCTTAAAGCAATACTGATCCCTTGCAAGCCTGAAAGGCAAACTGCATATTCTGAAAAAAAAACTACAGGCTCATGACAAAGTGGATAACCTCACATTTTTCCACATTATATTCCATCTGCCTTGTTCTTGCCCACTCACTAAGTTTTTCCAAATCCCCTTGAAGCCGCTTTGCATCTTCCTCACAACACACATTCCCACCTAGTTTTGTGTCATCCGTGAACTTGGAAATACTACAATTGGTCCCCACATCCAAAACATTGATATATATTGTGATTAGCTGGAGCCCAAGCACTGATCCCTGCGGTACCCCACCAGTCACAGCCTGCCATCGTGAGAATGACCCGTTTATTCCTACTCTCTATTTTCTGCCTGTTAACCAATCCTTAATCCATGCCAGTACATTACCTCTTATCCCATGTGCTTTAATTTTGCTAACCAACCTCCTGTGGGGTACTTTATCAAGGCCTGTTGAAAATCCAGGTATACCACATCCACCGACTCTCCTTTATCAATCTGTTAGTAGCATCCTCACAAAACTCCAACAGGTTCGTCAAACATGATTTCCCATTCATAAATCCATGTTGACTGTGCCCAATCAGATCATTATTATCCAAGTGTCCATTTATCACATCCTTTAGAATAGATTCTAGCATTTTCACAATGACTGATGTAAGGCGAACAGATCTGTAATTCCCTGTTTTCTCTCTCCCTCCCTCTTAAATAGTGGGATGACATTTGCGATCTTCCAATCTGCAGGAACCGCTCCAGAATCTACAGAATTTTGGAAGATGATCGCCAATGCATCCACTATCCCCATAGATACCTCTTTCAACATTCTGGGATGTAGAATATCAGGTTCTCGGGGCTTATCAACCTTCAGCCCCATTAATTTCTCCAATACAACCTTCTTGCTAATACTAATTTCCTTCAATTCCTCATTCACCCTAATCCCTTGGATCTCTAATTCTGGGACATTTCTTGTATCTTCCTCCGTGAAGACAGACACAAAGTAATGGCAGCTTCTCTGCTATTTCTCTATTCCCCATTATAAATTCTCCTGACTCTGCTTGTAATGGATGCACATTTGTCTTAGCCAAACGTTTCCTTTTTACATACCTATAGAAGCTTTTGTATTACTGCTTAAAGCTAGCTGGCATCTCTTAAAGGAGAGTTGTATTGTGACTGCTGTTGGTGCTGAGATAATTCTGAATATTCTGCTGTGGCAGAGTCAACAATGGTTAACCATGGGAGAAAGCATGCACCAAGGTTTGTGGATGCTGCACTGGAGTTCCTGGTGGAAGAGGCAGAAAGAAAGAGCAATGCACTATATCCATTGTGGGGCCAAGAGGCCCTCCAAACACGTGCTCAGAAGACAGTGGAAACAGATCATGGCACAAGTCAATGCCAGGAGAGCACCCCATGGACCTCTATGCAGTGATCTCAAAAGAGTGCTCAAGGGCAGTGAATACATCTTCAAATTTCATATGCTACCAACTGCACTACTAGCCTCACACACTGCTCAAATCACTACACCTCTGTCACTCACCTACCAACAATGTCTATCAATGTGGACTCTACATCACATTTATATCTTCACCTCACCCCCATACATTTAACATGACTGCAAGCCTCACACCCACATCTCACAATTAAGTATGTGTGCACCCTCATATTCAACTGCTTCAACTCTGCCAATGACCACAGCCTCAGCAATATTCAAGCATGACAGCCACATCACCGAAACGGATTGTACAAAACTCATTGACATGCTCCCCCCTCTATTGCAGGAGGAGGTGGCACACAACAGGAGGTAGTGAAGATTAATAGTAGAGGGAGAGGCGAACCTGCATATTTTAACAACCATGGAGGAGGCAGTGCTGACCGATATAAAAAGGGCTATTGTTGAGGCTGTGGTCATTGGTGGGATTTAAGAAATTGAATATGAGTGTGTACTCGTACTTAATCTTCTTTTTCTCATCCCATTTCTCCCTCATCATGCAATCTCTTCTCACTTTCAAGCTGCAGATGGTGTAAGCACACATTTCTTTCCTTCTCCTTTCCCCTCACCACAACCCAACTCTTATCACTCTTTCATTTCAAATATTCAAGAATTGAAATCTGCCCAGGTAGTGGAGAAGAGCAGGTAAAGTGAAGAAGAAGGGATACCGTCACTCGATTTCATAGTCTGACCACTGAGTTAGGTACTTACACTGCACATAATTTATAGGATAAGATAGAGACAAGTTCTAAATGTGGAAGACACTGGGAATGAGTCTACTGATGCCAGGACAGGGTGAGAAGATAGTGTCATGAACACGTGCTATGCCAAATGATTTTTTTTAATCCATCGGCTGGAAAAATGAATTAAACTTTAAAAAGAAAGGAGACAAAGAACTTGAATTAAACTTTAAAAAGAAAGCAGCTGAAATGGCCACCGCAATTTGCGTTGAAATACCTCACATTCCAAGGTGTTGAGATGGAGGCGAATGTCTGGTTAATCTTCCACTAGAACAATGGCTTACAAATTTTGAATGAGCTACCTGCCTCACTTCCATTAACAAGACATTGAAAGCCATCTTGGAACATTAACACTGGTGGAGACAAACCTCAAAGGGTAAACATTGAAACAGTGGGACCCAAGAGAGAGATTGGAATTCTCAGACTTGAACTAAAACTAATTAAGATGCAAAAGAGCATGCCCTGGGAGTCCTCAACATCGACTCCAGACCCCATGAATCTCATGGCATCAGGTCAAACATGGGCAAGGAAACCTCCTGCTGATTACGACCTACCACCCCCGCTCAGCTGATGAATCTGTACTCCTCCATGTTGAACAGCACTTGGAGGAAGTACTGAGGGTGGCAAAGGCACAGAATGTACTCTGGGTGGAGACTTCAATGTCCATCACCAAGAGTGGCTCAGTAGCACCACTACTGGCTGAGTCCTAAAGGACATAGCTGCTGGACTGAGTCTGTGGCAGGTGGTGAGGGAACCAACAACAGGGAAAAATATACTTGACCTCGTCCTCATCAATGTGCCTGCTGCAGATGCATCTATCCATGACAGCACGGGTAGGAGTGACCACCAGACAGTCCTTGTGGAGACAAATTCCTGTCTTCACATTGAGGATACTCTCTATCGTGCTGTGTGGCACGACCACCATATTAAATGGGATAGACTTCGAACAGATCTAGCAATGCAAAACCGGGCATCCATGAATCACTGTAGGCCATCAGCAGCAGCAGAATTGTACTCAACCACAATCTGTAACCTCATGGTCTGGCATATCCCCCACTCTACCATTACCATCAAGCCACTGGGCCAAACCTGGCTCAATGAGGAGTGCAGGAGGGTATGCCATGATGTGTCAACCTGGTGAAGCTACAACCCAGGACTACTTGCGTGCCAAGCAGCATGTGATAGACAGAGCTAAGCGATCCCATAACCAACGGATCAGATCTAATCTCTGCACACCTGCCACATCCAGTCGTGAATGGTGGTGGACAATTAAACAACCTAGTAGTGGGGAAAATTCTAGAGTCCATTATCAAAGATTTTATAGGAAAGCACTTAGAGAACAGTGGTAGAATCAGGCAGAGTCAGCATGGATTTATGAAAGGGAAATCATGCTTTACAAATCTACTAGAATTTTTCGAGGATGTAACTAGTAGAGTTGATCAGGGGGAGCCAGTGAATGTGGTTTATTTAGTCTTTCAGAAGGCTTTTGACAAAGTCCCACATAAAAGATTAGCATGTAAAATTAAAGTGCATGGGATTGGGGGTAGTGCATTGCGATGGATAGAAAATTGGTTGGCGGACAAGAAACAAAGAGTAGGGATAAATGGGTCTTTTTATGAATGGCAGGCAGTGACTAGTGGGGTACTGCAGGGATCGGTGCTAGGACCCCAGCTATTCACGATATACATTAATGATTTAGATGAGGGAACTAAACGTAATATCTCCAAATTTGCAGATGACACAAAACTGGGTGGGAGGGTGAGTTGTGAGGAGGATGCAGAGAGGCTTCAGGGTGATTTGGACAAGTTGAGTGAGTGGGCAAATGCATGGCAGATGCAGTATAATGTGGATAAATGTGAGTTTATCCAATTTGGTAGCAAAAACAGGAATGCAGATTATTATCTGAATGGCTATAAACTGAGAGAGGGTAATATGCAGCGAGACCTGGGTGTTCTCGTACACCAGTCGCTGAAGGTAAGCATGCAGGTGCAATAGGAGGTAAAAAAGGCAATTGGTATGTTGGCCTTCATAGCAACAGGATTCGAGTACAGGAGCAGGGATGTCTTGCTGCAATTATACAGGCTCTTGGTGAGGCCACACCTGGAATATTGTGTGCAATTTTGGTCTCCTTATCTGAGGAAGGATGTTCTTGCTATAGAGGGAGTGCAGTGAAGGTTTACCAGACTGATTCCTGGGGTGGTGGGATTGATGTATGAGAAGAGATTGAGTCGGTTAGGATTATATTCGCTGGAATGAGGGGGGTTCTCATAGAAATCTATAAAATATATAAACAGGAGTTAACAGGGTAGATGCAGGAAGGATGTTTCCGATGGAAGGGGAGTCCAGAACCTGGGGTCATAGTCTAAGGATATGGGGTAAACCTTTCAGGACTCAGATAAAGAGAAATGTCTTCACCCGAGAGTGGTGAGCCTATGGAATTCACTACCACAGAAAGCAGTTGAGGCCAAAACATCGTATGTTTTCAAGAAGTAGTTAGATATTGCTCTTGGCTCTAAAGAGATCAAAGGGTATGGGGAGAAAACGGGAACAGGCTACTAAGTTGGATGATCAGCCATGATCATAATGAATGGTGGAGCAGGCTCGAAGGGTCGAATGGCCTACTCCTGCTCCTATTTTCTATGTAACTAACTGGAGGAGGTTGATCCACAAATATCGTTATCCTCAATGATGGGGGAGCCCAGCACATCAGTGCAAAAGATAAGGATAAAGCAGTTGCAACTGCAATCAGCCAGACGTGCCGAGTGAATGATCCATCTCGGCTTCCTCCTGAAGTCCCCAGCATCACAGATGCCAGTCTTCAGCCAATTCAATTCACTCCGTGTGATATCAGGAAACGACTGAAGGCACTGGATACTGCAAAGGCTCTGGGCCTTGACAGCATTCCAGCAATAGTATTGAAGACCTGTGCTCCAGAACTTGCCATGCCCCTAGCCAAGCTGTTCCAGTACAGCTACAACACTGGCATCTACCTGGCAACATGGAAAATTGCCCCAGTTATGTCCTGAACACAAAAAGCAGGACAATCCAAACCCGGCCAATTACCGTCCCATCATTTTACCCTCAATCATCAGTAATGTGATGAAAGGTGTCGTCAACAGTGCCACCAAGCAGCACTTGTTTAGCAATAACCTGCTGAGTGATACTCAGTTTGGGTTCCCCCAGGGCCACTCAGCACCTGACCTCATTACAGCCTTGGCTCAAACATGGACAAAATACCTGAACTCAAGAGGTGAGTTGACACCAAGGCAGCATTTGACCAAGTATGGCATGACGGAGCCCAATCAAAACTGGAGTCAATGGGAATCAAGGGAAAATTCTCCGCGGTTGGTGTCATACTTAGCGCGAAGGAAGATGGTTTTGGTTTTTGGAGGTCAGTCATCTCAACTCCGGGACATCACTGCAGGAGCTCCTCAGACTAGTGTCCTAGGCCCATCTTCAGCTGCTTCATCAATGACTTTCCTTCAATCATAATGTCAGAAGTGAGGATGTTCGCTGATGATTGCACAATGTTCAGCACCATCTGGGGCTCCTCAGATACTGAAGCTGTCCGTGTAGAAATGCAGCAAGACCTGGACAATATCCAGGCTTGGGCTGATAAGTGGCAAGTAACATTTGTGCCACACAACTGCCAAGCAATGACCATCTCCAAGAAGAGAGAACTTAACCATCTCCCCTTGACATTCAATGGTATTACCATCGCTGAATTCCCCACTATCAACATCCTGGGGTTCCCATTGACCAGAAACTGAACTAGAGTAGCCATATAAATGCCATGGCTACAAGAGCAGGTCAGAGGCTAGGAATCCTGCGGCCAGTAACTCACCTCCTGACTCCCCAAAACCTGTTCACCATCTACAAGGCACAAGTCAGGAGTGTGATGGAATACTCTCCACTTGCCTGGATGGGTGCAGCTCCAACAATACTCAAGAAGCTCGACACCATCCAGGACAAAGCAGTCCGCTTGCTTGGCACACCATCTACAAACATTCACTCCCTCCACCACCGACGCACAGTGGCTGCATGTGTAACATCTACAAGATGCACTGCAGCAATGCACCAAGGCTCCTTAGACAGCACTTTCCAAACCCACGACCTCTACCACCGAGAAGGACAAGGGCAGCAGATGCATGAGAACACCACCACCTGCAAGTTCCTCTCCAAGCACACACTATCCTGACTCGGAACTATATTGCTGTTCCTTCATTGTCAATGGGTCAAAATCCTGGAACTCCCTTCCTAACAGTACTGTGGGTGTACTTACCTCACATGGACTGCAGCAGTTGAAGAAGGCAGCTCACCATCATCTACTCAAGGGCAATTAGGGATGGGCAATAAATGCTGGACTAGCCAGCGACATCCACATCCCATGAATGAATAAAAAGAAACCCAAGAAATGGGTGCTATAGAACCCAGCTTCGGTGCCAAAGAGTATAAATTTCAGGGGACTATGATGAACCTTTATAAAACACTACTTGGGCCCCGAACTGGTGTATTGTGTCCAATTATAGGCGCCACACTTTAGGAAAGACATATAGGCTTTGGAGAGGCTACAGAAGATTTTACTGGAATGGTTCCAGGAATGTGTGATTACGATATGTGGATAGACTGGAGAAGCTGGGCTAGTTCTTTTTCGAGCAGAGAAGGCTAAGATGATATTTGCTAGATGTGTTTAAAATCATGAAGGGTTTAGATAGAGTAAGTGAAGAGAAACTGTTTCCAATGGCCAAAGGTTCTATAACCAGAGGACACAAATTTAAGGTGAATGGTGAAAGGTGACATGTGGTGTCATTTTTATGCAAAGAGTAATGAGGATTCAGGATGCAATGGCTGATGGGGTGGTGGAAACAGATTCAACAGTAGCTTTCAAAAGGAAGTTGGATAATACTTCGAGGAGAAAAACATTCTGCGATATCAGAAAAGAGCCAGGAGTGGAAATAACTGGATTGCTGTTGGAAAGAGCTAATGCAGGCTTGGTGGCCTGAATGGCTTCCTTCTGTGTTGTACTATTCTATGATTCTAATTCCTGCTCTCTTGGTAGCTGCCATGACTCCTTTAATTTATGGCAGTCAATGTTTCTGCCATTACTTCAAGGGCCAGAAAGTCTGCTAGATGGTTACCAAGGGACCAAGATTATCCATGACTTCTTTGAAATATCCATGGACAAAATCTAAAGAGCAATGCAATTAGGCAATGTAGCTACCACAGTCTTGGTGGAATAGACAATTGAAATGATAACCATTGCTTTGGATACATTAATCAACAGGGAAGATATTTATAAAACTCTCTGAGCCCCCTCCGCCACGTTGTGCACTGTACAGCGGAAATACTGATATTACGTAAATGATGTGACCTCGCATTATAGTGTGATGTCAGTTCAGAGTACTGCAAGTGGACACAACATTCAACAAGCAGCAATCTTTCTGTTGCTGCACCAAAATTACGTTCCCCTGTTCTTTTCCTGAAAATATATGATTTGAAGTGAGCTCTCCTTAAGTCGTTTAACTGGTGGCTGAATCCCAAATTATTTTCACATTTTGCAATCACTTGTTTCTCAAGGTTGCAATGACTTTCATTGTCTATGCAATATCTACGTCATTTACCATTACCTCCATCTGCACTATCATGCATGGATTTGCTGATGCACTGAGTTAAAAATCTGTTGAACATCACATTTACGAAGTCAAACTCTAAACCACTTGGGCATTCCCAATTTAAATTCTGCTGATTGATATCCCCTATTAATTTAACCTTTCTTTTTTCACATCCTCTTATCTATTCATAGAGGAGATTCTATTCTTTCTTATTCTGGCCTGGCAGTATGTGGCATAGCTCTAGTGTTAGTTTGACCTTTTCACAATAAATATATACCGGCAGGGTAGTTCATTTTGTAGCTTTTCACATCACGCGGATCTACTTCTGTAACCTTTAAGTGCCCCTGTCATCCGGGGCTGCATCAGTTTCTTTTCCAGCCATTTTATCTTTCCTGAGCACTCTCTTCTCTTGTATGTTGCATTTTTAAATACCATCTTATGGAGTTAACTATTCCTCTGCATTCTTCACTCTAGTGATTGCATTTACTTTGATGAGCCCCAGCTAAAGACAGGTTTCAAATTCCCAGCTAAAGGCTTCAAACCAAATTTACTTATTCAATTCATGGTTTGGAACCTTATATTTGAATTCAAAAATTGGCATAACTTTAAACTAGGTATTTGTACACAAATAATTGTCCTAGGTACAAATACCAATGGATTTTCATTACAGGGAAAATAAATTAATTTTTCAGCCTGATTTTCTCCCACTGTGATACATCTTCAGATATTTTTCAATGCTAAAAGTGCTATATAAATGCAAGTTATTGATGTTAAGTGGATTATTAGCTGCTTGAGAAGCATCAATGGATTATCTTTTGTAGGGGTGTCATTCATGCTTGCTCTTATTATTGCAGATAACAATCTTTGGAGTTATGGCCTAGAAATTGAATTGCACCTGAAGATCCATTCCATCAGATTACGATCGAGGTGGGAAAGTCGAAAATTATCTTTATTGCATCAACAAAATCCTTGTCATGTCCAGTAAAGACATTCATATTCCTACTTTTAAGATACAAACTGAATTCAAATTGACTTTACCTTTTCGTAAAAGGTGGACATTGCTGCAAAAAGATGGCTGCCGAAGGTCAGATGGCCTGGCCTGGGTATTTGAACACTGCTCACTGTCTGTTAAGGACAAAAGGATTTCCAGGCTGAGAGGTGTCAATTACACCCATCCTGAAAACATCAAGAGGCATTTCTGACTTGAATGTGTTCTTCTGAAACAAGGAAGGTGTGAAGTAGCTACATCATAAAAGGATTTCACTCATCCAGACATTACTGGATGGCCATAGATTCACAAGAACACAAAAACATAAGAAGTAGGAACAGAAGTAGACCAAATGGCCTATCGGGCCTGCTCCACCACTCAGTACAATCATGGCTGATCTTGGGCTTCAATTTCACTTTCCTGCCCACTCCCCATATCTCTTGATTCCCTGCAAAACCAAAAATCTATCTATCCCAGCCTCAATAATGGAGCATCCAAAACTCTCTGGTGTAGAGAATTCCAAAGATTCACAACCCTTTGAGTGCAGTAATTTCTCCTCATCTCAATCCTGAATGATTGACCCCTTATCCTGAGACTGTGTTCCCATGTTCTAGATTCCCTGACCAATGGGAACAATCTTTCGGCTTCGACCCTATCAAGCCCTTTCAGAATCTTGTATGTCTCAATTAGATCGCCTCTCATTCTTCTAAACTCCAGAGAATATAGGCCTAATTTGCTCAGCCTTTCATCATAGGACAACCCCTTCATCCCAGGGACCAATTTAGTAAATCTTCGCTGCACTGCCTCCAGTGCAAGTATATCCTTTCTTAAATATGGAGACCAAAACTGCACACAATATTCCAGGTGCAGTCTCTTCAAAGCCCTGTACAATTTTAGTAAGACTTCTTTATTCCTGTACTCCAATCCCCTTGCAAAAAGGCCAACATGCCAGTTGTCTTCCTCATAGCCTGCTGTACCTGCATGTAAACTTTGTGCATTCCTTGTACGAGTACACACAAGTCTCTCTGAACATCAACACTTACCTGTTTCAAACCTTTAAAAAATATTCTGGTTTTCTATTTTTACGACCAAAGTAAACAACTTCACACTTCCCTCCATTATACTCCATTTGCCAGCTTGTTGCCCACGCACTTAATCTATCTATATCTCTTTGCTTACCTTTCCACTGAGCTTTATATCATCAGCAAATGTAGAAACATTATTCTCTGTCTCTTCATCCAAGTCGTTAATATAAAGTGTAAATAGCTGAGGCCCCAGCACTGATCCTTGCGGCACACCACTATTCACTGCCTTCCAGCCTGAAAATTCTCCATTTATGCCCACTCTCTGCTTCCTGTCTGTTAACCGAACCTCTATCCATGCTAATATATTACTCCCAACACCATGAGCCCTTATCGTGCCTATTAATCTTTTATATGGAATTTTATCGAATGTCTTTTGAAAATCCAGGTATACTACATCTACTGGTTCCCCTTTATCTACCCTACTAGTTACATCCTCAAAAAATTCTAATAAACTTGTCAAACAGGATCCCCTTTTAGTAAAACCATGCTGACTTGTTCTAATCATACTATGCTTTTCCAAGTGCAAGGTTAAGACTTCTTTAATAATAGTTTCCAGCATCTTCCCAATGCCTGATATTAAGATAACTTGCCTGGAGTTCCCTGTTTTCTCTTTACCTCCTTTCTTGAAAAGCAACGTAACATTGCCCAACTTCCAATCTGAAGGGACCATTCCTGAATCTAAGTGAATCCAGCGCATCCACTATCTCTGCAGCTATCTCTTTTAGAACCCTAGGATGTAGACTATCTGGTCCTGGGGACTTGTTAGATTTTAGTCCCTCAAGTTTCTCCAACACTTTTCCTTGACTGATATCAATTTCTTTAATTTTCTCACTTTTTAGTGCCCATCTTACTGCTTATTTCTGGTATGGAACTTGTATCTTCTACTGTGAAGACAGACACAAAATATCTGTCCAATTCCTCTGCCATTTCCTCATTCCCCATGATGATTTCTCCTGTCTCTGCCTCTAAGGGGCCAACGTCTACTTTAGCTACTCTCTTCCTTTTTATGTACTTATAAAAGCTCTTACAATCAATTTTTATATTGCTGGCTAGTTTACGCTTCATATTCTATTTTTTCCCTTTTTATCAACTTTTTGGTGGCTTTTTGCTAGTTTCTTAAGCACTCCCAATCCTCAGACTTGCTACTATTTTTGCAACATTGTAAGCCTCTTCTTTTAGCCTAATACTCTCCTTAACTTCCTGGGTCTTTCTGGATGAATTTTTGTTTTTGTATGGAATGCACTTTTGTTGAATCCTTTGAATTGTTTCTTTAAATGTTTTTCACTGTTCATTTACTGCCATACTTTCCAGTCTATTTACCCAATTAACTTTATCCAGTTCTTCCCTCATACCTTCATTTGCTTAAGTTTAAGATTCTTGTTTGTGATTCAAATGTGTCACTTACAAACTTAACATGAAATTCAATGGTATTATGATCACTATTTTCCAGTGGATCTTCTACTATGACATTGCTTATTAACCCTGCTTCATTACACAATATGAGATCGAACATAGCTTTATCCCTAGTTGGTTCTATAACATATTGCTCCAAGATACTGTCATGAAATCATTCTACAAATTCGTCTTGTAGATCACTTTTGCCAATTTGATTGTCCCAGTCTTTATGCAGATTAATGTCCCCCACAATTAATACATTACCTTTGTCACAAGCTCCAATAATTTCCCATTTAATGTTCTGTCCAATAATATAACTACTGTTAGGGGGCCTGTAAACTACTCCCACCAGTGTTTTCTGACTCATGCTATTCCTAATTTCCACCCAAACTGATTCTAATTCATGATCTTCTGAGGCCAGATCCCTTCTTATTAATGTCCTTATGCCATCCTTTACTATCTGGGCTACCTCTCCTCCTTTGCCATTCTGTCTGTCTGTCTGAAATATTGTGTACTCTGGAATATTTATTTCCCAACCTTGATCTCCTTGTAACCATGTCTCAGTAATGGCGATTAGATCTAGATCATTTACCTCTATTTGTGTCATTAGTTCATCTATCTTATTACAGATGCTTCGTGCATTCACATAAAGGAACTTCAATTTCATTTTTATTTAAATCTCTATTCCCTGCAATGACCTTATTTGCCAATGCACAATTTTTGTTAAACTCTCTGTCCCTTCCTGTCCCATTCTGTTGGGAGTTACCCACATCACAATCCTGCTTCGATGCCCTGACCTCTCTCATTGAATTTCTAAATTTCCCTTTACCCAAATCCTCCGTCACCACCCCCCACCCCCAACCCCCCCCCTCAGTTAAGTGAAAGCCCATCCACAATCCTAGTTATGCGATTGGCCACATCCTGGTCCATTGTGTTGTCACACCAGGGGAGAAAAAAACATATGTCAGGTACAGAAATACTAATGATGAATTGTGAACTTAAAAGGTAACCCTCTGGCCAGAGAGCGAGGGAGGGAGATCACAAGAACATCATAGAAAGGCAGTCCAGCCAGTGGCATCATTGGCAAGGCCAACTTTTATTATCCATACCTAACTGCCCTTGGGAAGGTGGCGGTGAGTCGACTTGTTGAATACATCTGAATGCCTTGCTAGGCTATTTCAGAGAGCAGCTAGGAGCCAACCACATTGCTGTGGGTTTGGAATCACAAATCAGCCAGACTGTCAATATTTCCTTCCCTAAAGAACATTAGTGAACCAGATTTTTTTTTTAACCACAATCCAGTAGTTCCATGGTCACCATTACTGCCTCTAGCTTTTTAGTCGAGATTTATTTAATTATTTGATAATCATTTCAATTGCTGAGCTGCGCGGTGGTATTTGAACTCATATCTCTGGATTACTAGTCCAATAGCTTAGCTGGTATGTTACTGTACCCCATCTTTAACTTTTACCACATTATATTCCATCTGTCCACATGCTTAACCTGTTTATATCCCTTGCAGTCTTTTTGTGTCCTCCTCATTAGCTTACTTTCCCACCTAGCTTTGTATCATTAACAAACATTGATATGCTACATTTGGTCCCCTCATCTAAGTCATTGATATAGACTGTAAATAGCTGAAGCCCAAGAGCTGATCCTTGCAGTGCTCCACTAATTACACCCTCCCAACCAGAAAATTCCTACTCTGTTTTCTGTCCATTAACCAATCCTCAATTCATGCAAATAAATTACCACCAATTCCTTCAGCCCTAATCTTGTGTAACAACCTATTGTATGGCACCTGATCGGATGCCTTCTGAAAATTTACTACATCCACTTGTTCCCCCTTATCTACCATGCAAGTTACATCCTCAAATATCTCAAATAGTTTTGTCAAATGTGATTTCCCTTTGATAAAACTATGTTGACTCTGCCTAATCAAAGCCTGGCCCAACTTGCCAGAACCAGAATTACTCATTGAAAATAAATTTGAGATACCCCTAGCAGCCTGTTTGTGAGGAGGCCAGACAATCTGAGTCTGGACTCCAGGTGGAGCCCATTCTTGACAGCTGAGACCCAGGAACTGCTGCCATTGGGAATTTCTGCCCTAAGGCCTGGCCTCCCTTTTCCATTGGTTCTGTAAAGTTAGGCAGAGTCTCCACCTTTTACAAGGTCCACAAGAACCCCAACATGCTGCAAAGACCTTTTCAGAATACTGCCACTGCAGTTATATTAGCAGTATGCCGAAAAGGCAGAAGATTTCAGCCTCTATTTGTTTACTTCCAGGAACTGGTGGGAAAATGCTTATTTCATTTGATTGATTAAGACAATGGTGGGTACCCAATGCACTGAAGTACATTGGGCACCGGCTGTCTGGAAAATTGGGCGTGAAGATTTTGACTTGTGACTTACAGATACTCCATGTAGCTCTATGCTGCTCACAAGCTCAAAAGGGCCAAGTGCACTTCCAAGCTGCTCTCAATATGTTTAATTTTACCCATAACTTCAATGAAAATTAGGCTGCTCATCAAGACGAGGTTGGAGTGCCGAAGCAGTGCTCTCCCCTTAAAGTATGCTTTTGGAAAGACTGGCTGCTTGCACCTAACATTCTGACCTTAGCACGTTGTGGAAAAGATACCAGGAGTGCAGTAAAATTACTTAAATTGTCAATGTTTGTTATATTTTTTGCGATTAGCTCACTTATGCATTGACACACACAGCACCAGCAACATGGCACACAAAGCACAATATTAGCTCATTTATCTTTAAATATAATTCTTCCAAACATTCCAATATATTCAGACAAAAATGGATGCCAAGTCAAAGGTGGAGATATGGCGGGTGGGGGGGGGGGGGCGTGGGCGGCATTTTAATGTGCAGACGTTCTGGGAACTGCATTAATGCATGGAGTGGAGGTGGAGGGATGGTTTCTGATAGCATGTGGGAAATATGTTAAACGTGATGTTAGTGACTTTTTAACTCAGGCACCTCATCATCATTTTTCTTCCAAGTTTCCTACCCATTCGGCCGAAGTGGGTGTGATGTGGACCCATGTGGCGCGGTCTCAAATCCTGTATTTAAACAGATCCTCCAAACACACAAGTTGAAGGAGTTGGAGCTGACTCTCAATAAAGTGTTGCAAAGGATTAAAGATGGCAAAAGCTCCATCCAGCTTCACATATGCCTCCTGGATGTGCTGTTGGGAGCTGTGAGGAGCTGGAGGGAGATACTCTTCCCTAACAATAGGACAAAGAAGCCTGCTGCTGAGACAAAGAAAGAGTGGCTGGAGGTTGCTGAGGAAGTCAGCAGCAGGAATGTGGTGTCACACTCCAGGATACAATGCAGGAATCATTTTACTGACCTAAGCACTGCAGGTGAATACAGCGCCACATTCACCTACATCCTGCTATTCAGATCACCCCCAACTCTTCACTCTGTCTTCTGAAGCCTGCTCTATCACATTGCTCTTCACACCCATTTACCTAGTAGGCGCACTCATCCTTCTCTTTCTATCTACTTCCTCACATCCTCATCTATCCAGCCACCATACCTATTCATCCTCACCCTTATGCAACATGTCTCCCTGATAGTCAACCTCGTCAAATACACTGCCTCCATCGGATGAACAACTGCCTTTACACTCACTCATATGTCTTTTCTTTCCCTTCTTGGAGAAGAGATCACAGAACATCAGGCAGAGGGAGAGAACCAGACTGGACCCTCCAGAGGTCACCCAGCTGACAACTGCAGTGGCAAAGGCACTGGAACTCAGTGGAGTTATGGTGTCCTTGGCCATTGGAGATGGGGAGATGGAGAGCTGCCAGCTACCTGGTGATACAATTAAATAAAAGCTACCTGCATGTCATATGGTGCTCAATCAGTTGGTTGCAAGTGAAATATGATCGTCTTCATTATGATAACTTGCAAAATCCTTACCTCACCAGGACTAATTATTGCCTTTATCGCCCTTAGGGCCTTTCATGCGTGCAACACAAGTCAGTAGCTGGGTCCTTCTGAGGGTGCAGCATCACAGGATTCATGTAGACCATACACCAGCTCAGATGCTCACACTTTGGTTGGACCAGTAAGACAGATGGTTGGGTATTCACCTGGCGATTCACACGTTGCAAGTAGGCAGGAGCAGATGATACTGACAGGAACAATAATGGAGAATGCTCATCAGAGGGCACAGACATCTCCAAGCTCTGCTCAGCTGGACACAGATGCTGTACCTTGGGGCCATTGATGAAGAGGTGAATCACTGAGCAGCATCAGACAATGATATTAGAAGCTGGAGTCATAGTCTCAGTATAAGGGGTTGGCCTTTTAGGACAGGGATGAGGAGAAATATCTTCACTCAAAGGGTGGTGAATCTATATAATTCTACACCTCAGAGAGTTGTGGATGCTTAGTAATTGAATATATTCAAGACTGAGACTGATAGATTTTTGGGCATTGAGGGAATCATGGGATATGGCGATGTGGAATCGATGGAGGACATTGCTGCAGGAGTTCCTCAGGGTAGTGTCCTAGGTCCAACCATCTGCAACTGCTTCATCAATGACCTTCCCTTCATCAAAAGGTTAGAAGTGGGAATGTTCACTGATGATTGTTCAATGTTCAGTGTCATTCGCAACTCCTCAGATAACGAAGCGTGCCCGCGTACAGCAAGACCCGGACAGCATTCAGCCTTGGGCTGATAAGTGACAAGCAACATTCATGCTACACAAGTTCCAGGAAATGGCGATCTTCAACAAGAGAGAATCTAGCCATCTCCCCTAGAGATTCAACAGTATTACTATTGCTGAATCCCCCACCATCAACATTCTTGAGATCACCATTAACTAAAAACGTAACTGGACCAGCCACCTAAGTAATGTGGCTACAGGAGCATGAGAGAGATTGGAAATTCTGTGGCAAGTAACTCACTTCTTGACTCCCTAAAGTCTGTCCACCATCTACAAGACACAAGTCAGGAGTGTAATGAAATACACGCCACTTGCCTGGATGGGTGTGGCTCCAACAACACTCAAGAAGCTCAACACCATCCAGGAGAAAGCAGCCCGCTTGATCGGCATCCCATCCACCAGCTTATTCCGCAATTAACACTTTCTCTGGACCAATGCTTTGTCTTTCACCACAAACATTAACACACTCTTTGCCTTTGTCCCAAGACAGCTTTATTATTTAATCTCTTCTGCCCTCTGCCCTATCACACACTTGCCCTTTTGTTCTCTTCACCAACAACCCCACTCACCCTCCCCCGCCCCGTTCACTTGCCTAAAACCTAATTATTTTCTAACCTTAGCCAGTTCTGACGAGAGGTCATAGACCAGAAACATTAACTCTGCTTCTCTCTCCACAGATGCTGCCTAACCTGCTGAGTATTTCCAGCACTTTCTGTTTTTATTTCGGATTTCCAGCATCTGCAGTATTTTGTTTTTATATTAAGGTAGATGAACTAGTTGCACAAATAGCAATAAATGGTTTAGATCAAATCGCCATTTCAGAGACATGGTTACAAGGTGACAAAGATTGGGAAATAAATATTCTAGGGTACACAATATTTTGAAAAGACAGACAGAGTGACAAAGGAGGACGGGTAACCCTGATAGTAAAGGATGACATTAGGGCATTAGTGAGAAAGGACCTTGATTCAGAAGATCATGAAGTAGAATCAGTAAGGATAAAAATTAGGAATAGCAAGAGACAGAAAATGCTGGTGGGAGCAGTTTATAGGCCCCCTAACAGTAGTTATACCGTAGGGTATTGCATTGAACAAGAAATTATTGGAGCTAGTAACAAAGGCAATGTAATAATTGTGGGGGACTTTAATCTTCCTATAGACTGGACCAATCAAATTGGCGGGCTGAATTTTACAAACCTCCGGGAGAGGGTCGCCATGCGCCCCGCCGCCACAAGAGCCCGGGCCAATATTGCTGGTGGCGGCAGGGCCTCGTGGTGGCCCCCACCACTGCTTGGTGTTGGAACCGCTATTAATATATTGAAATAAATTTAAATTAATGAATTAATTACCTTTACATTCCCGCCATCTGTCCTGGTGCGATGGTCGTGCCACTGGCTAGCACTCCCGTGTCTTTGGATCCCCGTCCGGGGAACCGAGGCGTAACACTGGTGCGGAGGGGGGAGGAGGTACGTTTCTCACTGTGGGGCATGGAGAGCTGGGTCAAAGTAATACCACTGGTGTAGGGGATGGTGGGAAGGTTTATAGTTTTAAATTTATGTACTTTGTGGGGGGGAGGTCAGGTGGACAAGGTGTTTTGGCGGGGGTGAGGGCAAGTAATTAATTTAATTCTTATGGGGGGTACGAGAGGGACAGAATAAATGTATGTTTCTTTTAAATATTTAATTTGAATGGCAGGGCTCAAAGCCCTTTAAAAATGGTGTCAGTGCCTGTGCACAGGCAGCTGACACCATTGCCGGGGACAGACAGCCTGCCCCCTCCATGCCATCAGTGTGGGGGGGGGGTGCGAGGCAGTCCACCCTGGCTATTTAAATGAGCCGACGTGCTTAATATCGTGGCGACTCTGCAATGTGCGGTCCACATGGGCGGGGCGCCATTGTTTTCATCCGCCACCGATTTCAGCAGCAGACTTGTAAAATTAGCCCAGCAAGTGTGGTCTAGAAGATGAGTTTGTGGAATGTTTTCATGACAATTTCTTGGAGCAACACATTATAGAACCAAGTAGGGATAAAGCTATTTTAGATCTAGTATTGTGTCATGAGGCAGGGTTAATTAGCAATCACATAGTAAAAGATCTACTGGGAAATAGTGATCATAATTTGACTGAATTCCATGTTAATTTTGAAAGCAACATACTCCAATCACAAACAAGAATATTAAACTTAAACAAAACCAATTGCATAGGTATGAGGAGAGAGCTGGCTGAGGTTGATTGGGTAAGTAGACTAAATGGAATAGCAGTAAATAAACAGTGGGAAACATTGAAAGAAACAACTCAAAATGTTCAACAAAAGTACATTCCGTTGAAAAATAAAAACACAGCAAGAAACATCCATCATGACTTACTTGGGAAGTTAAGGATAGTGTTAGATTAAAAGAAGAGGCATATAATGTTGCAAAGAATTGTAACAAGTCTGAAGATTGGCAATGTTTTAGAAACCAGAAAGGGGCCATCAAAAAGTTGATGAAAGGGGAAAATATAGAATATGAGAGTAAACCAGCAAGGAATATTAAAACAGATTGTAAGAGGTTTTATAAGTATATAAAAAGGAAGAGAGTAGCTAAAGTAAACATTGGTCCCTTTAAAGCAGAGACAGGAGAAGTTATTATGGGGAATGAGGAAATGGCAGAGACATTGAACAAATAAAATACACAAGTTGCATACCAGATATAAAGGGTAACCTAGGGACTAAAAAGAGTGAGGAAATTAAGGTAATTCATATCAATAGAGAAAAAAATGTTGGAAACATAGAAATGTAGAAAATAGGAGCAGGAGTAGGGGCTATTAGGCCCTTCGAGCCTGCTTCGCCATTCATTGTGATCATAGCTGATCATCCAACTCAGTAATCTGTTCCCGCTTTCTCCTCATACCCTTTGATCCCTTTAGACCCAAGTGCTATATCTAACTCCTTCTTGAAAACATACAATGTTTTGGCCTCAACTGCTTTCTGTGGTAATGAATTCCACAGGCTCACCACTCGCTGGGTGAAGAAATTTCTCCTCATCTCAGTCCTGAATGGTTTACCCCCTATCCTTAGACTATGACCCCTGGTTCTGGACTCCCCCACCATCGGGAACTTCCTCCCCGCATCTACCCTGTCAAGTCCTGTTAGAATTTTATAGGTTTCTATGAGATCCCCCCTCATTCTTCTGAATTCCAGTGAATATAATCCTAACCAACTCAATCTCTTCTCATACGTCAGTCCCGCCATCCCAGGAATCAGTCTGGAGAAACGTCAGGGACTAAAATCCAACAAATCCCCAGGACGATGGCCTGCATGCTAGGGTTCTAAAAGAGATAGCTGCAGAGCTAGTGGATGCGCTGGCTATCATTTTCCAAAAGTCCCTGGATTCAGGAACAGTCCCAGCAGATTGGAAGCTGGAAAATGTAGCACCGCTACAAGAAAGGAGGGAGAGAGAAAAGAAGGAACTACAGGCCATTTAGCCTGACTTCAGTCATTGGGAAAGTGCTGGAAACTATTATTAATTAATGATATAACAATGCATTTAGAAAATCATAGTACGATCACGAAAGTCAATATGGTTTTTTGAAAGGAAAATTGTGTTTGACATATTTATTAGAGTTTCTTGAGGATGTAACTGGTAGGGTAGATAAAGGGGGAGTAGTAGATGTAGTATACCTGGCATTTTATAAGGTGCCACACAGAAAATTAATAGCATGATAAGGGCTCATGGAGTTGGGGGTAATATATTAGTTTGGATAGAGGATTGGTTAATGGTCAGGAAGCAAACAGTAGGCATAAATGGGGCATTTTCAAGTTGGCAGGCAGTGAATATTGGAGTGTCCCAAGGATCAGTGCTGGGGCTTCAGCTATTTATAATCTATATTAATAACTTAGACAAAGAGACAGAGAGTAATGTATCTAACTTTGCTGGTGATACAAAGATGGATGGAAATGCAAACTCTGTGGAGGACACAGAAAGGTTGCAAACAGATATAGACAGGTTAAGTGAATGGGCAACAAGATGGCAAATGGAGTATAATATGGGGAAGTATGAGGTTATTCACTTTGGTTATAAGAATAGAAGAGCAGAATATGTTTTAAAAGGTGTGAAACTTGTAAATGTTGATGTTCAGAGAGGCTTGGGTGTACTCATACAAAGAACACAAGAGGTTAGCATACAGGTACAGGAAGCAATTAGGAAGACAAATGGCATGTTGGCCTTCATTGCATGGGGATTGGTATACAAGAATAAAGAAGATGCTACAATTGTACAGGGCTTTGATAAGACTGCACCTGGAATACTGTGTGCAGTTTTAGTCTCCATATTTAAGGAAGGATATACTTGCCTTAGAGGCAGTACAGTGAAGGTTCACTAGATTTGTCCCTGGGAGCGGGTTGTCCTATGATGAGAAGCTGAGTAAATTGGGTTTATACTCTCTTGAGTTTAGAAGAATGAGAGATGATCTCATTGAAACTTACAAGATTCTGAAGGAGCTTAACAGGGTAGACACTGAGAAGTTGTTTCCCCTAGCTGGGGAATCTCAAACACGGGAGCACAGTCTCAGGATAAGGGGACAGATCATTTAGGATTGAGATGAGGAGAAATTACTTCTCTCAAAGGGTTATGAATCTTTGGAATTCTCTACCCCAGAGAGCAGTGGACGCTCCATCGTTGATTATATTTAAGGCTGGGATAGGCAGATTTTTGGTCTCTTAGGGAGTTAAGGGAAATGGGGGGTGGGCAGGAAAGTGGAGACGCCCAAGATCAGCCATAATCATATTGAATGGCAGGGCAGGCTCAACAGGCTATGTGGTCTATTCCTCTCCTTACTTCTATGTTCTTATTTTCTTGTGGTGTGGATATGTGGTCGGAAGCTGATCGCAGGGTTAAATATAACATGATGGTTATGAACGGTTTGGTTCAGCCTCAAACAATTGCCAGGGAGAGAGATGTGTGGCTGGCTAGGGAATGGAGTATGTAGCTGGGGCCAAAGACAATGACTTTGGTCTTCCCAATATTTAATTGGAAGAGTTGGGGCTCATGATGGCAGATTTGAAGGGGTTGAAGGGGAGGAAGTAGTACTGAGGAGAGTAAACCATTAACATCAGCTAACATGAGGGCAAAGACATAGGAGAAAAAACACAGGCTGATGCGAGTTCAGGACTAGGACAGGGTGAAACTTTGGAGGATGTTTGGCCCAGTGAGCTAGGGGAAGAGAGGGAAGTGGCAAAGGCAGCTGATCAGGTGGTCTCAACCTTACTGACAAAATATTCCATGAGTTCTTTGCACTGACCTATAGAGGTGAGGGTGGAAGAGACAGGAGAGAGGGGTTTAAGAAGATTGCTTGCAGTAGGGAAAAAAAGCTGGGGACTATCTTTGCACTCCAGGATTATCCTAGAATAGTGAGCAGTTTTAGCAGACGAGAGCAGAACCCAATAGTGCTTATGTGATCCAGTCAGATCTAGCGGTGAATGGCTAAACCAGTTTTCCACCATATCCATTCAAGTTTGTGTCCCTGAGGCTTAAGGGAGCAAAGATGAGGGCTGTACCAGGGCAACAACCAAGCTGAGAGAGATTAACAATTTCATTGGGGACAATGGCATCAGGGTGTGGTTGAGCAAATCAGTAGCTGCAGAAATGTTGTGGTGAACAGAGGGCCAAAGGCTGGACAGTTGGTATTTCAAAAGTGCAGTTATACTTGAATTGTGGGATATATTTTACCAACAATGGATGGAAGTGGCTTTGGGAGGGGGAAGGTGTATTGGGTGGAGAGTGACACAAGGAAGTGACCAGAGATGGCCTTATCTGTGATTAGCACAATGGGAATAGAACAGACCTGAAATATATCCACTGTGCTTTGCTGTATCACGTGTAGGTATCAAGCCTTTTGAGTTGTTGTCGGGGGTGTGGGGCATTCAGGGAGTGGTGTGTAAGGTTCCATATGTATTCAGTTTTGACTATAGCAGGGCTATACAAGTATAATCAGCATTGAAGTATACTATTAATCTTTAATCTTTTTACTATGTAAAATTATCAATCTAATTCCATTATATTTGTTTTAGTAAAAGTAATCCATCAATTCTATGACTAGGCTGTTTAAATTATTGAAATAGTTTGTCAGAGTATCGGTTCTATTTATGTTTCATTTACTATGGCACTATTAAACAAACTGTAAATTACATGTTAATTTTAGTTAATTATACAAATCAGAGATTACTTAAAACTCCTAATAATTCTTGTGATTCATAATAAAATCACATTTAGAGTGAATTCTGTGATCCTAATGCCCTGTCTGCACCTAAATTCAGGGCCATAGTGGATACTGCTACAGAACTAGGGGTCACAATTTCAGAATAAGAAGTTGACCATTTAGACTGAGATGATGAAAAATTCCTTCATTTAAAGAGTAGTGAATCTTTAGAATTCGCTACCCCAAAGGGCATGCTCATTCATTGAGTATATTCAAGACAGAGATCCATTGATTTTTGGACGCTAAGGGAATCAAGGGATATGGAAATCGTGTGGGAAGGTGGGGTTGAGGTAGACGTTCAGCCATCTTCTTATTGAATGGTGGAGCAGCCTTGAGAAACCAAATAGCCTACTCCTGCTCCTATTTCTTAGATTCTTACGTTCTTATGTACTGATATACCACTTCTCTGACTCATTCTTGCCAACTGCACCTCCTGCATTGAAAAAGGAGCCTCATGTACGAATACAAATACAGGTCAGATGACATAGTTACCACTGTGACCCATTTTAGTTTCTTCCATTTGTGGTGGAAATCAGGAGGCAGCTATTTAGAGAAAGCTGAAAACACTTGAGGCTTTTGAACCTTAAATGTTTCCAATATTTAGCGGTAGAAATTGATCCTTGTTTCTACAGTTTTCCAGGTGGAAAATGGAGACAAAAATGGCCAAAACACTCGAAGAATGTCCAAAATGCATCCAATACCATGTTGACCTCAGGCAATTTTTCTGATGCCCTGGGCATCAGGCTTCTTGAATATGCCAATGAAGGATCTAATACCTGTTTAAAGGCCCTCAGCGCTGAGGAGTGCAGGGACTGGGTGTACACTACTCAAGTTTTAGTGGGATTGCTGCAACCTTGCGAATGGCTTGTGGAACCAGAAGGAGCAGAAGTGCTCTTTCTGACTCCACAGCACTGCTAATGGTCACTGCTGGCCAACAATTATTATCCTTCCATTCTTCTCCCATCCCCCAGACTTAATTAAGGGCTGCTGTTGGCGAGATAGAGTCAAGGACAAAGCAATCATTTTGCTACAATCGTTAAACAGCCAGAAGTGTTACCACAGATGAGATAATTCCACCAGTGAACTCTTGTGCATTGTTTGGAAAATGGGAAGAGCGTAGGCTTGAGACAATTAACTTGCACTGAGACAGGCTTTTCAAATAAGAATGAGTGTATTAAATTGACATTCCAAGGCCGGAACGAAAGAAGTCAATTTTGGATTTTCTTTACTTAACTTTTATCTGACTGGTGCATTTAAAAATTATAAGAAAAGACATGACATCAGCAGAGCAGATTTACAGCAGCAGGACGTATTTTAAGCCAAGCACACCATGATTTGTGAGGCATAATTTCCATATCCTTTTGACACAATTCAACTCGAGAAGCTGTATGCCAATAGTTGTTTCCGTTTGCACAGCTCCATTAAAAAAGAAAAACATTTGTGTGAGAAATACCAATATAGATCATTTACACATTTTTGTTTGAAGCAGAATTAACAGAGCAGATAGAGTTATATTGTATTTGAGAATCTATAAGATTTGACTGGAACATCTTTTAGCCTATTCCAAGCTTAGATAAGAATAGTATAGAGTCTTTTTTGTATCCATCTGTTCACTTTTACTAATTATTTAACTGGGAAGTTTATCGAACATTGATTGAGGTAAGGCTTGGAGACTGATAAAGAGTTGAAAGGAGTTCTCATCGTTCTGCTGTGGCGCTTAGCTATTGTAGGTTGACTCAAAAATATGTTTGGATATTGCCTGTTCTACCTTGGGGTAGAAATGCCTGTGAATTTAACTGTGTTAGGGAAATTTGGTCTAGAATCGAAAACACCAGCAAGTTTAATTCAGAAAAAGTTATAAATTTAGGATTTGGAAGCAATAGATGCCTCTGTGAGCAAAAGGAAAGAGGGAACTTTGCAACACTGTTTCTCTGTACAGTTTTGTAAAAAAAAATCAACTTCTATTTTGCTTCATCTGCTAATCCTTTGATTTATATGTACATGAAATGTTCTTAAATTCACTACATTCTTTTATTTCTTTGACAGCAAGAATCCAAATGAAATGCCTCCCATTTAATTCTGAATGATCTGAGGCAGGCTATGCACAGCAAACCTTTCATAGTGTCAGTTTAAACAATTTAAATGAGTTTCCTGTTATAGATTTTTGGCAAGTGAAGAAGGTTTAAGATTAGCACTGGTGCAAAAGCATTCTGAATGGAAATGAGCTCCACACCAATATCTCACCAAAAATGATCTGTTATAGAAATTGTTAGCAGACCGAAGAGTTTTAAACTGGTTTCCCCTGATAGTAATTCATTTCACTTCTTACGTCATTTGAAAAACCCTAACAGTATTTCCTTTTTTCTATTGGTCATGTCTTAAAAGCCCGAGCCTGTCTTAGGATTGTGTCTCCTTCCCTAGCCAATTAGCTTGATGCTGTTGAGGAAGCACATTCCTATTATATGCGGCTTCAAATGAAAGTGCTCAGTTGCTTAACAAAATAGGCTTAGGAGTTTACATTGATATTCCCACTGAGAGTATATATTGAATAAAAAGTCAGATTCTCAAGGACATTATGTTAAGTATAGCAGTTTAATATGGAGAGCAAGGGGAAAAATACAAACTGAAATATTGTCCTGTGAAGACAATCCCCAAGTTCACATTTTGAAAGAGTCAGCTTCATCAGAGTTTAGTGGTGAAAATCACAATATGCAGATGCAAGCTCATTGACAGAAATAAAATATAAAGTAACAATTTTATTATCGAGTTTATTAGTCATAGGCATTATGATATTTATTTGATGTGATGTGCTGCTATGTTCACACTGTGCCTAATGAATGTGAAATTATTGTATTGTCTTGCTTACTATTAAGTTGAATTGTGTGTTCCTTAGGTGGGTTAAATGGCTTTTGCACTGACCCGTCATAATAGTTTATTTTGTGTGATCGCCTTAAGAGGGATGTCCCTTTAAGAACTCAGTATGCTTGTTACGACCAGGTGAGAAAGATGTCTAGAGGGTTTTCTCAGTTTTCATCTGGTCTTATTGTAACAGGGTTTTGCTTTTTAAACACACTGTGTTTTGAGCTCCACCTTGGTGAATCCTTGTTCACTGCTTTCCAATTACAAAGCAAATAAATGAGCACAGACAGGCTTTCTTAGGTTTAAAGAGGAAAAGAGAAATTTATTAAAACTTAAACTTAAACTCTAATTCGGTTAACAACTACGGATACACGCCATGCCCCACGCTAGCATGCATATGCGATCCACATATGCAAATAGAGACAGAAAAGAGCAGAAGAAAAGATAAGTAGAGAGGTTTGAGACAATCTCTGAAGAGAGGTTTTGTTACTGTGCTTCGAGTTCGCTGTTTATGTTTAGAGATACTGTAGTCCTTGCTTGTAGGTAGATCTTGCTTTTCATTGGGGCCCAGTATTCTTCTTAAACCTTGTTCACTGTTGGAGACTTTTCTCTCTTGGCGTCATATGTCTTCAATGGATTCCAAAGCTGGTGAGAGTGAGATGAAAGCAGACAGGAGAGAGATGTTCTTAGTCCAGGAGCAAAGAGCTTTCTGTGTTCAAATTCTCTGTGGCAATTTCAAATTCAAAAAGCTCAGGTTGCCCAGCAGGTTAGTCATGTGACTAGGGGGCATCACCACATCCGTTTGTGTATTTGGCCATCTTAGCAGTCAACCTGGAATGCAAGCTCCTCCACCCTCAACGTCTGGTAATCAAAAGTCCATTGTGGATTAAATTGGGGCAGGGAGTGGTTCCTTTACTTCAACATTGTCTGCTAGTATGCAAAAAAATGTCTCTCCGGCCAAGGACCTGGTGTTGCTTTTTTAAAAAAGCAAGTTCTTTCTTTACTCCAGTAACAGTTTAAAAATCAAGGTTCATATGGCGAAATTAATATGCTTCATTCTTGGCAGGTGGGGCCCTGCATGACACCTCCACACCGAGGGAAATGAAATGCGATTTGAAAAACAAAGCATTTCATTAAACGATTTGAGAGAAATATAAGTTACAGAAAGAAAAACCATGCATTTCACGCATTCATTTCCATTCATTCATAAATCTTAAAGCTTATTAAAATTGTCTTTTCTGGGTGCCAGTGCTGCTTTAATTTCCCCTTTTTTGGCATCCCAGTAGCCACGTGCTTCTTTGGGGAAGCTTTTCTTCAGTTTGCCGATTGTCATGACTGCCTAGGGTCTTGGTTCCTGCTTAATGTTTTTTTTCAGGAAAGATAATAGTGAGCGGGTCTATTGAACTCTCTTTCAGTGCTTTGCTGAGCCATGCAAAACCTTTTGACTGCAGGAGATGGGCAGTTCCCTATTCCTCTGACTGTGGGGACGGATTCTTTGTTAATCTCGTCTTTGTTCTCTGGGACATTCCTGCCTGCAGCTATGTGTGCAGACTTGACTGCACTCTCCTGTGGCACTTCAACTAGGTGAAGCATCACCCTCATGGTTTCTCTGCCCCCTAGAAGTCTCTCTTTGTCTCTGCAGGTTCCTATAAATGCTGTTAGCAACTCTGGTGGAGTGCTTCTAGTATCTGCATTTACATCGGAGGATGTGAGGTCTAACTTTTCACATTTTTTGGGGTTGGCTGACCGGACAGTAGGGGTTTTCATCCAGGATTCCTCCCGGACTTCCTTTAACCTGCCCTCTTGGTCACCTTTTCCCCTTCTCTTTCTAAACGTTTGCCAGCCTGGTGCCTGCCTGTCCCCTTTTGGACTCGGTGGGGGCCCCTTACAGTTCACCAGCCCTCTGCTGGACGGTCCTCCTAACACTGGTACAGGACTTAGGTGTGCAGGTTTCACTGTAGGTTGGAGTTTCCCTTCAACCTGGCACATGTGGCAACTCCTGCAGCACTCCACCACATCTTTGTAGAGTTTTGGCCAGTCAAACTGCTGTCTTCTGCGGGCTTTGGTCTTTCATATACCGGCGTGTACAGCCACTGTAGTCTTGTGGGCCCTTCTTAATATTTCTCCCCAGTACCTCTGTGGCATCACTGACTGGTGAACTACTGTCCACTCCTTGCTCTCTGGTCTGTGAGGAGAACTCCATTTCCTCATCAGTACCTCATTCTTTAAATAGTAGCAATCAGGGACTCCCTCTGCTTTACTTTCAGACTGAGCAGCTAACTCTCACAATACTGGGTCAGCTCGCTGAGCCTCAGCTAAGGAAAATCCATTTAATTCATTCCCTGGGTCTCCTAACTTTCCAAAGAAAGTCCCAGACAAGCAGACCTCATGGTCATTTTCCTGCAGTGCCAATGCAGTATCCTCTGGGGGAGCTGGTTTGATCATGGCCTGATCCATTACACATTCAGGGAAACTGCAGGGAACCATCTCCTGCCACTGCCCTGTCTGTCTGACCTCCTACAGTCTTTCTTTCACTACTGGGGAGGCTATCACTTCCACCATTGCCAGATCATTACCTAGGAGCAGGTAAACCCCGTCCGCAGGCGAACTAGGGACAATCCCTACGGTTACCGGTCCTGAAACTAGGTTGCACACCAGGTGCACCTGGTGTACAGGTACAGGCATACATTGCCCTCCAATACCATTCACCACCATTCTGGTGTTCACTGCACTCTCTGGGGGAAAGGTCAGGCTTTTTCTCAGTCAACAGGATCTGGTGGCCCCTGTGTCACTGAGAATCACTATGGGCTTGCTTGCCCCACTTGAGGGGTATGGGGTTACTTTCCCTTCAGACACAAAACCCTGATAACCTTTAGGAATCCTATTATATTTCTCTGCACTGGCTGCAGTAAGCATCCTGGGCTTACAGTGCTGACTTTGTTTGCACTAGAGTGCTACAGTGGAAGTTTGGTAAGTGAGGAAGTTCGGTAAGGAGGGAGCGAGGAGCTCCTTTCATTTCCTACCTGTCCTCAGAGTGAGGGGAGCCCAGAACTTCCAAAGAGCACAGCTGACTGGGAGAAGACTCGAGGGCAGAGTTCCGGACTGGTACGTATAAAAAACCTACCTCTGGTAAAAAAAAGCTGAAAGTGACATAACAGGAAAGCTGTGACCTGATTGGCTGGTAGGGAATTTTTTTTTACTGAATTTGAAAATAAAACCTTGATAAAAATTGATTAAAACCTTAATTAATTAAATAATAAGTAGAGTAACTAAACCAGAGGGAGCAGATTACTGTATTTAGTTAGCATTTAATATTTATAGTAGGAATCTAGCACGAGGGACCATATAGTTATAACAATTTAGTAAGGATTTAATAAGTATTTATTTATCTTAAATTAATTTATTAATTAGTGCTAGAAATGTCAGTTAGAGAGGTGAAGTGCTTCACCTGTGAGATGTGGGAGGTCCGTGACGCTTCCAGCGTTCCGGACGACTACATCTGCAGGAAGTGTACCCAGTTGTAGCTCCTCACAGACCGCATGGATCGGTTGGAGCGGCAACTGGATGCACTTAGGAGCATGCAGGTGGCAGAGAGCGTCAGAGACAGGAGTTTTAGAGAAGTGGTTACACCCAAGGTGCAGGCAGATAGATGGGTGACCACGAGAAGGGGCAGGCAGTCAGTGCAGGAATCCCCTGTGGCTATCCCCCTCTCGAACAAGTATACCGTTTTGGATACTATTGGTGGGGGATGGCCTATCAGGGGAAAACAGAAGCAGCCAGAGCAATGGCACCATGGCTGGCACTGTTGTTCAGCAGGGAGGGACAAAGCGAAGAAGAGCAATAGTTATAGGGGACTCTATAGTCAGGGGCACAGATAGGTGCTTCTGTGGACGTGAAAGAGGCTCCAGGATGGTATGTTGCCTCCCTGGTGCCAGGGTCAAGGATGTCTCTGAACGGACAGGGGGCAGTCTGAAGGGGGAGGGTGAACAGCCAGAGGTTATGGTACACATCGGTACCAATGACATAGGCAGGAAGAGTGACGAGGTCCTGCAGTGGGAGTTTAGGGAGTTAGGTAGAAAGTTAAAAGACAGGACCTCTAGGGTTGACATCTAGGGATTACTCCCTGTGCCACGTGCCAGTGAGGATAGAAATAGGAAGATAGTGCAGCTAAACACGTGGCTGAACAGCTGGTGTAGAAGGGAAGGTTTCAGATATCTGGACCATTGGGATCTCTTCAGGGACAGATGGGACCTGTACAAAAGGACGGGTTGCATCTAAACTGGAGGGGCACAAATATCCTGGCTGCAAGGTTTGCTAGTGTCACTCGGGAGGGTTTAAACTAGTGTGGCAGGGGGTTGGGAACCAGAGCAGTAGGGCAACAAGTGAAATAAATGAGGGGGATCTAGTAAATAAGGCCAGTAAGACTAAGAGGAAGAGCAGGCAGGGAGATGTTACGGAGAACAGCGGGACTGGTGGTCTGAAGTGCATTTGTTTCAATGCGAGAAGTATAACAGGTAAGGCAGATGAACTTAGAGCTTGGATTAATATTTGGAACTATGATGTTGTTGCTATTACAGAGACTTGGTTGAGGGAAGGACAGGATTGGCAGCTAAATGTTCCAGGATTTAGAAGCTTCAGGTGGGATAGAGGGGGATGTAAAAAGGGGTGGGGGAGTTGCATTACTTGTTAAGGAGAATATCACAGCTGTACTGCGGGAGGACACCTCGGAGGGGTCATGCAGTGAGGCAATATGGGTGGAGCTCAGGAATAGGAAGGGTGCAGTCACTATGTTGGGGGTTTTCTACAGGCCTCCCAACAGCCAGCGGGAGTTAGAGGAGCAGATATGTAGACAGATTTTGGATAGATGTAAAGGTAACAGGGTTGTAGTGGTGGGTGATTTTAACTTCCCCTATATTGACTGGGACTCACTTAGTGCTAGGGGCTTAGATGGGGCAGAATTTGTAAGGAGCGTCCAGGAGGCCTTCTTGAAACAATATGTAGATAGTCCAACTAGGGATGGGGCCATACTGGACCTGGTATTGGGGAATGAGCCCGGCCAGGTGGTCGAAGTTTCAGTAGGGGAGCATTTCGGGTACAGTGACCATAATTCCATGAGTTTTAAGGTACTTGTGGATAAGGATAAGAGTAGTCCTCTGATGAAGGTGCTAAATTGGGGGAAGGCTAATTATAACAATATTAGGCAGGAACTGAAGAATTTAGATTGGGGGCGGCTGTTTGAGGGTAAATTGACATCTGACATGTGGGAGTCTTTCAAATGTCAGTTGATTAGAATCCAGGACCAGCATGTTCCTGTGAGGAAGAAGGATAAGTTTGGCAAGTTTTGGGAACTTTGGATAACACGGGATATTGTGAGCCTAGTCAAAAAGAAAAAGGAAGCATTCGTAAGGGCTGGAAGGCTAGGAACAGACGAATCCCTTGAGGAATATAAAGACAGTAGAAAGGAACTTAAGCAAGGAGTCACGAGGGCTAAAAGGGGTCATGAAATTTCATTGGCAAACAGGATTAAGGATAATGCCAAGGCTTTTTATACATATATAAAGAGCAAGAGGGTAACCAGGGAAAGGGTTGGCCCGCTCAAGAAAGGAATCTGTGTGGAGCCAGAGGAAATGGGCGAGGTGATAAATGAGTACTTTGCATCAGTATTCACCAAAGAGAAGGACTTGGTGGATGATGAGCCTAGGGAAGGGAGTGTAGATAGTCTCAGTCATCTCATTATCAAAAAGGAGGAGGTGTTGGGTGTCTTGCAAAGCATTAAGGTAGATAAGTCCCCAGGGTCTGATGGGATCTACCCCAGAATACTAAGGGAGGCAAGGGAAGAAATTGCTGGGGCCTTGACAGAAATCTTTGCATCCTCATTGGCTACAGGTGAGGTCCCAGAGGACTGGAGAATAGCCAATGTTGTTCCATTGTTTAAGAAGGGTAGCAAGGATAATCCAGGAAATTATAGGCCGGTGAGCTTTACGTCAGTGGTAGGGAAATTATTAGAGAGGATTCTTCGGGACAGGATTTACTCCCATTTGGAAACAAACAAACTTATTAGCAAGAGACAGCATGGTTTTGTGAAGGGGAGGTCGTGTCTCACTAATTTGATTGAGTTTTTTGAGGAAGTGACAAAGATGATTGATGAAGGAAAGGCAGTGGATGTTATCTATATGGACTTCAGTAAAGCCTTTGACAAGGTCCCTCATGGCAGACTGGTACAAAAGGTGAAGTCACATGGGATCAGAGGTGAGCTGGCAAGATAGATACAGAACTGGCTCGGTCAGAAGACAGAGGGTAGCAGTGGATGGGTGCTTTTCTGAATGGAGGGATGTGACTAGTGTTGTTCCGCAGGGATCAGTGCTGGGACCTTTGCTGTTTGTAGTATAGATAAATGATATGGAGGAAAATGTAGCTGGTCTGATTAGTAAGTTTGCGGACGACACAAAGGTTGGTGGAGTTGCGGATAGAGATGAGGATTGTCAGAGGATACATCAGGATATAGATCGGTTGGAGACTTGGGCGGAGAAATGGCAGATGGAGTTTAATCCGGACAAATGTGTGGTAATGCATTTTGGAAGATCTAATGCAGGTGGGAAGTATACAGTAAATGGCAGAACCCTTAGGAGTATTGACAGGCAGAGAGATCTTGGCGTACAGGTCCACAGGTCACCGAAAGTGGCAACGCAGGTGGATAAGGTAGTCAAGAAGGCATACGGCATGCTTGCCTTCATCAGTCGGGGCATAGAGTATAAAAATTGGTAAGTCATGCTGCAGCTGTACAGAACTTTAGTTAGGCCACACTTACAATATTGCTTGCAATTCTGGTTGCCACACTACCAGAAGGACGTGGAGGCTTTGGAGAGGGTACAGAAGAGGTTTACCAGGATGTTGCCTGGTCTGGAGGGCGTTGGCTATGAAGAGAGGTTGGATAAACTTGGATTGTTTTCACTGGAACGACGGAGGTGGAGGGGCGACATGATAGAGGTTTACAAAGTTATGAGCGGCATGGGCAGAGTGGATAGTCAGAAGCTTTTTCCCAGAGTGGAAGAGTCAGTAACTAGGGGACATAGGTTTAAGGTGAGAGGGGCAAAGTTTAGAGGGGATGTGCGAAGCAAGTTCTTTACACAGAGGGTGGTGAGTGCCTGGAACTTGCTGCCAGGGGAGGTGGTGGAAGCAGGTACGATAATGATGTTTAAGAGGCATCTTGACAAATACATGAATAGGATGGGAATAGAGGGATACAGTCCTTGGAAGTGCAGAAGGTTTTAGTTTAGGCAGGCATCAAGATCGGCGCAGGCTTGGAGGGCCAAATGGCCTGTTCCTGTGCTGTACTGTTCTTTGTTCTTTGTTTTTGTTCACTCTTACTGCAGTTAAAGCCACGTTTTTTTTCTGCTGGGCGTTCCATTAGGGTTCCCTCTTCATTGAGCGGGTGTGCCCTGATTAACCTTACCGATTTTCCCTTCAGTTTCCAGCAGTCAGCTTTTAAATGCCCTACCTTATTACAATGGAAGCACACAGGTCTCCGGGTGTCACTCTTGCTCACAGCACCTTCCTTTTTGGCTGGAGGAGGGCCCCCTGTGTCTCCTGTTTTCCTTTCTCTCCCAGAACTGCCTGGGCGGAGATCACCTTCCCACTCTTTGTCCTTTCCGGATTTGTGATTAGGAAAGATTCTCCCCTGGGAAGCCGACTCATAAATTAAAGCCAACTCATCAGCTAAAACAGCCACTTGCTGGGCTCCCTGATCCTGCTGCTCCTCCACGTGGGTCTTTTTGAGAATGGAAGAGAGTTTTTAAATTCCTCTAACAGTATTACTTCTCTGAGAGTCTCATAGCTGCATTGTATTTAAAGAGCCCTCAGCCACTGGTCAAAAGCCAGCTGCTTGTTTCTTTCAAACTCCAGATAAGTTTGATTAGCTTGCTTCTTGAGGGTTCTAAACTTTTAGTGATAGGCTTCGGGTACTAATTCATATGCCCCGAAGATAGCATTTTTGGTCAGTTCATAATTTGATGAACTCTCATCTGGCAACAAGGAATAAACCTCATGGGCTTTTCCAGTTAGCTTGCTTTGCATTAAAAGAGACCATATCTCAGCTGGCCATTTTAGCTGCCTTGCCAGTTTCTCAAAAGACACAAAAAATGCCTCCATATCTTCCTCATTGAATTTTGGAATTATTTGGACGAGTTTTAGCAATTTTGTACCCAGCCCTGAATTATGCTTCTCCATACTGGGCCTTGCTTTCACTGGGGCTGCTCTGTCCCCCCCTAGTTAACTTGAGCCACTTCAGCTCTCTTTCTTCCGATTCTTTCTGGAATATTCTTTCTCTCTCTTTCTCCTGCCTTTCATTCTTTTCACGTTCCATCCGGAAGGCTCTCTCTTTCTCCCTCTCTCTTTCCTCAAATTCAAATTGCCTCTGTTCCAATTGTATTTTTGCTAACACTACCTTGTCAGAGTCTGCTTCTCACCCTGTTTCTGCTTCTTCAGATTCAAGGAAAAAATGGTGGGCCACTAGCCTTAGGAGTTCAGACTTCCTAGCCTTGCCATGTACAGTGATTCCACACTGCTCAGCCATTTTTTGAAACTCCTCCATAGACAGTGCTTTTAACTTATCCCAAGTTACTTCACCCTGGCTTGGAGAGCTACTTGCTTCAGTTGCAGACATGTTAGTATTCAAGCACACACAACCACAAGAAAACCTGTATTGAAATCTTGCTCTTTTTTGATTGGGAACAATTTGGGTAAAATTCCAGATGCTAGCACCCAAATTTCTGTTACGACCAGGTGAGAAAGGTGTCCAGGGGTCTTTCTCAGCCTTCACCTGGTCTTACTATAACAGGATTTAATTTTTAACACACCGTGTTTTGAGCTCCCCCTTGGTGAATCCTTATTCACCGCTTTCCAATTATGAGGTCCAGGAGCAAAGAGCTTTCTCTGTTCAAAATCTCTGTGGCAAGTTCAAATTCAGAAAGCTCAGGTTGCCTGGCAAGTTAGTCAGGCGACTAAGGGGTTTGACCACATCCGTTTGTGTATTTAGCCATCTTGGCAGTCAACCTGGAATGCGAACTCCTCCACCCCCAACATCTAGTAATCAAAAGTCCATTGTAGATTAAATTGGGACAGGGAGTGATTAGATTAGAGATACAGCACTGAAACAGGCCCTTCGGCCCACCGAGTCTGTGCCGAGCATCAACCACCCATTTATACTAATCCTACACTAATCCCATATTCCTACCAAACATCCCCACCTGTCCCTATATTTCCCTACCACCTACCTATACTAGTGACAATTTATAATGGCCAATTTACCTATCAACCTGCAAGTCTTTTGGCTTGTGGGAGGAAACCGGAGCACCCGGAGAAAATCCACGTAGACACAGGGAGAACTTGCAAACTCCACACAGGCAGTACCCGGAATCGAACCCGGGTCCCTGGAGCTGTGAGGCTGCGGTGCTAACCACTGCGCCACTGTGCCGTTCCTTTGTTCCAACACTATCTGCAAAAAAGAAATGACTCTCCAGCCAAGGAAGTTCTTTCTTTCAGTAACAGTTTAAAAATCAAGGTTCACATGTCAAAATTAGCGTGCATCATTCTTGGTGGGTTGGGCCCTGCATGATAATGTACTGAGCTAAGTACCAGAATTTAGTCATGTGACTAGAAGCCATAGTCACTCTGCAACTGTAACACCCTAGACAAAGATTTTGTATTTAGTTTGCTCTATATTGTATATACTAGTTTAGCTGTTAATAAACCTTATCGAAATCTTCAAGGCACTGGAATCCATGTACCTCATTGTGTTGCTTAAGATACCACAAAGAACACATGACAGAACACATACCTCTGTCTTCCCATGAAATTGGATAGTTATCACCTGTCATTTTTAACTTGAAGAAATACTTCAGAAAAATGGGGGGTGGTTTTACAGCGTGCAATAAATGCATTAAAATCCATTGTATCAAATCCGAGTGGAAATAGAAGTGCCAGGTGCTAGACGCACAGTGTCTGATCACCACTGTGGGAAAACAAAGGCATACACACACGGCTGGATTGTATGTAACTGGTGGAAGTCCCAACACCGACCATAAAGACAGGGAACCAGCCTCAGCTGTTTGGCGGACCCCCGGCTGCATTTTATGGTGCTCGGGCAATTAACCTCCAAGAGCTGCTGGCGATTAAGAGGGCCAGCAGCTCAGCAGTCCCAGCAGCACCACTGATCATGGTGGCCACTTATGGAACGGCAACAGTCATTGGACTGAGCAGCCATGTAGCCTTGAACTGCAGGTAAATGGGGGCAGGATCACCGGGGTCAGTGAGGCAGGCCTTGGCAAGGGGTGGGGTGGGTGGGTAGTTGAGGGCAGGGCTTGAGTGATGGCACAGGGATGGCCTTTGCTGCCGGGTACCTTCTGTGGGCCACAGATTGTACATGGAGGAGAACCCCCACACCCCCTCATGAGCCCACATGGAGGCCGCCTGAAGTTACTGGGTGGCCTGCTCATGTGGCAGAGGCACCCCTTGCCACTGGCAAAATGCCAGCAGCAGCAGCAGGATGAAGCAAGTGGCCATTAGTTGGCCACATAAGGGCCTCAATTGGCCTCAGGCAGGAAGACTGTCCTCGGCCTCCCCGCCCCAGACTAAATTACATGGTGTTGGGAAGGCAAAGGGCACTCCACCTCACCCCACCTTCCCTTGCAATTTTATGGGCTCCCCTGCCCCCCACCCCCATCCCCCCGCCATCATCCTGCTCATCCCTACAGAGCTCATGAAATTCAATCCTCTCTAAACAATCTTTCGAATACATGAATGTTTGAGAGTGCAGTGCATGCAGTACGCACAAGGAAGAGAATATCATCAAATAAAAATTGATTTTAGTGAGCTGCTTGAAAAAGGCTCATTCATTCGAACATGGCGTATGTGTTTGAATCAACCAGTTCTGTTAACAGAATTAAGCCGATGGCCAAAAGAACACCTTTTACAACAAATCATATGATTATATTCTGACATTAGTGATTTAAGTAGTTGTTAAATGTAAGGCTACATTTTCTATTAGCAGGAGCACTAGCAACAGTGTTATTAGTGACTTTATTTGCAATGACTGGAATCCTGAATTTTGCACAATGCTGTGAATCTTCTTGTATCCTTCCAGATAGATTGCACCATGTAATTCATATTGTTCTCCCTGTAAACATTTGTACAGCTCTTGCTGAGTGATTGCGATCCCAGATTGACGACACAACTCAAGCGTAGTGATAGGAGCCATTCCAAGTAGTTAAAAATAATTCCAAATGGCACAAATGGCTGAAGTACAACCAAAGAACACAAATCATTTTAGCATTTTTCTAGTATGAGACCATTTGCAAGAGGTAACAGGTAAATTTCATCTTGTTCGCCACCCAGGCACTTCACAGGTCATTCTATTTCTTTTCTTGGGCCTTTTTTATTTTATTTTTCCCTTCCCCTTTCCCTTGTTCTATTCCTTTTTTAAAAGCTTTTTCTCTGTAATATCTTCCAGTCTTGAAGAAGGATCTTAGATATGAAATGTCATCACAAAATATGTTTATTTTCCACATGTTGGTATCGACTCAGCAGGGTTAGAGATCTAAGGGTCTTAGTTAGATTTCTTTGTACTTCACTGCCTCAGAAGTCTTCTATTGGGAAGATATGGCAGCTGCTGGGTGCAGAGCTGCAGTGTACTCCCATCAAAAGGACAGAATCATCACGATCTTGGCTTTCTTTGCATCTGCATCCTCTCAGGAAGCATCTGATTACCTTTGTCATACAAAAGACTACTTAACTTTTTAAAGAGGGGGCTGATGTTCTCTTTAGGTGGTCCAAGCAGTTTATTTCCTTACCCCATAGTACTGTGATATCGCTGCATAAACACTTACTTGACAGAAAATAAAATACTGTGAGTTTAGGAAACCAAACTGAAAAGTGTTCCAAGCTTCACTTGAATAGCAAATGAATGCATCTTCAAGCCAAAACCTATGGAGTCGCAAAAGGATGGGCACAATGGCAATATTTTGTTTCTTCGCAATTGATTGGAGACCCTCAAAAGTTCAATCTCAAAGTTCCATGAGAACATAAGAAAAGAATATTTCCCATCTAGCCCATTTTCCCCACAGATTCTATACAATCTGCTCTATGTTGGATACTATCCAGCCTATTTAATCTTCTGTGAAAAGTTTTTGTTTAATACCTCCTGTCCTGATAATTAAATCAGGCACAACACCAGAATGTCTGTATAACCTTATGTCCTATAGAATACATTCCTGACCTTTTATTGTTTGTCTTGCTATGATACATCCATTCCCAGCTGTCATGGATTTTCTAATAGTTGTGATAGTCTCCCCCATGCAGGCAATGATGATTTGTTAAATTCAAACCTCAAATACCTGTTCCAGTGGTTCAGATGGATGACAAATACCAACATGACACCGTTCAAAGGAAAACAAGGAATTCTCTCTGCCTTGGTCAGAATTCTTTTCTCAACCAACATCAAAAACCATTTGACATTCATCTCATTGCTGTTTATGGAACTTTGTAGTGCATATTGTTCAAAAGAAGGAGCGGCTGATCTGAACCACACCTAAAGATAACGTTTTGTCTTCACCACCTACGTAGTAATCTGATTACAGTGGATCACCTGTCCATTGTAGAACTGCTCTATTTAGAATTCCATTAATTTTAGTGCAATAAAAATTAGTTGGGTTGCACAACGGGCCAACAACCCATTCCGTCAGATTACCACCCATGCGGTGAAGGTGATAATTTACTGCCCAGTGTCCACGCAAGTGTCCACCGGCACCAAAGGAACATAGGAACATAGGAAATAGGAGCAGAAGTAGGCCAATCAACACCTCGAGCCTGCTGTGCCATTCTTCTACCTCAACGCCATTTTCCTGCACTATCCCCATATCTCTTGATGCCTTTAAAATCTAGAAATCTATCGATCTCTGTCTTGAACATGCTCAATGACTGAGCCTCCACAGCCCTCTGGAGTAGAGAATTGCAAAGATTTACCACGCTTTGAGTGAAGAAATTACTCCTCATCTCAGTCCTAAATGGCCTGCGCCCTATTCTGAGACTGTGTTCCCTGGTTCTAGACACCCAGCCAGGGGAAACATTCTTCCTGCATTAACCCTGTCGAGCCCTGTAAGAATTTTGTAGGTTTCAATGAGATCACCTCTCTAAACTCTAGAGAATACAGGCCCAGGCTCCTCAATCTCTGCTCATAGGACAATCCAATCCAATATTACGGTTGGCGCACACACATGACCACCCCATGCTGGAAATGCACTGCCCACCATATTGGATTGGATGTCCAGGCAGCATGTCAAAAATAGTTAAACAGCGATTGAACTATTTAAATAAGGGTCCTACCCTTGTGTGGAGCCCTTTTATGGAATTGGGCTGAAGTCAATAGAAAGAAAAATGGGGAGGGGCATATAATAGTGGCCAATTTGCTACAACCCATTTTGTGCTGAACTGAATTTTATCCCATTAACTAGGAGAGAGGAATTTCAGGCAAGCACAGTAAGTGCTCATACATTCATATCCTGTAGCATAATTTCAAGGCCTTGGGTGTTTAAGTTACAAATAAGATGGGTAAAACAGATTTAGTGAAAGCCATTAGTCCTTCGTTCTAAAGTTAGTGATGTCCCAATGCTTCTGGATATCTGCCATCCAAATCTGGTTCTTCTTTTGATGTCAGTAGATTCCCAGGTGCTGCTATTCTGGATGTCAGTCTGTTGAGTTACCCATGGTTTTGGGTACAGTATAGCTATTTTTCTTTGTTTCTTTAGTACATTTTTTTCTTACAGAATTTATTGTTTTACTTTCCTTTGGAGTTTCTTCTGCTGATGATTTCATTCCACAAAATTGTGCCTGACTCAGAATATTTTATATGAAGCAAAATAAATAGTTCCATTTGTAGTAGCTGTTTTATCTTGGTTATTTTAGTTATATACCTTACTTTCCACCATTTATTATTTTGACCCATTCCTTTCATGTTCTTTTTTTCCATTATTCATATGAGGGGCAGAGCTATTTCAAGTATTGCTTGGTTTGCAGAAAAAGTGAGTGATGCAAGGTAGAAATCTGGCCAAAGGGAATTTACAGAAAGGTGATGAGACAGGAAATAAACTGGAAAGAGTGAAGAAGAATGTAAAAAAAAAAGGTCCCCCAAAAGAAAAACAAAATCAGCAGAGACTGGATGTTGCACCAAGGTGAATGCCGAGCTCTTATATATTGGCAGATAGTCATTCAAAGCTGAACTGAGGCACATTTTACGATAATATACCTGATCTGGGAGTGCTTGATGTTGAATCTAGGGGGACAATTTCAGCTCCGGGTAAGTTTGGTGCATGGGGGGGCAGAGGGTGTCTGAACAGCCTGGCGCACCCAAGTCATGGCGGATATGTGGCTCAGATCATTTTAACTGCCGAGCCTCATGTAAACTTCGTGGAAATGGCCAGGAGTTGCCTGAGGTCAGGAGTTCCTCCTCCTAGAGCTGCCTCCAGCAGCTCGGGAGATTCAGCAATTTACATTTCCTGCCGTGGTGTGCCTAAACCCCATACACCCCCAGCTTCCTGACATCACCAGCTGGTGTTAGAGAAGCCTCCGGCTTGGTGATGTTACTTGCAGAAAAGCTGCGATCGTCTGCAAGTGGCTGGAGAGATGGAAGTCGGGAAAGCTCAGGAATTACAGATTTCCACATTGGGAGGAGCTCTGAAATCGGGAGAGGGGGGTCTGAAGTGGGGGCATCTCTGAAATGGGATGGGGTTCCTCAGTTTCCCCTGTTCCTCACCCTCAGGTTTTCCCTCTTTCCTCAGCGTCCCCCCTTCTCATGCTCATGGATGGTTTCTGTTCTTGGAACTTGTCTCACAACAACTGCTGTTGCAAAAACAGAAGCAAAAATATTCAACTACAGGAGACCCAAGGTATATGCAGTAATGCAGTAATATTTGTAGAAGGCATGTGACAAATGTGCTTGAATGTCACATGGTCAGATGTCATATGATCACATGGACAGGTGCCATGTGGTCAAAATACCACGTGATCAAGACTCCAGGAATGCCTCCAACAAGAGTTGGCAACTCTAAGTCTGAAGCCCGATGGGAATGGTTAGGGTAAGCAAGCAGGTGCTGGGACTAGGGCGGGAGCCAGGCATCATGGGGAACAGCATAAGCTAAGTGTTGTGGTGATTAGGAGGGGGCAATGGGGTAGTTGCAAAGACAATGTGGCTGGAGGGAGAGAAAAACTAGGCCAGGATTGGGGAGACCCATGGACTCCTTCCAGGGTCTAGGACAGCTCTCCTGCTTCTCCTGGAGCTCATATATTACATATAAAAGTATATTTTAAAAATTTACCTTGGCCTCTTCTGACCACTTCTCAAACTCATGCTATGGTAGTGCGTTCAGGGTTGGCCCCGACTGGATCTCCCGAATCTGAGTGTTAAATGTAGGGACAATAACATCATTAGATTTATATTAGACCTGCCTGCAATGGGACCCTCAGCCAATTTCAAAGATGGTGAAGATAAAATGTCACCAGGAATGGTGCAGTCAGTAAGTTGACTTGGATAATGTAAACCCCTCCCACACACCATCCTGCCCAAGGGATGGGTGGTGGGCTTGTAAGTCTCATTAATATTGACACCTAGGTGACCAAAATGCCAAATGTTGCATTGCACAGCACTAAAAAATTCAGCACAGAAACAATAGGAGCTGGCAATGGGAACTTGAACAGACTGGTTTATTAACATCAGTCATCTATTTTAATTCTCAAACAAAGGTGTTGATTTTGACTAGCTTCTACATTCATTTCAAAACTAACACTCTACTAACAACCAGCCTCTGGAAACAAATAGCCTTTTCAAAAAAATATTAAAAAGAAAGATGTAAGGACTATTTGATTACACAGGATCAATACATACACAATTACTGTGGACTCGGTATTAACCCTCCCCCCTTCACCCATCAAAACAGACAAGACAGAGATAGGGAGAGGGTGTTAAAATTTAAAATCAGGGAACACGTCACCAACTCTCCAAGGACATGCCTGTACGATCTCACATTGTAGATCTGGTGTTGTAAATCTCTGGATGAAACACATGGCACTACATTCTGTATTTCTGCTGCAAACTGGAACTTTATATCACCTCCCTCTAGTGGCATACTGCACATAATACACCATGCATAGATGGTGGCCTCAAATAACAATGCACTACATATCGAATGAACAATACACTACAGCGACTTTCGCCATTTTTCTGCCACGGGTTACGTGGCGTGCGTGTCTCCCATCTTGGAGAGGTGGGAACTTTGTTATAATATTTACATCAGGCTCCCACAATGCATTCAGGAGCCTGATTCAAATATAACAGCTGCTGACCAGGTTTCCCAGGGTTTAGAAAACCCGACAGTGAAATGAATCTGCCGGCTCTGGCAGGTTAGTGCTTTTTATGGCACTCCATGTGGACCAGGAAGTGCAGAAGTGATTCTCCTAGCCCCTTACAGAAACCTTCAGTCTCCAGCCTACCAATCATGGTCTCTCTCTGCTGCCACATTCAGCAATCCTCCTTCTGTCAAATTCCAATCTCCAGCCAGCTGCTGAGCCCTGACCCCCTCCCACCAAGTTCCAATTCAAAGGTCCAATCTCTCCTTCTCAATTGTGTCAAGGAAATTAGGATTTTTAATTCATTGGTTGGAAACTTACATTAAAATTTAAAAAAGGAGGAAAGCTGGAATATTACAGACAACTTTCACAAAGACATTGCCACAGCTAAAAATGGCCGCCATCATTTGCATTTGTAAAACTTGCACATTCCAAGGCGTCAAAAGTGGAGACACATGTCTGATTTGACTGTACCTAAAATAATGGCTTGTCGTATTGATTGAGCTGCCTGAGATTGCTTTTATTAGCAAGACATTTAAAGCCATCCTGGAACATGAACATTGAAAGGGTGAACCCCTCCAGGGGAAAACAGTGGCACCATGAGGCTTGAGAGATGGAAATTCCTAAACTTGAATCTCAGTAGAAGATACCAGAGTATACACTGAGACAGTCATGTGCATCTCTGTGAAAGCAGGGAGTTTCCCTTGGACAAGCAGACAAGCCAGAAACTCAATCTGAGCAGAAGCCAGAAGGAATGTCTCTCTCTCTCTCTCTCTCTCACTCTCCAGCAGGCCTGGTGGGGCATGCAAAGCCCAGCTGCTGACTGCTAGATCCAGGACAAAGACATTGATAAGGTAGCCATCTGCTTAACTGTCTCCAAGAACAACTATCAACGCAGAACATCAGAACCACAAATTCAACCAGAAGACCACTAAGGCTACCAGACCATAGACGGTGTATTATTTTTATTTGTTCTGGACTCTAAACCAACACAAATCTACTCTTCATCACTCTGTAATCTATTTGTGTGTGTGTGATTTGCGTGTGGGTGTGTGCGTGAAAGTTTAGCTTAATTTTATTATTTTATTTAGAATGTGTTTAGACTTTTAAGTATAATAGGAACATAGGAACACAGGAACATAGGCCAGGAGTAGGCCATTCAGCCCATCGAGCCTGCTCCACCATTCAATACGATCATGGCTAATCATCCACTTCAATGCCTTTTCCCCACACTACTTTAAACATACTCAATGACTGAGCTTCCTCAGCCCTCTGGGGTAGAGAATTCCAAAGATTCACCACCCTCTGAGTGAAGAAATTTCTCTCATCTCTGTCCTAAGTGGCTTCCCCCTTATTTTGAAATTGTGTCCCCTGGTTCTAAACTCCCCAACCAAGGGAAGCATCTTACCTGCATCTACCCTGTCTATCCCTTTAGGTATTTTGTAGGTTTGAATGAGATCAACCCTCATTCTTCGAAACTCTAGAGAATACAGGCCCAGTTTCGCCAATCTCTCTTCATAGGATAGTCCCGCCATCTCGGGAACAAGTCTGGTGAACCTTCGTTGCACTCCCTCTATGGCAATGATATCCTTCCGAAGGTAAGGGACCAAAACTGCACACAGTACTCCAGGTGCTCACTCCTTGTTTAAACTCAGGAAAACCTGTCCGATTGGTTCTTTTAGATTACAACAAAGGTAAAAGGTAAAACACTCACTGAAGTAGTAAACACTGTTTAAGAAGGAAAAAACCCTGTTGCGGTCAAATAAGAAGAAGGACAAGAGAGAAGCCTTGTGACCCCCTCCTCACCTGATCGTAACAATTGATCTTCCTGCCCAGCAGCTGGCCAGCCAGTCAATCGAGCTGTCAACCAGGCGGAAAACAGACGAAGTAAATGTTAATGAGATCCTGTTGTTAATATCAGTAGGACCTCTGCATCTCCGGACTTTCCAGATTTTAGAGGCTCTGGGCTGAATTGTCCCAGTCCCACGGAGACAAGTTTGGAGGTGGAACCACGTGCAAAATTAGAGAATCTCGCATCAGGGCAGCTCCCCGTCGCGATCCCACCTCCAAGCGATCCTGCCAGAGGCAGGGTCTGACCTGCCACGGCTACCTGCATAACAGCGGCTCAATTATGCTTGATTAAGCCCCGATTTGGGGTCAAATTGGTGACACCTCCAGGATCTTCCCAATGACGGACAGGTTCCCCGTTGAGTCCGAAGCCTAGTCGTTGCCTGGAAGTCGCCTCTTGACGTCAGGCGAGGGAGCCAGTGAGGCCTCCTTTAAATTCCCCCTTCCCAGAGCTGCGAGGATCAGTGAACCACAGCTATGGCCCCAGGACATCCTGTGGAGAGGTTTATATGTTCTAACAGATTCAAACAATGACGTATAAGATCATGGTTATTGTCTGAAACCAAGTTCATGACTGATTGTGCAATCTATTACCTCTGTCAGCGCACAGATAGAAACCAAACACAGAAAACTACAAAATTCTTCATAAAGCAAATCTTCAGTAGTATTAAACAGCAATTTATTAATTCTCAGTGGGTGTTTTGCAGTATGAACAATTCAAAATCCAACAGCCTACATCAGCAAAAGATTACTCAGCGATGGTAAGCAGGTTTGAAAAACTTCATTCATACCTATTTCAGTTCAGGGATTCTACTGTGTCAACACAGCTGAACTTTCCCATAGATCCTGTTTATTTCATGAAATCCAAATACGCTGACCAATCAATCATAGAGTGTTACAGTTTTAAATATTTATCCACAAAAGCATTAATAAATTCTGTTGCCAGCACTGATTTGTGTTGGGAATTCTATTAATAATCTTCTGCTTAAAAAGAAAAATCTCCTAACCTCTTCTCTCATGCTTTTGGTGGTGATCTTAAATGTATGCCTGCCATTCATCAAATCAATGGCCAATGCAAATAATTTCCCTCTTTTTACCTTATTAAAACAGTTCCTAATTTTGAACATCTCTATCTTTTCTTCATTTTCTGTATTCACTTGAAAAGAGCCCTAGTTTCTCCTCATAAGTGAAGCCTCTCAATTCTGGTAGCAGCTCAGTTAATCCCTTCAGTACCTTCACCATGTCCTTGATATTCTTCCTAAACTAGGATAAACAACGATGGACACAATAGGCTGGATTTTGCCATGGAAGCGGACACAGATTCAGCGGCAGGTGTGCCAGAAATTTCATGCAGGAGCGTGGCATGCCAGTTGCCCAATGTGTTGACAAGTCCGCACGATTTTTCCAGAGGCAGCATCTCGGGCAGAACGATTAACTGTCAGAAAGCAGCTGGCCATCAATTAAACTCATTCGGCAGCCAATTGAGGGGCACTTTGCCCCACACACTGTGTCAGAACCTTGTACAAGCAAATGCGCAGCTGCACAGCAGGAGGCCATTGAGGTAAGTGGCAGCCATGCAATAGTTGTTCATAAGGGGGAAACTGCAAAGAGGAGCCCATGGACACAGACTTTCTACTGAGGGTTCTGAAAGAGAGGGGGTTTATTGGAGTTGTGGTCAATCTTGGTCACTATAAGGTGCCAGGTAGTTTCTGCATTCGAGGTGTCTGTGTTGGGACATGGGGGCCACCTACTCAGAACTGGGCCGGAGCAGTGATGAGGAGAAGCATCCTTAGCAGCACAAGCAGTGCCCAGGTGCAGAGGGACGCAGAGATGCTGGGCGAGGGGCAGGAGGGGCAAGGAGGCATTACCCACTGCATAGAGTGTACTGCAAAAAGATCAGCTTCGTGTCTGAACATTAATGCCCCTGACAGCTGTGCCTATAAAGTGTCATGCTCATAAGAAGAGCAGCAATGAAAATACAGAACCAACCTGAAGCATTATTAAAAAATCAACTTTTGTTTTTAGAAAAAAGTGGACAATGTGCTGTAAAATGGCCACCAAAAGTCAGGCTGACTGAGCTTGTATATTCAAACTGTCTCACTGTCCATTAAGGGCTAAAGGTTATAGTCCAAGCTATGAGATGTCAATTACACCCATCCTGAAACCATCAAGAGACATTCATGCACAGTGGCGCAGTGGTTAGCACTTCAGCCTCACAGCTCCAGCGACCCGGGTTCAATTCTGGGTACTGCCTGTGTGGAGTTTGCAAGTTCTCCCCGTGTCTGCGTGGGTTTCCTCCGGGTGCTCCGGTTTCCTCCCACATGCCAAAGACTTGCAGGTTGATAGGTAAATTGGTCATTAGCAATTGCCCCCTAGTATAGTAGGTGGTAGGGAAATATAGGGACAGGTGGGGATGTGGTAGGAATATGGAATTAATGTTGGATTAGTATAAATGGGTGGTTGATGGTCGGCACAGACTCTGTGGGCCAAAGGGCCTGTTTCAGTACGGTATCTCTAAATCTAAAAAAAAATCTAAAAGAAATGCTGGAAATACTCAGCAGGTCTGGCAGCATCTGTGGAGAGAGAAGCAGAGTTAACGTTTCAGATCAGTGACCCTTCTTCAGAGACATTCCTGAATTGAATGGGTTCCTCTGAAACAAAGAAGGTGTGAAGTTACCACATCCAGATCCATATTTTGTCACCACAGGCCCTGTGTCTCCTAACAGAGGCAAATGTGAGTGATTTTTACCTTTTAAAGTAGCTCTCTGGAGAGAGGGGAGAGAGATCACCAAAAAACCTGTCCAGCTAAGAGTTGTGAGAGATCCAGCAAAAACCAAAGAAGGAGCCCTGCTGCGAATTCTACACTTCAATTTGGTGCAGCAAAGAACTGAATGTGACCACCAAATCCAGACTGAAGTCTCAGTCACCAGAAAAATCTACAACAACCCAGGTCTGCAAATTTAAAAGAGAAACTGTCCTCTGAGAAGATTCCACAGGTCTACCCTGAACCCCAAACACATACTTCACTTCAAGCCACTTACCCTTTTCCTCTCTAACTATCTATTCTTGTGTGTGTGCGCAAGTGAATGCGTGTGTGGGTGCGATTGTGACCATTTCGGGAATGAATACTGTTAATAAATAGTTAATCTTCTGTTTTAAACCTACAAGAAAATCTGCCACTGTCTGTTTATTTGACAAATTACACACAATGGGTTAAAACCCTTGTAGCAAAAACTCTTGCTGTGGTCAGTTGGGAGGTGAACAGTGGGAACCACCCACACTCCTTACCACGTGGCCGTACAAAAGGGAAATGGTGGCTGATCTGTGTGCATGCCTGGAGGAGGAGATTCGGCCTCAAGGCGCAGGGGGACACCTTATGTCAGTGGTTGTCAAGGTGACAGTGACCTTTAACATTCCAGCATCTAGCTCGTTTCAGGGGTCAGCAAAAGATCTCTGTGGGATCTCGCAATCAGCCGGCCATTGCATAACGCAGGTGACGGATGCACGTCTTGAGAGGGCATCGGACTTCATCACATTTGCCACAGATGCAGCCAGTCAAGCACAGAGGGCCAGGGGGTTTGGCTCTAGGGCAGGATTCCCTCAGGCGCAGAATTTGCACCCAGGTGAAACCCAAAGTGATGCGACCGCTGCATACGAGAGCTCCCAAGGGGTGCTGCCCCATGGCTGAAGCAGATGTGGAGGCAGGCTGCTCAAGAGGTCTCCTGCCAACTGAAATGCCTGTCCTCTGAAGCGTGGTGCACGTGGTGCACCAAGTTGAAGTGTAGAATTCGCAGCAGGGTTCCTTCTTTGGTTTTTGCTGGATCTCTCACAACTCTTGGCTGGACAGGTTTTTTTTTTGTTGTGATCTCTCTCCTCTCTCTCCAGAGAGCTACATTTTAAGGTAAAAATCCCTCACATTTTCCTCTGTTAGGAGACACAGGGCCTGTGGCTGCGCCAGCTTCATTTCTGCAGGGACCGCCTTGGTCATGGGGAAGTGAAGCTTATTGTGTGATTCAGTCAGAGGAACAGACAGGCCAGTGTCAGAAGTAGTGGCACCATCAACATCATCGCTTCCTGCCTCATGACCCAACTGCACGTCCTCACTTACTAGGAGTACGAGAGAACCTGATTGCCAGCCCGTGCTTTTATGTGTCAACGGAGCAGTCAACGTTACAGAATGCATCATACATTCTGCTCATGCCAGTTCACTCCTCCTACATCTGCCACATATGACTCTCCATGAGGGTGGCCACTCTTTCCGTGGAGGAGCTCATGAGCTCATATGCCAGAGACATAATGGTGCTCATGTCATGAGTGGACTCCTCCATTTCCTGCGCGAAGGTCTGCACTAGCTCAGGAAACTGTGACTGATGACCATTCATCTCCCTTTGGTAGTCCACAAGCACCCGCTTTGTTGGTGACGCCCGAAGCGCTGCATCTCCAGCTGCATAAGCGTGGCTGGAGCTGTCCTCCATTCTCCGATGTGGACAGCCTACAGCTTCCTCTAGCTCCAGCATATGATCCTGCTCACATGTGACATCTTGTGTCAGTTAAAGTCACCTGAAGCCCCACCAAGATGCATATATCTGCGTTGGTGAAGGGTGTGTTTGACTCCCATGAGGGTGGAACCTTGGAGTGCATTCGTCCCTTACAGTCAGAAACGGGGGAATTTATAATGGGGAACAAAGAAATAGTAGACCAATTAAATACATACTTTGGTTCTGTCTTCACTAAAGAGGACACAAATTAACTCCCAGAAATGCTGGGGAACATAGGGTCCAGTGAGAAGGAGGAACTGTATGAAATCAGTATTAGTAGGGAAATGGTGTTAGGGAAATTGATGGGATTGAAGGCCGATAAATCCCCAGGGCCTGATAATCAACATCCCATCGTACTTAAGGAAGTGGCCCGAGAAATAGTAGATTCATTGCTGGTCATTTTTCAAAATTCTATAGACTCTGGAACACTTCCAATGGATTGGAGGGTAGCTAATGTAACACACTATTTAAAAAGGAGGTAGAGAGAAAACAGGGAGTTATAGACCGGTTAGCCTGACATCAGTAGTGGGGAAAATGCTAGAGTCCATTATGAAAGATGTAATAGCAAAGCACTTGGAAAACAGTGACAGGATCGGACAAAGTCAACATGGATTTACGAAAGGGAAATCATGCTTGACAAATCTACAGGAATTTTTTGAGCATGTAACGAGTAGAATAGATAAGGGAGAACCAGTGGATGTGGTGTATTTGGACTTTCAGAAGACTTTCGATAAGGTCCCACATAAGAGATTAATGTGCAAAATTAAAGCACATGGGATTGGGAGTAAGGTACTGACATGGATAGAGAACTGGTTGGCAGACAGGAAACAAAGAGTAAGAATAAACAGGTTGGTTTCCGAATGGCAGGCAGTGACTAGTGGGTACCTCAGGGATCAGTGCTAGGACTCCAGCTATTCACAATATATATTAATGATATAGATGAGGGAATTAAATGTAATATATCCAAGTTTGCAGACGACACAAAGCTGGGTGGGAGTCTGAACTGTGAGGAGGATGTAGAGAAGCTCCAGTGTGATTTGGTCAGGTTGAGTGAGTGGGCAAATACATGGCAGATGCAGTATAATGTGGATAAATGTGAGGTTATCCATTTTGGTGGCAAAAACAGAAAGGCAGATTATTATCTGAACAGCGATAGATTGGGAAAGGGGGAGTTGCAGCGAGACCTGAGTTTCCTTGTGTTCACAAGTCGCTGAAAGTAAGCATGCAGGTGCAGCAGGCAGTTAAGAAGGAAAATGGTATGTTGGCCTTCATAGCGAGAGGATTCGAGTGCAGGAGCAAGGATATCTTTCTGCAATTATGCAAGGCCTTGGTGAGACCACATCTGGAGTATTGTGTGCCATTTTGGTCTCCTTATCTGAGGAAGAATGTTTTTGCTAATGGAGGGAGTGCAGCGAAGGTTTACCAGACTGATTCCTGGGATGGCAGGACTGACGTATGAAAAGAGATTGGGTAGATTAGGCTTGTATTCACTAGAGTTTAGAAGAATGAGAGGGGGTCTCATAGAAACCTACAAAATTCTAACAGGACTGGACAGGCTAGATGCAAGAAGGATGTTCCTGATGGCGGGGGAGTCCAGGACCAGGGGTCACAGTCTAAGGATAAGGGGTAAGCCATTTAGGACTGAGATGAGGAGGGATTTCTTCACCCAGAGAGTGGTGAACCTGTGGAATTCTCTACCACAGAAAGCAGTTGAGGCCAAATCATTAAATATATTCAAGTTTAGTTTAGTTTAGAGATACAGCACTGAAACAGGCCCTTCGGCCCACCGAGTCTGTGCCGACCATCAACCAACCATTTATACTAATCCTACACGAATCCCACATTCCAATAACATCCCCACCGGTCCCTATAAATTTCCCTACCACCTACCTATACTAGGGGCAATTTATGATGGCCAATTAACCTGTCAACCTGCAAGTCTTTGGCATGTGGGAGGAAACCGGAGCACCCGGAGGAAACCCACGCAGACACAGGGAGAACTTGCAAACTCCGCACAGGCAGTACCCAGAATCGAACCCGGGTCCCTGGAGCTGTGAGGCTGCAGTGCTAACCACTGCGCCACTGTGCCGCCCAAGAAAGAGTTAGATATAGTTCTTGGGGTTGAAGGGATCAAAGGATACAGGGAGAAAGATGGAACAGGGTACAGAGTTTGGATGATCAGCCGTGATCATATTAAATAGCGGTGCAGGCTCAAAGGGCCGAGTGGCCTACTCCTGCTCCTATTTTTCTATGTTTCTATGTCCTCTGAGGCTGGCACGACTGCCACAACCAGCAGCTGCTGCTCCTAGAGCATTGGCCTGCAGAAGAGAGAACACATCAGTTATTCACCCCCCTATCTCTCAACAGCTGCTTCATAAGACAATCTGGCAGCACATCAAATGAGATATACTGGAAATGAATGCAGCATGCGATAGACAGAGCTAAGCGATCCCGTAACCAACGGATCAGATCTAAACTCTGCAGTCCTGCCACATCCAGTCATGAATGGTGTTGGCAATTAAACAACTAACAGGAGGAGGTGGCTCCACAAATATCCCCATCCTCAATGATGAGGGAGTCCAGCACATCAGTGGAAAAGATAAGGCTGAAGCTTTTGCAACAATCTTCCCCCAGAAGTGCTGAGTGGATGATCCATCTCAGCCTTCTTTGAAGTTCCCAGCATCACAGATGCCAGTCTTCAGCCAATTCTATTCACTCCTCGTGATATCAAGAAACAACTGAAGGCACTGGATACTGCAAAGGCTATGAGCCCTGACAACATTCCAGCAACAGTACTGAAGACCTGTGTTCCAGAACTTGCTGTGCCCCTAGCCAAGCTGTTCCAGTACAGCAACAACAGTGGCATCTACCTGGAAATGTGGAAAATTGCCCAGGTATGTCCTGTACACAAAAAGCAGGATAAATCCAATCCGACCAATTACCACCCCATCAGTCTACTCTTGATCATCAGTAAAGTGATGGAAGGTGTCGTCGACAGTGGTATTAAGTGGCACTTCTTTAACAATAACCTGCTCAGTGACACTCAGTTTGGGTTCCACAATGGCCACTCAGCTCCTGACCTTATTACAACCTTGGTTCAAACATGGACAAAAGAGCTGAACTCAAGAGGTGAGGTGAGAGTGACTGCTCTTGACATCAGGGCAGCATTTGACTGAGTATGGCATCAAGGAGCCCTAGCAAAACTGGAGTCAATGGGAATCAAGGGGAAAACTCTCTGTTGGTTGGAGACATACCTCGCGGGATTGTCTTATGATGAGAGATTTTGGAAACTGGGCCTGCATTCTCTAGAGTTTCAAAGAATGAGAGGTGATCTTATTGAAACTTTCAGAACACACCGCAGCCTCACAGCTCCAGCGACCTGGGTTCGATTCTGGGTACTGCCTGTGTGGAGTTTGCAAGTTCTCCCTGTGACCATGTGGGTTTTCTCCGGGTGCTCCGGTTTCCTCCCACAGCCAAAGACTTGCAGGTTGATAGGTAAATTGGTCATTGTAAATTGCCCCCAGTATAGGTAAGTGGTAGGAGAATTGTGGGGTTGTGGTAGGGAATATGGGATTAATGTAGGATTAGTATAAATGGGTGGTTGATGGTCGGCACAGACTCGGTGGGCCGAAGGGCCTGTTTCAGTGCCGTATCTCTAAATAAAATAAAATAAATAAATGACAAGGTAGATGTGGATATCATGTTTCCTCTGGCTGGTGAGTCTAGAACCAGGGGAAACTGTCTCAGAATAAGGGGTAGGCCATTTAAAACTGAGATGGGGAGGAATTTCTTGACTCAGAGGGTGGTGAATCTGTGGAATTCTCTACCCCAGAGTGTTGTGGAAGCTCAATCATTGATCATGTTGAAGACAGAAATTGATACATTTCTGGATATTAATAACATCAAGAGATATGCGAATAGCGCGGGAAAAATGACATAGAGGTAGATGATCAGCCACGATCTGTTTGAATGGCAGAGCAGGCTCAACGGGCCTAATGGCCTACTCCTGCTTCTATTTCCTATGATCCTATGATCCTATAATCTCGCCCTTGGCGACTGTGGCTGCCCTGCCAAGGTCGATGGCCTTCTCCTCCATTGACGTTAATATTGCCAGGTGGGCCACTCTACCCTGGAACAATGCCTCTCATGGGCATGTGTGCTTTTTTTCCTACAAGGTGAGGATGAAGAACTTTATGAAAGTGAAATAACCTTTCTAACCATCATGATACACATTCCGATGTTTTGGTCCTGGCATTGTACTGTCCCCGGGCTTACCTGACCATTTTCCAAAAGCTACATTGATGTGGACTCTTCCTACTCCTTCAAATAATCTGACATGGTAGACTGTTTCATAATGAAGATACCATAGGTGCCTCACGGAAATTAGTTTTTGACTTACGTGATAAGGTTCCAAGACCTGACAACATGGGCCTGTTAATAGAATGGAAATATAATTGAAGCCCTTTCAGTAATGCTGTCTCTGGAGTTACTGTGAAGAAACTGGATGATCACATGGGTGCTATCTATCCTCCTTGGAATCCTGGGTTACCACGGAACAAAACAGACTGTAGTGTGTTGAGCTAATGTTCCTTTGTCATTGGGAAAATGATGAGCATGTTGCAGCTTGCAAACAAGGCTCTGTCATTTACTTTACTTGGGGGGATCCAACTGATTTGACATATTTCACTGGTGGTAACTTGGAGCAGCTACCCCTATGGTCAAAATTATCTACAGGAGATGATGTAATTATGTGACAGCTTCCCTAGTAATGGGGCCTTCTCTGACATACCTAGGAAGGACTGTCCGGATTAGTAAATGTGGGTCCTGTGTTAATGACATGAGTGTAGATAACAGTTGCACCCTGCTTCCTTATCCCTCCTCTAAATCTAGGATTGCCAATGGAATCTCCAAAGGAACCCCATCCTGATGCTTTGCTTGCTATGAGTGGAATAGTGGCCAGAAGCAAAACTGTTGCAGAACTGGCGTTATAAATACAAGTGTTGCAAGACAAAAAATATCATTTCAGTGAGCAATGAAACATGACGTACCAATGAAAATGCAAATAAGGCAATAGAATAAGCAAAAAAAAAACCTTAGCAAGCAATTCTGAAAACTGCTATACATCTTCAAGAAGCCATCTTTCAAAGGCCAAACTGTCCTTTGTAAGTCTTATTTCCAGTTTAACGTGGGCAAACAGCACTACTGGAGCAGAGGTCTCTTCCAAATGCTCAGATGACATTTCCATGCATTTGCATGGTATTTGAGAAGGAAATCAGCTCATATTGGATGGCAGCACAGCTTCCAAATGCTTGTACACATTTTTAGTTGCAAAATCAAGATCATATCAAATTGAGTGCAAGAACCTCCGTGTCTGATTACCTACTTATGTCCTGCATGGTTTAGCATGAGGATAGCAGTTTCCATATAATGGCCCTGGCATGTGTTCCATGGCATAAATAAGAGAATATTTTTACCTCCTGTAAGCAATGCCACAGCAGATTTGCTGGGAGCTTGAAATTTTTGAAACATTTCAGCAGAATTAGAGCAACATTCTCCTTTAAGCAATTGCTTGATATTTGTTTGCCTTCTACTGTATTGTGGAAAATATCATCCACATCTTAACAAAGTGGTTTGAAATCTCTTCTCAGCATCTCTCTTCATATCAGTCTATTTCTTTGTGGCAGCAAGGTAATGGAATCTGTTATCTCTGGCAACCTTTAGGGCTGAATCTTTATAAATACCTCAATCTCTAACCCTTAGTTGATCTTCAGCCTTAATCACAGCTTTATGTTAGCTTTGCTTAATCTTATTGGGTGCCTATTAAAGTCTGTATGAATAATACAAATGAAACATTAATGATTTTCATAAATAGTGACCTATAAATCTCTGATTTTATGCTTTTTAATACAGACATATGAACATATGAATTAGGAGCAGGAGTAGGCCAATCAACCCCTCGAGCCTGCTCCGCCATTCTATAAGTTCATGGCTGAACTGATTTCTCCACATTACCACCTACCCCGATAACCTTTCACCCCCTTGCTTATCAAGAATCTGTCTATCTCTGCCTTAAAAATATTCAAAGACTCTGCTTCCACCGCCTTTTGAGGAAGAGAGTTCCAAAGACTCACAACCCTCTGAGAGAAAACATTTCTCTGCATCTCTGTCTTTTAGAGATACAGCACTGAAACAGGCCCTTCGGCCCACCGAGTCTGTGCCGACCATCAACCACCCATTTATACTAATCCTACACTAATCCCATATTCCTACCAAACATCCCCACCTGTCCCTATATTTCCCTACCACCTACCTATACTAGCGGCAATTTATAATGGCCAATTTACCTACCAACCTGCAAGTCTTTTGGCTTGTGGGAGGAAACCGGAGCACCCGGAGAAAACCCACGCAGACACAGGGAGAACTTGCAAACTCCACACAGACAGTACCCAGAATTGAACCCGGGTCGCTGAAGCTGTGAGGCTGCGGTGCTAACCACTGCGCCACTGTGCCGCCCACTTAAAATGGGCGACCACTTATTTTTAAACAGTGACCCCTATTTCTAGATTCTCCCACAAGGGTAACATCCTTTCCACATCCACCCTGTCAAGGCACCTCAGGATCTTTTATGTTTTAATCAAGTCACCATTTACTCTTCTAAATTCCAGCGGATACAAGCCTAATCTGTCCAATCTTTCCTCATAATATAGCCTGCCCATTCCAGGTATCAGCCCAGTAAATCCTCTTTGAACTGCTTCCAACGCATTTGCATCCTTCCTTAAATAAGGAGACCAATACTGTATACAATACTCCAGATGTGGTCTCACCAATGCCCTGTATAACTGAAGCATAATCTCCCTACTTTTGTGTTCAATTCCCCTCGTGATGAACGATAATATTCTATTAGCTTTCCTAATTACGTGCTGTACTTGCAAACTAACCTTTTGCGATTTATGTGCTAGGACACCCAGATCCCTCTGCATCTCAGAGCTCTGCAATCCCTTACCATTTAGATAATATGCTTCTTTTCTATTCTTCCTGACAAAATGGACAACTTTGCATTTTCCCACATTATACTCCATTTGCCAGATTTTTACTCACTCACTTAACCTATCTATATCCCTTTGTAGCCTCCTTATGTCCTCTTCACAACCTACTATCCTACCTATCTTTGGGCCATCAGCAAATTTAGCAACCATGCCTTCGATCTTTTCATCTAAGTCATTTATATAAATTGCAAAAAGTTGAGGCACAAATCCCTGTGGCACACCACTCGTTACATCTTGCCCACCAGAAAATGACCCATTTATGCCTACTGTCTCTTTCCTGTTAGTTAAACAATCTTCTATCCATGCCAATATGTTACCCCATACACCATGAGCTTTTATTTTTTGCAATAACCTTTATTACATCTTTTGTAACTAAATATTTCATATCAACTATACAGCTTTATTGGCATTTCAATGATTTATAGAGTCTATGGCGCTATGGTTAAAAAGAACTGAAGATGCATTTTGATGTCTTGTTCCTTTTAAGTACATCATAGCAGATATATTATGGGAGATATTTTAGTGAAAACGTGAAAACAGGCCCTAAACAAGTGCCTGTTTGAAAGTTTGGTTTTAACATGCAATTTTAGTCATAATTTCTGATCACCATAATTTGAAATTCTCTGGAGGTGCTAAATCAGCTGCTTTGATTAGACACAATGTCCATGGAACAGTATGGGCTGAATTTTGTAAGCCCCCTGACGTCAGGGGTCATGGCGGTGGGGCCCAGAAAATACTTCCAGGAGATCCCCCCCAAAGGCCTCGATGCCGGGAAGGTCCCGCTGCATTTTACCGGCAGTGGCGAGGCCCCGGGGTGGTACCCCCGCCGCTCGGTAGTGGAGCCTTCATTTAAATATTTAAATAAATTTAAATACATGCAAAAGCACTTACCTTCTCCTGACGGCCGTCCCACACCGATATTCTGGCTGGTGGCCAGAACTCCCGTACCTTCGGACCTCCGTTCTGAGATCTGAGGCATGAAACTGGTGAGGAGGGTGGAGGAGTGAATATTTTAGGGCCGTGGGGTGGCAAAAAAGAAAGCGATTGGTTGCATTTTTGGTGGAAAGGGGTTGAGGGTCAAAGGGAAGAGTTCGGGGGGGGAAAGTTTGGGATATGAATTAAAGTTTTTTCTGGGGGAGAGGGAAATTTGTATACAGATCACTCATTGGGGGGTAGTGGGAGATGGGAGTCAAAGTTGCAATAATATTTTATTTTTATTTCCTGGAGACCAGGGCCTTTAAAAATTTAAATGTCACTGAAGGGCTTGAAGCCCTTTAAAAACGGCGTCGGCACCTGCAAGGTGACGCCGGACGCTGTTGCCGGGGATGCAGTGGCTGCGCCCTCTATGTCATCAATGGCGAGCTTTCAAAATTAAGTCCTATTTGTGGATTCCCACTTTCAGTGAAGATGTGGAGTGTGCTGGCTGAAATACAGCAGCAGGTTTTAGGATGGCTCGAGGACTGAGTGAGAGGGTGCACAAATTCTTGGATGTGGCAATGGAAGGCCAGAGAAGGAAGGCGGTCCTATACCCGCAGAAGGGAAGGAGTCCACCTTGCCCTCCTGTCCCTCTCTCCTGGTGCCGTTCTGCCTGACCTTGGGCTGAATTTTTGAGCCCTCCCCCCGAAGTCAGGAACAGTGGGTGGGGGGGCCTGAAAATAATGGCACCGGCCAGCATGTCAGTTACAAGATGCTGCTCCTGACGCCAGCATTGTTAACATTGGACAGGAAACCCGTTCCCTTCCCAATTCAGACCAACTAAATTAGTTTACAAGCTCGCTAAGAGTTTGTTGGAGGGGGTGGAGGAATATTTAAAGGGGCGCACAGATTTCAGGAGCTGTCAGTTTCTGATCAGCTGACGGGAAGACCTTGCACCTTGCAGCTCACAGCATTGGTCACCATACCCTGCCAGTGGCTGTCAAAGTCACTGTGGCCTTGAACGTCTTCACTTCTTGTTCCTTCCAAGGATCAACTGCAGACCTTGGTCGCATCTCACAAATGGCTGCAAACTACTGCAACTTGCAGGTTACTGATGCCCTCTTTTCTACAGCTTGACAGCACATTCATTTCACAACAGACACACCATCACAGGGACAGTGGGCATTGGGTTTTGTTGCCATCACTGGATTCCCCCAGTGCCATGACTCTTTCATCCTTTGCCAATCCAGACTGCCTTAGATCTTTGCTCCAACCCCCAAAGTGCATGAATGGATCCTAGGGAACAAGGGATATCCCTTGAAGACACGACTACTCACCCTCTACAGGACCCCCAGACAAAGGTACAGAGGCAATACAGCCAAGGCCACCTGCTCAGTAGGACAACCATTGAGCAGACCCCTAGGCTTCTACAGATGCAATTCCGGTCCTCCTGCAAGGGTATCGGTCATTGTGGTGGTCTGCTGTGCTCTCCATTACATGGCCCTCCAAAGAGGTGTAGACCTTGAGAATGATGAGGCCCTGGAAGGAGACAGCTGATTGGATGTGGAGAAGGAGCAGAAGAGAGGAGGAGGAAGAGGAGGCAGAGGGAGATGACGCTGAACAGAAAGGCAGCTCTGCTGCATGACAAAGTGGCCACCTCCTGCAAGAGGACCTCCCTCCTCTCCCTCATAGCATTAGATCCAAATTAACATCAATGAAGCGAGAGGTAGCCCTGGCTGGGTGCCAGGCCTCTGGGTCTCCTGTGACATCTCACTTCTCTGTGGTGCTATGGAAGGCTTTGGAGCAATCAGCAGATCTCTCCCTTAGGATAACCAGCAGCCTCAGTGATGGCTGCTGTGGGGTGCATAACTCAGTCCCCCACTTCATCTGACTCTACCCCTACATCCCGCCACCCCCCCACCGTTCCCACCCCCACTGGCTCTAATTGGACAGGAAACCCATCTCCATATCAATTGAGAGCTTCCTGTGAAAATCTTGACTTTAATCAGTTTCTGACCAGAGGTTTGTTTCTGACCTGGCTCTTGTTCCCTCCTCTGTTGCAAAAGTTCAGTCCCTCATGTTCTTCTCCCATTCCTCCTGCAGACCAAGGGGGATGCCTGGCAAAAAGCACATGGCGAAGCACTCCCTTTATTCTTTGAATCTTAAAAGGTAGAGTAGCAGAGCACTCAGTCTTTTTAGGTAGAGTTGTTAGAGAATTTCTGGAATAAATGTTGATAGTGTTGGTGAAGTTTTGACAAAGTATCCTAGAAAATCTCCTGATGTGTTTCAAAAGTCCTCTTCAAAGCTCCAGCAGCAAGTGAAAGGTGAAATTCCTTTAAGTAGAACTTGAAAACCTCAGCAATGACTTGTTTACTCCCAATCATCTGATTGCTGTTCGGAGAGGGCATTAGGTCAAGTGCTATACATCAAAATGCTGTGCAGTTTCATTAAAAGTGTTAGCAGGTAATTTAAGTTGCAATTAGCCCCTTAACGACCCTCTAGTGGCTGTTCCTAGCACACGTTTCAACTCATTTACCAAGGTGGCGTATTGTGCTAAACACAGACTAAACTGGAGTTTCGACTCAAGATCTGATCTTGGTCATCTTGAAGGCTCTTTAGCACCTGAAGGAGTCGTTGAAAATCACATCCATTAAAACTCAGTGAGGTCAGGATCGGTTAGCCCCGAACCTTAATTGCACACACTCATTTAATATAATCTAAAATGTTATGAATGTCATTAATTATAAGCACTTAATCACATTCATAAAATATTAATAATTTAGAAAAATATACCAACGGCTAAATAAATAACATCATGGCTTGACAGGCAATTTTTAATTTATCAGACCGTGAAATTATTAATAAACAAATTTAGTTGTATGGCCATCTATATTAATGGATACTCAACTTTGCATAATAAATGGTATGTGAGCTCATCATAGTGTCTCAAAGTGAGATTTGTTTTACTCAGAACACTATTCATTAGAACAAATGAAACTAACATGACAGACGGTCACAAAGTCTTTAGGAGTGATGATGTGCTCACATACACTAAAGTAACTCCAGCAGTGGGTCATTTAGACTCATATTTCATTAGTTCAGTTGGGGTAGCAGGAGGCTCCAGCAGAATTCAGCTTTGTTGCCTGGCAGCAGATACGTCATCAATTTGCCCTGTCTATACTATACTGGGCAGTGTGCTGCTAATATTAAATGAGGATAGTAGACTTTGGGTCAAAGTAGCAGGAGTTTATTTATAGGGGTTTTATCTCTAAGGCATCGACATTAACACAGAGCAACATGAAGTTCAGACTTGTCACATCATATTCTGTGATGATGCTTAAGATCTATATACATAATCTACCCAACAACAGCTTATATACATTATATTACATCTACCCCCTAGTCTCTGACTTCATTTGTCAGGTCTGTAATGCTGTGGGGTTCACACAACTCTGCCACAGCTTTTTCTTCTTTCATTTGTTTGGGGTATTGGGTCTTTCGGTTCTTCTTCCTCACTTTCCAGAGTGTGAGTGGAACTACTGGATAACTCAGATTCTCTCTTTTCACTGTCATCTGGGTGATCTGTTGTTAGTTGTATCACCAGTTTATCGGCTCTCTCTGGCAGCTGATTCTCTTGATTTTTCCCCATTTGTTTTTTTCTGTGATGTCAGGACCAATGGTTTTCCACTTCTCCTTATCCATCCCAGGTCTGTCTGGACTATATAGGATTGAGGATATGGATCTTTCTCCATCACTTCCCCATATCAACCCTGATCTTTAATCCAAACCAAATCTTTAGGTTGTAGGTCGGTTGATTTTTTGCTCTGTAGCGCCTATCATGATTCTCTGTTTGGATTGACCTCCCTTTCTCTTCTCTCTCCCTCACCCTTTCCTGATCTTCTGCACAGATTCATGGCTGAAGGGTTCTTGGGAGTGTGGGTAGTTGTGTCCTCAATCTCCTATCCATTAGCAACTCACATGGGACCAACCGTTCTGGAGTGGCGTTGATTGATAGTTAAATAGTGCCAGCTGAAAATCCTCATTCTTTTTCAGTAGCATTTTCATGATTCAAACCCCTCTCCACTTCTCCATTGCCCTGGGGATACCTTGGTGACATGGGAAAACACATATGTTTCTTCTGAAGGCTTCATTTATGAATTGTGGACCATGTGTAGCGAAAATTTCACTTAGTGATTTGATTATGGCTTCAGAACCCTGGCCATGTATTCATTTGACTTCAACTCATCTGGAGTAATAGTCAACCACAATCGGGAAAATCTTCCCTTTATGTTCAAACAGGTCCATTCCCAAGTGCTCCCATGGCCTGCACGGAAATGAAAACGACATTAGTGGCTCTCTAGTGTCTTGTCTGGTAGTAATGCATGTGATACACCTGGAAATCATGTCTTCGATCTCCTTGGAAATCCCTGGCCACCATACCGAATTTCTCACTCTTGCTCTACACTTGATTCCTAAGTGCCCTTGGCGTAGTTTCTCTAGGATGTCTAACCTTGAAGCCCTTAGAATAACTTGTCTTTTGTTGTAGACTAGTAAGTCGTCCACAATAGTAAGATGGCTTTATTGCTCATGATATTTTCTTAAAACAGGGTTATTGGGTACATTTTCTGGCCAACCTTCTTGATGAAACTGTCTTACTTTTTTTGCACACTTAGTCCTCTTTCTGTAGGTTTCTAACTTGACGTAATTTTTGAGCAGTTGCCGACAAATCTTCGGTTATAGCTAAAGCAAAGACTTCCACTTCCTCCAGGAATGAGACATCTCCCAGTTCAAGTATAGCAATTGATGCTCTTGATAACACATCAGCTGTCACCTGATGTTTCTATATTCAGTTGTTATATCATATCTCATTAGATGTAGTCGAAATCTCTGTACCCTTTGGGGTAATTATGCTAACTCATTTGAATTAAACAACTTCACTGGCAGCTTATGGTCAGTTTCAATCTTGACTTTGAGGTCCAGTCTGAAAATTTTTCACACACCCATGTTGCTGCCAATACTTTCTTTTCCATCACTGCGTACCTTCATTCTGTCTCTGACAACAAACGAGAGGCAAAGTACACAGGACTGCATCATCCATCTTTTTGAATCTGGAACAGGAGGGCACCTAATCCGGTTGATGATGGTCTGCTGCAATAATGGTCACTAGCTCTGGGTCATAATGCACCAAAACTTCTGATGAAGTTAACATTTCCTTGATCTCCTCAAAATAATCTTTCTGGCCGTCTCCCCAGCACCAGGCATTGCTGCTCTTTAACAGCTGTCGTAGAGGCTCATTAATAGTGGCTATATATGGTAGGAATTTCCCTACCTGGTTAACTATACCCATGAATTGCTGTAAATCTGTTATGTTCTTTGGCTCTGGGAAATCCTTTAATCCCTTTGTCTTCTGTGTCTATATTGGTGCCAGATCCATCAATTACGTGGCCAAGGAACCTCACTGTCGACTGTGAGAATTCACAGTTCTCATTCAAGGTGAGACCTGCCTCTCGTAATCTGTGTAATACCGCTCTTACCCTTGTGTTGTGTGCTTCTTGTTTGCTCCATGAAGTGGAACGTCACCCATGTGGCAGATAATTCCCTCCAAGTCTTCTAGGATTGTTGACGTCATCTGCTGGAATATCGCTAGTGCCGACGCAATACCAATGGCAAACAGAATCTACCAAAGAGTGTGATAAAGGTAGTTAACAATTTAGACTCCTCATATAAAGGCAACTGTCAGAACCCGCTATTTGTGTCTAATTTGGTGAATATGGAGCTTTTTCCCAATTTAGCAAGCTGTTGTTGACTGACGTCATGGTTTGAATCACTCTCTTTACAACTTTATTGAGTTGGGTAAGTTCCACATAAATCCGAATAGACCTGTTTGGTTTCCTTACTGGAACAATCCCAGAGGACCACCTACTGGATTTAGTTACTGTGGAAATAACTCCTTGGTTTAGCATGGCATTGATTTCCTTCTTCATCTTTTCCAGGAGTGGGTGTGGGACGTTCCTCGATGTGAACGTCTTTGTTGAGAGTAATGTGATAATCTGTTTTTAATTTTCCTAAAACTTCAAATAATTTGGGAAATTCAGCTTTAAAATCGCTGAGCTGCTTCTCTTATCCTTGATCTCTTCCACCCTGCATAACAGCTGTAAGGCTAAACAAGCTTTCTTACTGAGTTAAGAAAGGCTTGGTTCTTTATAACATACAGGGTTTCTGGAATAGTGTTATTTCTGTGTGTTAAGGTTGTTTGTATTTCTCCTACAACCTCTAATTGAATCCCTCCCAGCCCATATAAATTCTTGTTGGCTTTCCTAAGCCTTTCCTTTCTGAGCCATGGTGTTTTGACAGATAGGACAGAAACTGTCTCAATCTTGAAGTTGGTTTTATTTTTCCCCACTAAGATTTCTGCTTCCCAGCAATCTTCGTTTTTCTCTTGCACTTCCCCAAGGAAGGGGGTATTGATCATTTGTTTCTCTTTTATTTAATCTTTATTTTTGCTAGTTTGCAGCATTTGTTTCCTGCTGCAACAGACCTGCTGAAAGTGCCTCCTTTTCTTGTACCAGAAACATTCAGCTTCTCAGCTGGGCAACTTTCCTCTTGGTGCCACTCCTGGCCACACCTACTGCAATTCAGTGTTGTTGCTTGTAGATTTCTTTCCCATCTCTTGGCTTTCTGGTGCCATTATTCTCTGTCTTCTCCACAGACTCAACTGATACTGAATTTTAAAGGTTAGACTACCCAGATCCCCTGAGCTAATAGTCGATTCAATTTTCAGACCTCTGCCTGCCTGCTGAAGAGAATGGCTTTTTGCAAAGTCAAATCCTCTTTCAACTGAAGCAGCTCTTGTAGCGCTTTGTCTATGACCCGGACTACTATTCTGTCCCTAATCAAATCTTCTCACAAGCTCCATAGTCACAATCTTCAGCTATTTTATATAGATCATCAATGAATGAATCGATATTTTCACCATCTTTTTGAGCGTGTTTGTTGAATGTCGCCCTTTCCACGGTAACATTCTTTCTGATCTTAAAATATCCCTCCAAGGCTTTTATAACTTCGCCATATGGGATTTGCTTTTCATTGAGCCCCAGGGTAGTTAACATGTCATTCGCACTATCTCCCATGGCGTACAGTAAAACACTGACCTGTTCCTTGTCTGGTCGTACCACTAGATCCGACGCAGGATGGTACCTGTCAAATCTTCAAATCCATATTGACCACACCTCAGCCTGGTTGGTCCCTGCCGCTTGCTGAAAGGTCTCTGGTAAGAGTATCGACTCCTCCATGCTTCTCTCCAATGTTTTTGATATCTTCTGTCTTTACCCTACAAAAGTCATTTTTACTGTTGCCACCATGAACTATACTGGGAAGTGTGCTGTTAATATTAAATAAGGATAGTAGACTTTGGGTCAAAGTAACAGGAGTTTATTTATAGGGCTCCTATCTCTAAGGCATCTACATTAACACTGAGCAACACAAGGTTAGACTTGTGACATCACATCCTGTGATGATGTTTAAGGTCGATACACATAATCTATCCAGCAACGGTTTATATACATTATACTATACAGTCCTGCTTCCTATCAATTGTAATTGACCAGATAGCTAATGATCTGTCAGACTGATGCACTAAGGAAACATCTCTTTCTGGGCTAGTAGTAATGGGAAGGTTTGCAAATTAAATTGGTAAGTCTGAGCATTCTATTCAAGTTTCAAATACCGACCTCACAAACTCGAAAGTAGTGAAAGAACAGATTTATTATTAGTTTGGCAATTGATATTGACGTATCTGAATGCTGGTAAACTGGTAACTACGATGCATATGGATGCAAATTTATTCTATGTTTCAAAAACAATTTTAAATTCAGGTCAACCTGTTATTTTGAAATTTGTATTGCAACTTCTGACAATTCTGATAGGCTGGCTACTTCTGAATAATTCTTAACAAAGCAGATTATTTTATCCATCTCTGCATGCAATTACTTTTGGCCACACCATAACACAGTGGAAGAGTTGCTTTATACTCTTTGCATCGGTTGTCACCCTTCTACAACACCAATTTGAGGTCAAAAATCTTCAAAGTCCTTTTGGTAGAGGTATTTTTAAGAAAAAGAAGCTCATTTTCACAACATTTTATCATCCACTATTTCATTATAGATTCAATTTTGGTCGACTTTCAAAAGCTGTTGCAATAATTAAATCATCAGCACAAAGATACCTACATCAGTCTTCAACTAAATCAGAAGAATGTGCTCGGAAGCAAAAATGCCTTCTAGCCTCTGGCTATAATTCACCTCCTTCATCATTTTAGAGTCATAGAGTCATAGACTCATTGGCCTATTGTGTACGTGCTGGCCATCAAGCACCTAACTATTCTCATCCCATTTTCCAGCACTTGGCCCATAGCCTTGTATGCTATGGTGTTTCAAGCGCTCATCTAAATACTTCTTAAATGTTGTGAGGGTTTCTGTCTCGACCACCTCTTCAGGCAGTGCATTCCAGATTCCAACCACCCTCTGGGTGAAAAAAATTTCCTCAAATCCCCTCTAAACCTCGTGCCCCTTCCCTTAAATCTATGCCCCCTGGTTATTGACCCCTCTGCGAAGGGAAAAAGTTTCTTCCTATCTAATCTATCAATGCCCCTCATAATTTTGTACACCTCAATCATGTCCCCCGTTATCCTCCTCCGTTCTAAGGAAAACAACCCTAGCCTTTTCAGTCTCTCTTCATAGTTGAAATGCTCCAGCCCAGGCAACATCCTGGTGAATCTCCTCTGCACCATCTCCAGTGCAATCACATCCTTCCTATAGTGTGGTGACCAGAACTGTACACAGCACTCCAGCTGTGGCCTAACCAGCGTTTTATACAGCTCCATCATAACCTCCCTGCTCTTATATTCTATGCCTCGGCTGATAAAGGCAAGTATCCCATATGCCTTCCTAACCATCTTATTTACCTGTGCTGCTGCCTTCAGTGATCTATGGACAAGTACACCAAGGTCCCTCTGACCTTCTGTACTTCCTAGGGTCCTACCATCCATTGTATATTCCCTCGCCTTGTTAGCCCTCCAAAAGTGCATCACCTCACACTTCTCAGGATTAAATTCTATTTTCCACTTCTCTGCCCATCTTACCAGCCCATCTATATTGTCCTGCAATCTAAAGCTTTCCTCCTCACTATCTACGACACCACCAATTTTCGTCTCATCTGCGAACTTACCTATCATACCTCCTATATTCACGTCTAAATCATTAATGAACACTACAAACAGCAAACGTCCCAGCAGCGATCCCTGCGGTACACCACTGGTCACAGGCTTCCCGTCGCAAAAACAACCCTCGACCATTACCCTCTGCCTCCTGCCACTAAGCCAACTTTGGATCCAATTTGCCAAATTGCCCTGGATCCCATGGGCTCTTACCTTCTTAACCAATCTCCCATGAGGGACTTTATCAAAAGTCTTACTGAGGTCCATGTAGACTACATCAACTGCTTTACCCTCATCTACACATCTAGTCACCTCCTCAAAAAATTCAATCAAGTTAGTTAGACACGATCTCCTCTTGACAAAGCCATGCTGACTATCCCTGATTAATCCCTGCCTCTCCAAGTCGAGATTAATGCTGTCCCTCAGAATTTTTTCCAATAGTTTCCCAACCACTGATCTTAGACTCACCGGCTTGTAATGACCTGGTTTATCCCTGCTACCCTTCTTGAATAATGGCACCACATTCGCTGTCCTCCAGTCCTCTGGTACCTCTCCTGTGGTCAGAGAGGATTTGAAAATTTGTGTCAGAGCCCCTGCTATCTCCTCCCTTGCCTCACATAACAGCCTTGGATACATCTCATCTGGGCCTAAAGATTTATCCACTTTTAAGCCCGCTAAAACAGCTAATACTTCCTCCCTTTCAATGCTAATATGTTCAAGTATATCACGATCCCCCTCCCTGATCCCTACACCTATATCGTCCTTCTCCATAGTGAACACAGATGAAAACCTTAGCTATGTCCTCCAGCTCCACACACAGATTGCCACTTTGGTCCCTAATGGGCCCCACTCTTTCTCTGGTTATCCTCTTGCCCTTAATATACTTATAAAACGCCTTAGGATTTTCCTTTACCTTGCCCACCAGTGTTTTTTCATGTCCCCTCTTCGCTCTCCTAATTACTTTTTTTAGTACCCCCCTATACTTTCTATACTCCTCTAGTGCCTCCGCTGTTTTCAGCGCTCCGAACCTGCCGTAAGCCTCCTTTTTTTTCCTGATCCAATCCTCTATATCCCTTGACATCCAGGATTCACTGGACTTGTTGGTCCTATCCTTCACCTTAACGGGAACATGTTGGCTCTTAATTCTCACTATTTCCTCTTTGAATGACTCCCACTAGTCTGATACAGACTTTCCTACAAGTAGCTGCTCCCAGTCCACTTTGGCCAGATCCTGTTTTATCATATTGAAATTAGCCTTCCCCCAATTCAGTACCTTCATCTCCAGCACGTCTTTGTCCTTTTCCATAACAACCTTAAATCTTACAGAGTTATGGTCACTATCCCCGAAATGCTCCCCCACTGACACTTCTACCACTTGTCCCGCTTCATTCCCTAGGATTAGATCTAGTACTGCTCCTTCTCTTGTAGGACTTTCTATGTACTGGCTCGGAAAGCTCGTTTGTATGCATTTTAAGAATTCCGCCCCCTTTAAGCCTTTTACACTAAGACTATCCCAGTTGATATTTGGTAAGTTGAAATCCCCTACTATTATTACCCTATTATTTTTACACCTCTCTGAGATTTGCCTACATTTCTGCTCCTCTATCTCTCCCTAACTATTTGGAGGCCAATAGTACACTCCGAGCCAAGTGATTGCCCCCTTTTTGTTTTTAAGTTCGACCCATATGACCTCATTTGAGGAACCTTCTAAGATATCATCCCTCCTTACTGCAGTAATTGACTCCTTGATCAACAGTGCAATGCCACCTCCTCTTTTATCCCCTCCCCTGTCATGCCTGATGATTCTATACCCTGGAATATTGAGCTGCCAGTCCTGCCCCTCCCTCAACCATGTCTCTGTGTTAGCAACAATATCATAATCCCATGTGCTAATCAACGCCCTCAATTCATCTGCCTTACTGGTAAGACTCCTTGCATTAAAATAGACGCATCCAGCCTTGCATTTTTCACTTGTGCCTTAACTGGCATATGGTGTGTTAGCTTTTATTAGTAGGGGGATCGAGTTTCGGAGCCACGAGGTCATGCTGCAGCTGTACAAAACTCTGGTGAGACCGCACCTGGAGTATTGCGTGCAGTTCTGGTCACCGCATTATAGGAAGGATGTGGAAGCTTTGGAAAGGGTGCAGAGGAGATTTACTAGGATGTTGCCTGGTATGGAGGGAAGGTCTTACGAGGAAAGGCTGAGGGACTTGAGGTTGTTTTCGTTGGAGAGAAGGAGGAGGAGAGGTGACTTAATAGAGACATATAAGATAATCAGAGGGTTAGATAGGGTGGATAGTGAGAGTCTTTTTCCTCGGATGGTGATGGCAAACACGAGGGGACATAGCTTTAAGTTGAGGGGTGATAGATATAGGACAGATGTTAGAGGTAGTTTCTTTACTCAGAGAGTAGTAGGGGCGTGGAACGCCCTGCCTGCAACAGTAGTAGACTCGCCAGCTTTAAGGGCATTTAAGTGGTCATTGGATAGACATATGGATGAAAATGGAATAGTGTAGGTCAGATGGTTTCACAGGTCGGCGCAACATCGAGGGCCGAAGGGCTTGTACTGCGCTGTAATGTTCTAAATTCTAAATTCAGGTCTATATTTGCTCTACCTTCCAGACTGACTCAGTTTCTCTTCTATATTTGAGTGTGCATCACCCCCTACTGTACCCCCACTCTGTATCCCATTCCCCAGCCAAATTACAAATTAGTTTAACCACCACCCCCAACCCCCCAACAGCACTAGCAAACCTCCCAGCAAGGATGTTGGTCCCGTTCTGGTTCAGGTGCAACCCATCCAACTTGTACAGGTCCCACCTTTGCCAGAAACAGACCCAGTGATCCAGGAAACTAAATCCCTCCCTCCTGCACCATCTCTTCAGCCGCACATTCATCTGCTCTATCCTCCTATTCCTATACTCACTAGCACGTGGCACCAGGAATAATCCAGAGATTACAACCTTTGAGGTCCTGTTTTTTAATCTGTTACCTAGCTCCCTAAATTCTTGTTGCAGGACCTCATCCCTCTTTTTACCTATGTCGTTGGTACCAATGTGTACCACGACCTCTGACTGCTCATCCTCTCCCTTCAGAATGTCCTACAGCCACTCCGTGACCTCCTTGACCCTAGCAACAGGGAGGCAACATACCATCCTGGAGTCACGTTTGCGGCCACAGAAATGCCTACCTGTACCCCTTACCCCATTTTAGATGACTTCACCCAATAGTCACTCATTAACTAAAGAATGCAAAACTTGCGTATACATAGCGCCTTTCATGACTTCTAGACTTCCCAAAGTGCTCTACAATAAATGAGTACTTTTGAAATATAGTCACTGCTGTAATGTAGAAAATGTAGTTGGCAATTTTTGTTCACAGCAAGAGCCCACAAACAGCAAAGTGATAATTCCAGTTAATATGCCTTAGTGATATTGGTTGAGGGATAACTATTGGCCAGAACACAAGGAAGAACTCCCTTGCTCTTCTTTGATTAATGCCATGGGATCTTTTGCATCCCCCGAGAAGGCAGATGGGACCCGGATTTAATGTCTCAACCAAAAGACAGCACCTGCAATAAAAAAAATTTGTCACTCCAGCGTCAGCCCTAATTCTCTGGAGCAGGACTTAAACACACAACCTTCAGACTATGAGGTAAGACTGCTACCATTAAGCCATTGCTAACACTTTATTGAGGACAATTGTTATCTACTTAAGCCTAGTATTAAATGAATCCACTAACCATTTGAAATCACTGATAAAAGTACCATATATGACCACCATTTGCTCTGTATCCTTGTTGTCTTTCATTGGCACCTTGAATGGAACATCCAGCTTAATACCGAACTGTACAATTGGATCAACTGGAATAGTGTCAAGCAGGAGGCTGCTAGCTTGGACTAGCATTCTCTCTATTAAAAGATCAAAGGTTTGGACCAACCAGCTTTAGATAGCAATATTCCTCCCAAGCATGTAAACACTGAGATTAGCTTATAACCTTGGTTTAATGAAAATTGCTGCAGGAGAATGAGAAACAGAAAAGCTTTGGTATATGCACAACCAATCCAAAGAATAAGAAAACCCATTTCCATACCAAACACCATCTGAAAAGACTCTCGATTGATTTTGTTTTCGCTCCCTGGGCAGTAATCTAGTGGAATGGATTGCCTGCCTTTTACAGAACCTGCCTGATTTTCATTCCATTGAAAATTTATCCTTCTGTCATTATATCCCCAGGAGTATAAGTCTGAGAACATTCCCAAACTGTATGCTTCTCAGACAGAATCAAAGGACTGGTGGAAGATAGATAGATAAACCTGTTTCGATAAATGAGGCCCAATGCCATGACCCCTCATTTTGCTATGGACATAGTTAAATATCATTTCCTTGGATAAGGTACCATTGCCTAATTTTCCCACCAACACTCCACTATTGTTTTGTTGGAATTCAGGCAAACAGGTGAGGTAAATTGCTCTACCATGTCTGTGCTTACGTTTACATGCTCCTCATTTCCTGCAAACAGGGTGCACTGATGTGATAATTTTTCTCATGTATGGTGGGCAAATTCTAAGCAAACACAAATAGATAAAATACATCCTTTGGCTTTTGTTCCCATCATTTGCATCATAGCAATAATGGATGCCAGAGCACCTTTCGTGTTGGATTTGAGTGGTACCTGATCCCTGCAACAGCGAGATGCCAGCAAGGTGATTAAAATGAATAACTGTCTCTCTCTCTTTGCTTCTCTGCTCATTAAGATGAGTGTGGGGTATTGGCTGGGGTTGGGAACTAGGGTGGGGGATGGGGGGGGGGAGGTTGGTGAAAAATCATAAATCTTGTTAAAAATCAGCAATTCAATTAGACAAATCTAGATCAGGCATAGTAAAATTCAATTACTTCAAAAACTTGATCCTGGACATATTACTGACTCCACTGGCAGAGATGTTTAGAGTACCCAAGGAATTACCTGCTCCCTGAGATCATCATCGGTTGCCTAACTATCACTGTTGCTCTATTTGAGTGGAAAACAGCAAAGATTGCAATAACTACAAAGCAGTATCCCTACTGCTAATCATGTCAAAATTCATCTAAACATTAATTCATATAAATTGTTTCAACAAGAAGCTGGATGAAACTTATCAGCAACTACAATTTGGTTTCCAGTGGCCTATTTGGCTCTTAAACAAATTGATTAACTTGCTACAGTCTCAATCGTATGGCCAAGAATTTAAGTGATCCCTCAAGGCTCAGTACAAAGTTAGAGCAGTTGTGCACAACATTTCTGCTGCCTTCAACAGTGAACAGAATCACAACTTGACAGAAAAGGTGACTTTCTGGAACAGATTCTGGGAACTACTAGACTGGAAATGCAATTTGCTTAAGAACACAAAAACTGGTCAAAACTGATGGTTTCTGGGATGGTCTTAAAGCAACAGAGAGACGTAGAAAAGCAATGAGGTTTAAGGAAGGAATTTCAGAGTTTATGGCCAAGGTGACTGAATCCATGGCTACCAATGCAGGTGGAGGGGGCATGAACTGGGAGGTGGGGGGTGTGGGGAGGGCAAAGGGAATAATTGTGAGGTTGTCCACTTTGGTTGTAAAAACAGAAAGGCAGATTATTATCTGAATGGTGATAGATTGGGAAAGGGGGAGGTGTAATGAGACCTGGGTGTCCTTGTACACCAGTCGCTGAAAACAAGCATTCAGGTGCAGCAAGCAGTTAGGAAGGCGAAGGGTATGTTGGCCTTCATTACAAGAGGATTTGAGTACAAGAGCAAGGATGTCTTACTGCAGTTATACAGGGTCTTGGTGAGACCACATCTGGAGTATTGTGCAGTTTTGGTCTTCTTATCTGAGGAAGGATGTTCTTGCCATGGAGGGCGTGCAAAGAAGATTTACTAGGCTGATTCCTGGGATGGCAGGATTGACGTATGAGGAGAGATTGGGTCGACTAGGCCTATATTCACTAGCATTTAGAAGAATGAGAGGGGATCTCATAGAAACCTATAAAATTTTAACAGGACTAGACAGGCTAGATGCAGGGAGGATGTTCCCGATGGCTGGGGAGTCCAGAACCAGGGGTCGCAGTCTCAGGATACGGGGTATGCCATTTAGAACAGAGATGAGAAATTTCTTCACTCAGAGGGTGGTGAACCTATAGAATTCTGTACTGCAGAAGTAGTAGAGTTCAAGTCATTAAATATATTCAAGAAGGAGATAGATATATTTCTTAATGCCAAAGGGATCAAGGGATATGGGGAGAAAGTGGGAACAGGGTACTGAATTAGGCAATCAGCCATGATCTTTTTTGAAAGACAGAGCAGGCCGGAAGGGCCAAATGGCCTACTCCTGCTCCTATTTTCTATGTTTCTATGTTTAATAATTGAGCCCAGAGGTAACAAAGCATTGGATGAGGATTTCTGCAGCAGATGAGCTGAGGCACTGAAAAAAAATATATTCCTGGAATCAAATCCATTCCTTCCAGGTATCGCTTCCTGCTATTTTTCTCATACGTTATAAAATGAGGTGAGGTTTGTATGGAGCAGAGCTTGTCATTTTTACGCCGCAAAAAGTCATTTGGCAAAATTATCTGAAAAACTGCGCCACAGCCGAGGCCTCACACCTGGTGGGAAGCTTATTGGAAAATCATGGGACCCCTGGCTATTAGTTTGCAGCTGTGACAAGATAGCACAGGGAACACACCTGCAGCTTTCCGCCAAGCCGCTAGCTGAATGCATCCTCCTGCAGGTTGTGGGGGAAGTTTCATCCAAAATGAATTTGTACAACTTTAGCTGAGCTTATCTGACATAATTTGGGACATGGACATTTTTACTGGCACAGATGTACCATGATATAGTGCTTCCGCAGGAATTATTTTTGCACTTCAGTTTTTGGAGAAAGTTTTACTATGAAGTTATATAAATTCAGCAATGTAGCAACAATTAATTAATCGTCTTTCAGCACAATGAATATGACCTTCAAATATCATAAAATAATTCCTCTGCATTTTACACTATCACTTTTAGCAAAGTAAATATTGCCTCCAAATTCATAACAATAGAGCTTTTGGTTTTTGAGTTATATATGGCATCCTATTTTCCAATTAGTTTAATTTGCTAATGAAATAAAGTTTTCTCAGGCCAGCTGGCAGGACATTTCCTGTCTGAAATAAGCCTTCTTGCTGTATCATACTTTTGTAGCAACTTTGTCCATTCTATATTCCAATGTACATGTTTATAATGGAAATGGCCTATGTAAGCATGCAAAAAATCTGTTACCAATCAAAGCTTGAACTTTGGCCTTGTGGGGATAAACCTGAAATTAACATATGCAATTATCTATTAAGTGGAAGTTATGTGCTGTGACAACTATTTTTCTTAGTTGTTGCTGGGACACGTGACCAATTTAGCAGTCTGTGCAGCTAGTAATAACTTTTTCATCCTGTTAAAGGTTCTTGAATGCACATGCAAGGGTTTATTTAAGAAGTCATGCACCCATTGCAGCCGAACCTTACCTGCTGGGAGTGTGTATCAGGAATTTTGGTGTAGAGATTAGTGGGCCTCATGTGAACTTTACTGGTCGGATAACATTTCCTGACATGCATTCCCAATGGACAAAACTTCAAGGCAAGAATGTCATCTCACAACATCTTATGGAATGCTGTCCTGTGGAGAAGTGGGGTAGGGGGTAACTTTTCATCTTTAACTCTCCCAGTTAAAATTTTCCACACCGGAAGCAGCTATTAGGAATTAAGGTGCATACTTTATTACAAATTTCCATCAATTGCTTTCAATGGTTGGACCATTGTGGGGCAGGTTTGCATCCAAATTCTCAAAACATGGCACCATGGTAGGAACACTGAAGATGAAAATTAAGCCTGAGGCCTCCAAGCCATAATAATGTTTCCTAGCAGAAGTAGTCCAGTGTTGTGATCCCAAAGCTAACCGTCAATGTCCTATGTGAACTGCTCCAGCATAGAAAAAGAAAAACTGGATGATGGAATGGCAAATCTGTCACTTCAGAAAACTTCCCTTTCCGCACTCCTGGGTGCGAATTTCGACCAACCATACTCAAAATAATCAAACATAAGTGTAAACTGCGCTTAGTCTTAGTGGAATCACCACTTTAGGCTCCTGCCAGTTTAAAATCTCACCCACTATAGTTAACAGTAATGCTTCAGGTTGCTAACACCATGTGAAATTATTTTTATAATGATACACTACTGTAATACTTACAGCTTGATTAACCAAAGCTGCTGCGGCTGCAAACTGATTTCTCCTACATTTTGTTTACTTACTTTTCAGTTAGTCCACTTGACATTTCAAACTTGTAGCCTTCAGTTATCAAGAAAGAGCACAACAGCACTGTACAAGTAATTAATGTTGTTCAACTGCAGATTTTTGCTTAGAGAATTTTACTCAGTATTTATTGTCCTTGATTTTAAAACAGATAATTTGAAGTAAACTGTTAAAGAAATCTGTTCAATATCTAAATACTGTAAATTTGTTTTTCATTTTAGTTGGATAACTGTTGATCCAAATTTTGAAGTCAACTGTTATGTTTCCTGATTCAATACAACAACAACTTGCAGTTATATAACACCTTTAACATAGGAAAGCATCCCAAGGCACTTCCCAGGACCAATTATCTAACAAAATTTGACACCCTCCACCCCACCCAAGCCACGTAAAGAGATATTACAGTTGACCAAAAGCTTCGTCAAAGACGTAGGTTTTAAGGAGCATGTTGATGGAAGAGAGAGTGGTAGAGAGACAAAGAGGTTTCGGAAGGCTTACCTGCTGGGTTGTAGAGCTGGAGGAGATTTCAGAGATAGGAAGGGAAAAGGCCATGCAGGGATTTGGAAGCAAGGATGATGATTTTAGAAATGAGACATCAGTGAATCATGAGCCAATGAAGGTCAGCAAGCACAGGGGTGATGGATAAAGTTGCGAGTTAAGATACAAGCAGCAGAGGTTTGGATGAGCTCATGTTTACGGAGGTTGCAAGGTGGAAGGCTACCAGGAGAACATTGGATTAGTTGAGCTGGAGGTAACAAAAGCATGATGAGAGCTTCAGCAACAAAGGAGTTGAGGCAGTACAGAAATGGGTGATGTTACGCAGGTGGAAGTAGGCAGTCTTGGTGATGGAGAGGATATGGGATCGGAAGCTTAGTTCAGATTCAGATGCTGCATGAAAGTTTCACCCCAGATCACGTCCCCAAGTCCTTTGAATGAAACTTGAACTCCTGACTTTCTGCCTCAGCGGTCAGAGCTTTTACAACTGAGCCAAGGCTGATACCTATACTATATAAATAGAATGGTCTATTTAAACATAGTTGTCACAGTTCAGTGCTGAAGCAGCTTGCAATGTATTTTCACGGTTGGCACATTTTCATCTTTAACCCATTGAAACCTTTGCAGAGGAAACATAAAATTCTTTATCCTAAAAGTAAGTTGGTGATCGTAATGTATGCTATTATTCTGCCAATGCTTTTAAACGAGATAGTAACCATTTGCAATAACGATTAATGTCTACATTAAAATAGTGATCAGAGGAATACCAAACACTAATAGCAGTTTCTAGGCTTTAATCTGTAATATGTTCAGCATTGTTTTGGACTTGCAAAAACATTGTATTTTCTTAGATTCCCCTTCGTTTTGTTGCAGCCTTGTTTGGTCATTCCTTCATCATTGATTCATATCCTGAAATTTCCTAACACCATTGCAGGGTCACCATCATGACAAGAACTGTTGTGATTCAAGAAGATGCCCAACATGGTATGGACAATAAAAGTGGCCCATATCCTGCGAATAAATAAGAAACAAATAGCTAATCACTACAGGAGACAGCACATTTCTGCATGATAAACAGGGGTTGTTACTTTTTTGTTGCAGGAAAGCAAACATTTAGGGAAGCAAATGAGATTTCAAAGGTTGGAGTGTAAGAGTAAAGAATACTGCAATTACATAGGGCCTTGGTGAGACCACACCTGGAGTATTGTGGAATGTTTGGGTGTCCTTACCAAAGAAAGCAGATACGTGCCTTAGAGGGGGTGCAACAAAAGTTCACTAGACAGGTTCCTGGAATGAGAGTGCTGTCCTATAAGGAGAGATTGAGTAGACTAGGCCTATATTCGCTATAGTTTAGAAGAGTGAGAGATGATCTCATTGAAACATTTAAAATTCTTTAAAGACTTGACAGGTTAGTTGCTGAGAGGGAAGTCCAGAACATAGGGTCACAGTCTAGAATAAGATGTCAGCCATTTAGGGCTGAGATGAGAAGATAGTCTTCACTCAAAGAGTTGTGAATCTATGGAATTCTCAACCCAGAGGGTTGTGGATACTCAGTCGTTGAGTATATTCAAGACAGAGGTCCATGGATTTTTGGATACTAACTGAATCAAGGGAAAGAAATAGAGAATAAGATGAAGCAGAATGACAGGTGGTCAGGTTGATAATACAAGTGAGAACCAGTCCGAATATCGAAAGTTCAGAGGAGAAGTGACAAAGGAAATGACAGGTAAAGACAGTGTATGGGAAGAGACTGTCAACTATCATAAAATGGAATCCAAAAGTCTTCTTAGGCATATAAATAGTAAGAGAAGGGGTGGGGCTGATTAGGAACCAAAAAGGGGATCGATGCATGGAAGCAGAGCTAAAAATTGATAAAAGAGGAGGTAGAGGAAGGCTGGCTGTATTTAAAGCTGAAAAGTCACCGGGACCAGATTGGATACATCCAAGGATGCTAAGGGAGGATATTGTGGAGTACTGGCAATAATCTACCAATCCTCCTTAGATACAGGGGTGATGCCAGAGAAGTAGAGAATTGCAAATGTTACACTCTTGTTCAAAAAGAGTGTAAGGATAAACCCAGCAACCACAGGCCAATCAGTTTAACTTCAGTGGTGAGAAAGCTTTTAGAAACAATAATATGAGACAAAATTAACAGTCACTTGGACAAGTGTAGATTAATTAAGGAAAGCCAGCATGGAATGGTTAAAAGAAAATTGTGTTTAAGCAACTGATGAGCTTTTTGATGAGGTGACAGAGAAGGTTGATGAGGGTAATGCGGTTGATGTGGTCTATATGGACTTCGAAAAGGCATTGGATTACATTACAGGCTTGCCAGCAAAATTGAAGCCATGGAATAAAAGGGACAGTAGCAGCATGGAGTGACAAGAAACGGAGAGTCGTGATGTATAGTTGCTTTTCGGACTGGAGGAAGGTATATAGTGGGGTTCCCCAGAGGTCAGTGCTTGGACCACTGTTTTTCTTGATAAATATTAATGACTTAGAATCAGGTATACAGGGCACAATTTCAAAATTTGCAGATGACACAAAACTTGGAAAGACTATGAACTGTGAAGATGATAGTGATAGATTTCATGAGTACATAGACAGCCTGGTGGAATGAGCAGACACGTGGTAGATGAAATTTAATGCAGAGAAGTATGACGTGGGTAGAAAGCGGGTGAATGGCACTAAGTGAATTTCTCACTCAGAGAGCCAGTGCAGAAACGATGGGCTGAATGGCCTCCTTCTGTGCTATAACAATTCTGTGATTCTGTGATACATTTTGGTTGAAAGGACAAGGAGAGGCAATATAAAATAAAGGGTACAATTCTAAACAGGGTGCAGAAACTGAGACGGGGTATATATGTACAAATTGTTGAAGGTTGCAGGGCTGGTTGGGAAAGTGGTTAAAAAGGCATACGGAATCTTGGACTTTATAACTAGCGGCAAAGAGTGCAAAAGAAAGGAAGTTATGATGAACCTTTATAAAATACTGGTTTGGCCTCAACTGGAGTATTGTGTACAATTCTAGGCAAGAAGGAAGGATGTGAAGACTTTAGGGAGGGTGCAGAAAAGATTTACGAGAATAGTTCCAGGATGAGAGACTTCAGTTATGTGGAACTTCAGTTATGTGGATAGATTGCAAATGGTGGGATTGTAGTCCTTAGAGAAGAGAAGGTTGAGAGGAGATTTGATAGAGGTTTTCAAAATCATGAGATGCCTGGACAGAGTTAATAGTGAGAAACTGTTCCTATTGGTGGAAGGGTCGAGAACCAGAGGACACAAATTTAAAGTGATTGGCAAAAGATTGGAAGGTGACATAAGGAAAAACATTTTTACGCAGCGGGTGGCTAGGATCTGGAATACACAGCTTGAGAGTATGGTGGAGGCAAATACAATTGTGGCTTTCAAAAGAGAACTGGATAAGCACCCGAAGAGAAATAAAATTCAGGGCTACAGGGAAAGGGCTGGGAGTGGGACGAGCTAGCTAAATTGCAATTGCAGAGTCGCATGGACTCGACAGGCTAAATGGTATGGTTCTGTGCTGTAACGGTTCTATGATTCTATAATTTTATATGGGGATATTGCAGGAGAGTGGAGATAAGGTACAGGACCAGCCATGATCTTATTTCAATGGTGAAGCAAGCTCCTATTTCTTATGTACTTTTACTCTTATGTTTTTCAGTTCAGCATAGTGGGGGCAAAATTGGTCTGGCGCAGCAGTGCAAAACAGACGGTAGGAAATCGGCAGCGCATATTACACCATGCTCGATTTTCTTTTCCATTCACTTCATTAGACTATCTAAACAACAAAAATATGAATAAAATAATATTGTTCAACAATTTAAATATTTTTTTTTTATTGATTCATGGGACGTGGGCACCGTTGGCTCGGCCAGCATTTGTTGCCCATTCCTAATTGCCCTCGAGAAGGTGGTGGTGAGCTGCCTTCTTGAACCGATGCAGTCCATGTGAGGTAGGTACACCCACAGTGCTGTTAGGAAGAGAGGTCCAGGATTTTGAACCAGCGACAGTGAAGGAATGGCGATATAGTTCCAAGTCAGGATGGTGTTCCCATGCATCAGCAGCTCTTGTCCTTCTAGGTGGTAGAGATCACGGGTTTGGAAGGTGCTGTCTAAGAAGCCTTGGTACGTTGCTGCAGTGCATCTTGTAGATGGTACGCACTGCTGCCACTGTGTGTCAGTGGTGGAGGGAGCGAATGTTGAAGGTGATCGATGGGGTGCCAATCAAGTGGGCTGCTTTGTCCTGGATGGTGTCAAGCTTCTTGAGTGTCGTTGGAGCTGCACCCATCCAGACATGTAGAGAGTATTCCATCACACTCCTGACTTGTGCCTTGTAGATGGTGGACAAGCTTTGGGGAGTCAGGAGGTGAGTTTCTCGCCGCAGGATTCCGAGCCTCTGATCTGCTCTTGTAGCCACGGTATTTATATGGCTACTCCAGTTCCGTTTCTGGTCAATGGTAGCCCCTAGGATGTTGATAGTGGGGGATTCAGCGATGGTAATGCCACTGAATGTCAAGGGGAGATGGTTAGATTCTCTGTTGTCTGAGATAGTTACTGCCTGGCACTTGTGTGGCGCGAATGTTACTTGCCACTTATCAGCCCAAGTCTGGATATTGTCCCGGTGTTGCTGCATTTCTACGCAGACTGCTTCAGCATCTGAGGAGTCACAAATGGTGCTGAACATTGTGCAATCATCAGCGAACATCCCTACTTCTGATCTTATGATTGAAGGAATGTCATTGATGAAGCAGCTAAAGGTGGTTGGGCCTCGGACACTACCCTGAGGAACTCCTGCAGTGATGTCCTGGGACTGAGATGATTGACCTCCAACAACCACAACCATCTTTCTTTGCACTAGGTATGACTCCAGCCAACGGAGGGTTTTGCCCCTGATTCCTATTGACCTCAGTTTTGCTGGGCTCCTTGATGCCATACTCGGTAAAATGCTGCCTTAATGTCAACGGCAGTCACTCTCACCTGTTGAGTTCAGCTCTCTTGTCCATGTTTGAACCAAGGCTGAAATGGAATCAGGAGCTGAGTGGTCCTGGCTGAACCCAAAGTGAGCGTAAGTGAGCAGGTTATTGCTAAGCAAGTGCTGCTTGATAGCACTGTCGCCGATACCGTCCATCACTTTACTGATGATTGAGAGCAGATTGATGGGGCAGTAATTGACCGGGTTGGATGTGTCCTGCTCTTTGTTTACAGGACATACCTGGACAATTTTCCACATTGCAGGGTAGATGCCAGTAGCTGTACTGGAAGAGTTTGGCTAGGGGCGCGGCAAGTTCTGGAGCACGGGTCTTCAGTACTATTGCTGGAATGTTGTCAGGGCTCATAGCCTTTGCAGTATCCAGTGCCTTCAGTCATTTCTTGATATCACGTGGAGTGAATCGAATTGGCTGAAGACTGGCATCTGCGATGCTGGGGACTGCAGGAGGAGGCCAAGATGGATCATCCACTCGGCACTTCTGGGTGAAAATCGTTGCAAGTGCTTCAGCCTTATCTTCTGAATTGTTGTGCTGGGCTCCCCCATCATTGAGGATGGGGATATTTGTGGATCAACCTCTTCCAGTTAGTTCCGAAGAAGGGTCACTGACCCGAAACGTTAACTCTGCTTCTCTTTCCACAGATGCTGCCAGACCTGCTGAGTGATTCCAGCATTTCTTGTTTTTGTTTTCTTCCAGTTAGTTGTTTAATTGTCCACCACCATTCACGACTGGATGTACAGGACTGCAGAGCTTAGATCCGATCATTTGGTTGTAGGATCGTTTAGCTCTGTCTATTGCATGCTGCTTATGCTGTTTGGCATGCAAGTAGTCCTGGGTTGCAGCTTCATCAGGTTGACATATCATTTTGAGGTATGGCCTGGTGCTCATGGCATGCCCTCCTGCGACTCTTCATTGAACCAGGGTTGATCCCTTGGCTTGATACTAATGGTAGAGTGGGGGATATTCTGCACCATAAGGTTACAGATTATGGTTGAGTACAATTCTGCTGCTGCTGATGGTCCACAGCACCTAATGATTGTCTAGTTTTGCGTTGCTAGATCTGTTCGAAATCGATCCCATTTAGCACAGTGGTAGTGCCACAAAACACAATGGAGTGTATCTTCAAATGTGAAGATGGGACTTCATCTCCACAAGGACTGTGCAGTGGCCACTCCTACCAATACCGTCATGGACAGACGTATCTGCGACAGGCAGATTGGTGAGGATGAGGTCAAGTATGTTTTTCCCTGTTGTTGGTTCCCTCACCACCTGCCACAGACCCAGTCTAGTAGCTATGTTCTTTAGGACATGGCCAGCTCTGTCAGTAGTGGTGCTACCAAGCCACTCTTGGTGATGGACATTGAAGTCTCTCAGAGTACATTCTGTGCCCTTGCTACCCTCAGTGCTTCTTCCAAGTACTGTTCAACATGAAGGAGTACTGATTCATCAGCTGAGGGAGGTGTAATCAGCAGGAGGTTCCCTTACCCACGTTTTACCTGATGCGATGAGACTTCATGGGGTCCGGAGTCGATGTTGAGGACTCCTAGGGCAATTTCCTCCCGACTGTATACCACTGTGCCGCCACCTCCACTGGGTCTGTCCTGCCTGTGGGACAGCACATATCCAGGGATGGTGATGGTGGCGTCTGCGACATTGTCTGTAAGGTATGATTCCGTGAGTATGACTATGTCAGGCTGTTGCTTGACTAGTCTGTGGGACAGCTCTCCCTACTTTGGCACAAGCCCCCAGATGTTAGTAAGGAGGACTTTGCAGGGTCGACTGGGCTGGGCTTGCCATTGTCGTTTCTGGTGCCTAGTTCGAAGCCGGGTGGTCCGTCCGGTTTCATTCCTTATTGACTTTTGTAGCGGTTTGATACAACTGAGTGGCTTCCTCGGCCATTTCAGAGGGCATTTAAGAGTCAACCACATTGCTGTGGATCTGGAGTCACATGTAGGGCAGACCAGGTAAGGACGGCTGATTTCCTTCCCTAAAGGACATTAGTGAAACAGATGAGTTTTTACAACAATCGACAATGGTTTCATGGCCATCACTCAACTAGCTTTTAATTCCAGAATTTTATTAATTGAATTCAAATTCCACCTTCTGCCGTGGTGGGATTGTGACTTCATTGCTCAGAGGCTATATGAGGCTCAGTCATTGATGAATATTTATGATGGGAATGAGTCCCTGCTGGATATTTTCCATCAATCTTGCTGCAGTAGTGATCGTTTTCTTTGTAGGAAACATCATGTTTGGCTTTCTAAAAGGTAAATACAATGTTAGTATCCTTTTTAATCTGGAGGGACCACATTCTTGTTAAAGTCTGATTTATTTCTTTTCAGATTCGAGGATTGGGATGTACTGTGAAGAAACATCAGGAATAATTTGTTGTAAATGGGAATATAGCTTCAGCTGCACATAGGCTGTGTTATTGAAAAACCTAGGTATTCAAAATATGCAGTAGACTAATGTCAAACAAGTTGTAATCTTCTTGTTGCAAGGCAAAGAGCCCAAATTCCCATCATATTCACATTATCTATTTCATTTTAGGAATTGGATCTGTTTGTCAGTACTGTTTATCTATACATTACAACACTGCTTCGTGATTGCAGATCTATACAGGAATCACTAGCACTAGTATACTCAAAGTCTTTATTTTGTGTCTTCTGAAGAATTCTGGTTTTACCTGACCGAGCCTGCTTTTATTTTTCTCTTTCATTGAAGTCCCAGGAGGAAAGGCAGATTCAGTTCTGATGAAAGGTCATTGACCTGAACGTTAACTCTGTTTTTCCCTCCACAGATGTTGTCTAACCTGCTGAGTATTTCCAGCATTTTCTGTTATTATTTCTGATTTCACATTGCATCCACAGTATTTTGCTTTTGTCAGGCAGATTTGTGTTCATCTGTAGAGCTTGACAAAACTTTATGGTGTGATTTCAATTCAGTTTTAAAAATGAAATTGCAGAGGTGACCTCAGACCTTAAAGATCTTATTACGTGTTGAATCTACCCATGATTCAGAACATATGCTGCTGTTACCTTACGCCATTGATGGAGTGGCAAAAATAGAAAGAAGGGTAGTGACACAAAACTACCCTGACAGGTCTCAAAAAGGGACTGGACAAGTTCCTGTCTGGGTTATTAGATACAGAGACACATTAAGGCAATCTTATGGGAAGTTGGATAGGTAGGTTAAATGACAAATGGCAGATTCCTGTCTCAAAAATATGTTCCTACCTTACTGACAGGGTATTTCCTCACTCCTGATTGCAACTTACAGTGTTTCAAGAAAAAAATTGCTTTGTTTAAACTAAGAAAAATAAATTGGCTACCTTTGTGTCACCTTCAGTTAGCTGCTGAAAACAGCAGTGCAATCTTATCTATGAGAAAAGCAATAGTGACTCTTTTTATTGTCCATCTTATAAACTTGGTTTCTACAAGTTTAAGGGCAACTCCATTAGCCACTTGCTACAGATAGCAACTCCAAATTTAAACATTGCTGATGAGTAATTCAAATAAGCTGGCACTCATGAGGTGGGAAGCTCCATGCCTCAATAACTGTTTAAATATGAAGTGGTTCACTGCCTAGATGGCAATACTTTCCTTGAGCTAACAACTGAGCTACTGAGACACTCAGACCTGCTCTGAACAGGCCACTGATTGGTTTTAGATTAGATTAGATTAGATTAGATTAGAGATACAGCACTGAAACAGGCCCTTCGGCCCACCGAGTCTGTGCCGACCAGCAACCACCCATTTATACTAATCCTACACTAATCCCATATTCCTACCAAACATCCCCATCTGTCCCTATATTTCCCTACCACCTACCTATACTGGTGACAATTTATAATGGCCAATTTACCTACCAACCTGCAAGTCTTTTGGCTTGTGGGAGGAAACCGGAGCACCCGGAGAAAACCCACGCAGACACAGGGAGAACTTGCAAACTCCACACAGGCAGTGCCCAGAATCGAACCCGGGTCCCTGGAGCTGTGAGGCTGCAGTGCTAACCACTGCGCCACTGTGCCGCCCTGTTTTGATCTGTTCAGAACTTTCCCAACCATGGAAATATAGGACTTAAAAAAATTATAGTTATTCATGGCTTCAAAACATGTGTGCAACTGTTTTACAGTGGATCTGGCTGGGGTAGAATCTGTCCTTAATATAAATGGAACAGTTGCTACTCCAAAGAGAGCAGCAGCCATTTTTAAAATTGGTTCTGTATTCTAAATGTAGCATCAAACATTTGGCCTAAATGCTTTTATGTGATGGACCAGACACAACTGCATCTTACTTCTTCTGCTTCAATTTTCATGACCCCTATTTGTCACATAGATGAGGATTCTTAACCAATAAGCAGAAAATACAGCAATGCCATTGTAAGTAGTTCTCATCTTTAAGCTCTGTGCTGCTGATATGAGTCCATAGAATTCGGGATGCACAGTATTCCAATATTAAACCAGTCATGAGTATGTCTTCCTTTGTTCATTAATATTCATATTGGTGAATGCAAAGTGGGGAAATCTCTCTGTCTCTTAACAATTATGATACACAAGAAGTATATTGGTTATCCTGATAGAGGTAGTTTATCATGTAAACGTACAGATAAATCATGCAGATACCATTGTGGCTTTCAATAGGGAATTGAATAAGCACCTGAAAAGAAAAAAAAATGCAGGGCTACATAGAAAGATTGGGTTAGTGGGACTAGCTGGGTTACTCTTGTAGAGAACTGGGACAGGCACAACTGGGCGAATGGTCTCCTTCTGTGCTGTGACTATTCTATGATACGATAAATTCTGTGAGTTCCACCTAACTTACCCATTCAAATCAAGTTAACTAGTATAGACTTTCCCCAATAACGAACTTTGGAGTGGTATTCCATTCATTAGTAATTCTCATGCCGACTTATTGCCACACAATCTAGTTATAATGGTACAATTTGGCTATATTTATAATAGTTCATATTTTCTGATTAAATGGCAGTTAAAGTTTTACACTGGACTAAGATTGTCAGTTTAGTTAATTATTAGGGTCAGCAGATCCAATTAAGTTCAATCACTCTGCAAATTCCATAGCTGGAGATATAAGCTACACTTAGAGCATAGGTTGAAATTTCTTTGGGCTGAGAGCGTAATTAAAATGGCATGCATGGTTGTTGGAGGTCAATATGTTTTGCAGTATGGTAAGAACAATGTACAGAAAAACTTCAGCCCCACAGAACCTGGGGGTTAAATTAGATAACCTTCAAAAAGGGGAATGGGGATTGCAGTATGCGATTACTCCATGTAGGTTTGTTGCAATGCAGGCAGCACATTAAATTTGTGCTTCCCGCTGGTTTAAATGATTTATGTGTACAGCCACTGCTTCCTGTGCTGTTCATTGGCTGCATGCACTGGCAGGAGATTGGATACCATGAGTGTCTAAGACTATTTAAAGGCAGCTTGCGCCTCTTTATGGAGAGCTGTCTTAAAGAGTGGTGTGGGTTTCGATTCATGGGGCATTGGCATCAGTACTCAGGGAAGAGGGAGCTATTCTGTTGGGTTGGGCTCTATTTAAACTGGGCTGGGAGCAGTGTTGTGGCAAACCATATAACTAGGGCCGTGGACAGGGCTTTAAAACTAATGGGAGGTGGGGGGCGGGGTTGGGAGGGTTTTGGTGAAGGGAAATTTAGAAATCCAAAGAGAAAAGTTGAGGCAATGGAACAGTGTAACGACGTGGCGGCACAGTGGCGCAATGGTTAGCACCACAGCCTCACAGCTCCAGCGACCCGGGTTCAGTTCTGGGTACTGCCTGTGTGGAGTTTGCAAGTTCTCCCTGTGACTGTGTGGGTTTCCGCCGGGTGCTCCAGTTTCCTCCCACAGCCAAAGACTTGCAGGTTGATAGGTAAATTGGCCATTGTAAATTGCTCCTAGTGTAGGTAGGTGGTAGGAGAATTGAGGGAAGGTGGGGATGTGGTAGGGAATATGGGATTAATGTAGGATTAATATAAATGGGTGGTTGATGGTTGGTACAGACTCAGTGGGCTAAAGGGCCTGTTTCAGTGCTGTATCTCTCTATGACTCTATAACAAACAGAGTGGGATAGGAAGGAACAGAGAATAATTGTGCATCAGTGAATGAGGTCAAATCAGGGAATAGTAGTTAAAAAAATGCAATTAAAGGTTCTTTATCTGAATGTGCAAAGCACATCCAAGATAGATGAACTAGTGGCAAAAATACTTAAATGGTTTAAATCTAATCGCCATGACAGAGACATAGTTACAAGGTGATCAAGGTTGGGAAATAAATATCCCAGGGTACACAATATCTTGAAAAGACGGACAGACTGGCAAAGAAGGACGGGTAACCCTGACAGTAAAGGATGACATTAGGGAATTAGTGAGAAAGGACCTTGGTTCAGAAGAACATGAAATAGAATCCAGTATGTAGAAATTAGGAATAGCAACAGTCAGAAAATCTGGTGGGAGTAGTTTATAGGCCCCCTAACAGTAGTTATACTGTTGGACAGAGCATTAAAAAAGGAATTATTGGAGATTTTAACAAAGGCAATGTAATAATGTTGGGAACTTTAATCTTTATATAGACAAGGACAGTAAAATTGGCAAAGGTCATTTGAAAGATGAGTTGTAGAATGTTTTCATGACAGTTTCCTGGAGCAAAATGTTGTGGAACTGACTAGTGATAAAGCTATTTTAGATTTAGTATTGTGTAATAAGGCAGGGTTAATTAGCATTGTCATAGTAAAAGATCTGCTGGGAAATAGTGATCATAATACCATTGAATTCCATATCAAGTTTGAAAGCGACATTCGCCAATTACTAACGAGAATCTTAAACTTAAACAAAACCAATTACATAGGAATGAGAAGAGAGCTGACTGAGGTTGATTGGGTAAATAGACTAAAAGGAATGGCAGTAAATAAACAGTGGGAAACATTTAAAGAAACAATTCAAAATGTTCAACAAAATTCATTCCATTGAAAAATAAAAACTGAGCAAGAAAGATCCATTTGTGACTTACATTCCAGAAATAGAGGGTAACCGAGGGGCTAAAAAGGGTGAGGAAATTCAGGTAATTAATATCAGTAGGGAAAAGGTATTGGAGAAACTTAAGGGACTAAACTCTGACAAATCCCCAGGACCTGGCCTACATCCGAGGGTTCTAAAAGAGATAGCTGCAGAGATAGTGGATGCACTGGCGATGATTTTCCAAAATTCCTTAGATTCAGGAAGGGACCCTTCAAATTGGAAGTTGGCAAATGTAACACCGCCAGTCAAGAAAGGAGGGAGCAAGAAAACAGGGAACTACAGGCCAGTTAGCCTGACATCAGTCATTGGGAAAATGCAGAAATTTATTATTAAGGAAGTCTTAACAATCCACTTAGAAAAGCACAGTATGATTAGAACAAGTCAACACGGTTTTACAAAAGGGAAATCTTGTTTGACAAATTTACTAGAGTTTTTTGAGGATGTAACTAACAAGGTAGATAAAGGGGAACCAGTAGATGCAGTATACCTTGATTTCCAAAAGGCATTTGTTAAGGTACTATACAAAAAATAATGGGCAAGATAAGGGCTTGTGGAGTTGGGGGTAATATATTAGCATGGATGGAGGATTGGTTAACGGCTGGGAAGCAAAGAGTGGGAATAAATGGGGCCTTTTTAACTTGGCAGGCAGTGACTAGTGGAGTGCGGCAAGGATCAGTGCTGGAGCTTCAGCTATTTACAATCTATGTTAATGACTTGGACAAAGAGACAGAGAATAATATATCTAAGTTTGCTGATGATACAAAGCTGGGTGAAAAGGTAAGCTGTGGCGAAGACACAGAGAGGCTGCAAAGAGGAACAGATTAAGTGAGTGGGCAACTGGGTGGCTCGTTTTTCAAATGGTGCAGACACGATGGGCTAAGTGGCCTCTTTCTGTGCCATAAACTTTTTATGATTCTATGTGCACAATAGCCAGAGTGGTGGGAAAGGATAATGCAGGAAACAGCTACTCGAAGGGCATGGTCGTACACTAGTTCTGTTGCAGAGGACTCCGATGAGGATTTTGATGGGCTAGGCTACAGAAGAAGGCTGATGGGTGTACACAAATGTTTGGTGCATTGGAAAGCCTGTCAGAATGTTTGCACACCATGTCAAGGAGCATGAAGTCCAGCACCAACTTGGTATAAGGCTTTGTGCAGTACTTGGAGCCCATTCTTCCCATGGGTGGCCGCCTCCATCAGCAGACCTGTGGAACCCACCGTAATGCAGCAACTGATGGCTAATGTCACAGCTTCCACTACAGCACAAACAGCTTCTATCAAAGGCCTGAGGCGACAGTGGAAGCTCAGACTGCTTCCATTTGCACTCTGGATACCAATGTTCAAAGAGGTTTCCAGGGATCACAAGAGTCCAGCGATCTGTTCTCCAACAAATCAGTAGAATTGCTGAGGCACTGTCTCCGGAGAGTGGCCATACCTCCATGTACTGTCATGTACATGTGCTCTCTCAGGATGACAGCATTTCTGCTTCCACAATTGCCACTGTACCAGTGCACTTGCTGTTACCTGTCAGCCAGCCAGCTCAAACTGCTGCCGCCCTTGCCGAGATGGTGCAGTCTGAAGCTGGGCCTTCAAGGCCCCCAGAGCTGGTTGAGGTTGTACACCAAGGCCATGTGCTGTCTCCAATTGAAAGTCAGCAGGCTTCCACCAGCCATGTTGCAGCCACTGGGGAAGCACCTGATGGGAGCACGAGGACAGGCAAAGATACATGGAAGACAGGCACTAAGTGAATGCACAATGGTGATATGCATGATTTAACCAGTGAGTTTATAAAATCAAAAATAGAACTTGAATGTGCATTGTCTGATGGTTATTTCTGTGTTGTCGGAAAGAGGACAATATCATGGTCAGTGAGAGAGGAAAGATAAAGGGTATGGGACTGTTGCTGAATGGAGAATTGTGGTTGAGATTACTGGTGTCGTTCATGAATTATTTGATCAGGTAGAGCTTGGCAGAAAGGGACTTTCTATATTGTAGCTTTCCTTCCTCCTCCAGTTCCGCCGCTCCCCCCATCCTCCTCATCATCATCTTTCTGGTACTCCTGCTCCTCAGCTTCTTGCCAGATAGGTGGCGACAATGGCTGTTGCATCATAATGGCCAGGTTGTGCAGCATGCTGTATATTACCACAAATCTTGATACCCGCTCAGCTGAGTACTGCAGAACAGTCCAGGCAGTGGAAGTATTGCTTGAGGATGCCAATGGTATGCTCTATAATGTTGTTTGTGGCAGCATGTTTCACATCATAGGCCTGCTATGCACATGTGCACAGGTTTTGGGAAACATTTTCATATTATACCCTCTTACCAGAAATAAGCTGGAAGATTAAGCACAAGTTTTCACTGATTGCAGGCTTTCCCATGATAGAGTTCCATTGACTACACATACATTGCCTTGAATGGCCTCAAGTGAACCTCGCCATTTTCATGAATTGAAAGATAATTCACTTCCTCAATGTGCAGCTGGTGTGAGACCCCAGGCAGTGCATTATGCAGCTGAATGCCTATTATCCTGGCAGCTGTGATGATACCTTCATCTGCAGCAGTCCTCTGTGGCACCTGTATTTGACCCACCATGGCAAATCAAAGGCTCGCTATTGGGTCACAAGGGTTCTCCACTCATGAGATGGCTTATTTATAAAAAGGATTTAGAGGCAATGGAAGAAGTATAAAAAGATTTTCAAGGATGATACCAGAACTGAGAGATTATACCTATTCGGGAAAATTGAGCAGACTGGGGCTCCTTTCTCTGGAAAAGAGAAAGCTGAAGGGTTAGATTGGGTAGATGTAGAGAAGATATTTCCATTTGTGGGTGAGTCCAAAACTAGGGCCATAAATATAAGATTGTCACTAATAGATCCAATAGGGAATTCAAGAGAAATTTCTTTACCCGGAGAGTGGTTAGAATGTGGAACTTGCTATGAAGGAATGGTTCAGGCAAGTGGCTTAGATGCATTTAAGAGTAAGCTGGATTAAAAACATGAGGGAGAAATGAATAGAAGGATATGTTGATAGGGTTAGATGAAGTAGGATGGGAGTAAGTTTGTGAGGAGCATAAACACTGACATAGACCAGTTGGGTCAAAAGGCCTGTTTCTGCACTGTACATTCTATGTAATTCTATGTTGCTCTATGTTCAACAGCAGCCTGGAAGGAGCCAGAGGCTTAAAAGTTAAGAGTCAGTATCACCTTGACATCCACAGCCAATGCTTTGAGGTTACAATATTGGCTGCAACTGTTGCAAGATTTCAAGATTTCAAGATTGTAGTCAGGATGGCCAAGCAGTCTAAGGCGCTGCGTTCAGGTCGCAGTCTCTTTTGGAGACGTGGGTTTGAATCCCACTTCTGACAAGTTGTCTTTATGGGGAGGCAGTGGCATACTTGTATTGTCACTGGACTAGTAACCCAGAGACCCAGGTATTGCTCTGGGGACATGGGTTCGAATCCCACCACAGCAGAAGGTGGAATTTGAATTCAATTAATAAATTTGGAATTTAAAGCTAGTCTAATGATGGCCATGAAACCATTGTCGATTGTTGTAAAAACCCATCTGGTTCACTAATGTCCTTACCTGGTCTGGCTTACATGTGACTCCAGATCCACAGCAATGTGGTTGACTCTTACATGCCCTAGAAATGGCCTAGCAAGCCACTCAGCTCAAGGGCAATTAGGGGTGGACAATAAATGCTGGCCCGGCCTGCAATGCCCACATCCCATGAAAGAATAACATTTAATAAATCACTCATGACCTCTCTTGTGAAGCATAGACATCTAAAGCATTGGTCCTCAGTGATGTTGTGGTATGAAAATTTCTCCTTGAAGACTATCACTGGATATGGTCTTCTACTTCTCCCCTTCTTCTCTTCTCATCCTCCCTCTTCCAGCAGCTTATCCTCTCTTCATGGCCTCTTCTCATTCTCCCAGCCATGCTAATTCCCAGAGGAAGTTCTACCAGCCCCCCCCCCATGTCTGGAAGCAACATATTTCAGCACAATTTTAAATAACCAAAAAACCATGTCAGCACTAGCCAGATCCCTCCCTGGACTATTCATATTTTTGCCAAGTGTAGGAAAGCTCCAAAAATACATACAATTGCATCAGCAGCCAGAAGAAATAATCCAGCAATGAGCCTGTAAGTAGTTCAAGATCCCTTTTAAATAGTACTGCTGGGGTTCCTTCAATCCGTTTAAAGCCGAGTTCATCTTTGCGAGATTAAGAAAGGGTGTAGGCTGGAGTGTGGAGCTCCAAATGGCAGCACTTCCATTAAATCAGCGTTGCACCCTGATTTGCATTACCATCTTGCTGCTTCACTGCTGGTGATCATTAGACTTGCACGTGTGCGAGCCTCTTTATAAAGATGGTGCCCTGCACACCTCTAATTAGAAGTGTGTGCGTGCATCTTGGACCCACTTTTCATCTTTACGTGGCTACATAAGATCTAAAAAATGGGGACTATGTAGCCCAATTTAGCTCCCATTAACTTTACATTGGTGTTGGAAAACCGGAAGGTTGAAAATCATTCCTTGCTATCTCACAGAAAAGCGTCAGTGGAAGTATGTGAATAATGCTATACTGATGCATGTGGCAGTATCATAGATCAATATAGATTACTGCTGAACAGATTGATGCTTGCTGCCTCATGTGCTACAAACTCTCTCTTGACAAAACGAAAGCAAAAGGTGCATGTGTTATGCCCAACACTGTACTTTTTTGTTTAAGTAATGGGTTAAGCCTGGGCAAAGTGTTGATAATTAAAATAATCATCACAACAATGTGACCGTCACTATGTGCTGCTAGATGCCTAAGCGTAGGCAGCTGACGTTACTCCTCCTAATTGATACACATTGACGTTACCATGTATTCCTGCACACACACAACATTCTTCAGGCCTACATAAGAAATGCCTGCATAGCCAAGAATCAGTTATTTTAACAGAGCTGCTTGGAGCGTGTAAGAATTTGATGATTTAAGAGAATTGCTGGAGTTAAAAATGACCAAATATCAAAGGCTGAAATGAAACTAGAATATATTCAAGATGCACCTACTTTCTGTCTACAAATCTGGCTGCCACTTGCTATGTTTTATTTTGTCACACATCAGTGTTAACTTTTGTTTTTATTCATGGGATGTGGGCATCACTGGCAAGGCCAGTATTTATTGCCAATCTCTAATTGCCCTTGAGAAGCTTTCTTGAACTGAGTGGACTTGTGAGGCTATTTCAGAGGGTTAGGAGTAAACCATATTGCTATGGGTCTGGAGTCACATAGAGGCCAGACTGGGTAAGGAAAACAGGTTTCCTTCCCTACCGGACATTAATGAACAAGATGGCTTTGGACAACAATCCAGTAGTTTCATGGTCACCATTGTGGATACTAGTTTTTTATTCCAGATTTATTTACTTAATTTATTTTAAATTCCCTTTCTGCCATGGTGGGATTTGTACTCATGTTGCTGGATTCTGGATTACTAGACTGGTAACATAACCTCTATATTACAGCTCCCATTAACATGCCCAGAGTTTCCTTTTTTTATTCATTCACAGGTTGTGGGTGTCGCTGGCAAGGCCAGCATTTATTGCCCATCCCTAATTGCCCTTGAGAATGTGGCAATGCGCCACTTTCCTGAACCACTGCAGTCTATGTGATGAAGGGATCCCCACAGTCCTGTTAGTTAGGGGGCTCCAGGATTTTGGCACAGCGACAATGAAGGAACAGCGATATAGTTCCAAGTCAGGATGTTGTGTGACTTGGAGGGGAGTTTGCAGGTGGTGGTGTTCCCATATGCCTGATACCCTGGTCCTTCTAGGTGGTAGACGTCACAGGTATGGGAGGTGCCGTCGATTAGGAGTCTTGGCGAGTTGCTGCAGTACATCTTGCAGATAGTATACACTGTTGCCACTGTGTGCCGGTGGTGGAGGGACTGAATGTTGAAGGTGGTGGATGCAGTGCCAATCAAGTGGGCTGCTTTTTCTTGGATGGTGTTTTTAGTTTTTTGAGTGTTGTTGGAGCTGCACTCTTCCAGGCAAGTGGAGAGTATTCCATCACACTCCTGACTTGTGGCTTATAGATGGTGGAAATGCTCTGGGGGGGGGGTCAAGAGGTGAGTCACCTGTGGCAGAACACCCAGCCTCTGACTTGCTCTTGTAGCCATAGTGTTTATGTGGCAAGTTCAGTTAAGTTGCTGTTTAATGTTGGTGGTGGATTTGATGATGGTAATATCATTGGATGTCAAAGGAGGTGATTAAACTCTCTCTTGTTCCAGATGATCATTACCTGGCACCGATGAATATTACTTGCCACTTCTCAGTTTAAGCCTGAATGTTGTCCAAGTGGTGCTGCACTCAAGCAGGGATTACTTCATTATCTGAGGAATTACAAATGGAACTGAACACAGTGCAATCATTAGAATGTGCTAGGCAAGGGTCCAGCCAGGGGAAAGTTTTCCCTGTATTCCTATTGACTTTAATTTTACTAGGGAGCCTCGATGCTACACTCAGTCAAATGCTGCCTTAATTCTGAGGGCAGCAACTCTCACCTCACTTCTGAAATTCAGCCCTTTTGTCCATGTTTGACCCAAGACTTACTGAGGTCTGGCCAGTGGTCCTGGTCGAACAGAGCATCAATAAGCACGAAATTGGTAAGTAAGTGCTGCTTGATAGCTCTATCAACGACCCCACCCATCACTTTGCTGATGATTGAGAGCAGGCTGATGAGGCAGTAATTGACCAGGTATAACTTTCCTGCTTTTTGTGGACAAGACATACCTGGGTGACAGATTTGCGACAGATAGATTGCTAAGGATGAGGTTAAGTAGGTTTTTCCCTTATGTTGGGTCTCTCACCACCTGCCACAGACCCAATCTGGCAGATATATCTTTCAGAACCCTGTCAATTCAATCTTCCCATATTAACTTCCACCCTCATCATCCAAAATGCTTTCTCAAAATATTTAATGCACCAATTCTTTTGCCCTCATAACTGGAATTTCTGTGTCCAAAATAAGGTTTAAACAAAATTAAAAATTCAGAAAATTACAGGGCTGAACCTGCCTGACCCTGGAGTATCTGGGATCAGGACAGGCTTACATCACTTAAATATCAGTGACAGGCATCCATGTTACTATGGCTACATCTTGGGTGCCAGCCAGAGGAGGGGGCAGGAAAATGCCTCTGCTGGTGCCTTGACAGGAATGTTTTTACAAGATCACAATTTTTATAGGGATCTGTCTAGGGCAGAACTCAAGCTTGAACCCCCCTGATAGATCCCAATGGTGCTGCTGAAATGACCTGTACACTAGATTAATCCAGACATCCAGATCCACAGCTGGTAGAGAGGCTGAAGTCAAGAACTTTCCTGCTGTGGGAATTCCATGCCCACCCGCCTCCACCACCCACCAGCCCCATTCTCTCTGATGTCAGGGGTCATGTTAAAGGCAGATGGAAGTTCTGCCTTTTTCAGGGCCTCCCTCAAATCACTATCTGAGGGAATTCTGAACAGAGATACAGTTTTTTCAGCCCCGTCAGAAATACCACCATTGTCAGGCTTCTTGCGTGGCTTCTCCACAAGGCCTGAGGAATTTTGGCCCACGTATATTTCATAATAACATTTAAATTAATGTCTGAAAGATCAGACAATCCTTCCCACTCAATTATCATCTTTATTCTGCATCCAGCAAATTCTTCACCACACACAATTAAAGGAAAATCTACCGCATTGTATTTTACAAATGCCATCAATGCAGTTTCTATGACTAAAAGTGGATTTGCTAGATGTTTGTTGTGTAACAGTTGAATTGTGCTGAATTACCAGAACTACGCATTTTTGAAAAACTTTTAAGAACCAATTAACCGAATCAGACTAAAGATTACCCATGTCAAAAGAGTTTTCAGTACAAGTTGTAAAGGCCACAGGATAAAATATTTGCTTTCATAGTTCAACACATTGCACAATTATAAATTGATAAAATGTTTTGAATTCCATCTGTCAGCAAACCACAAATGTACAAATGTAAAAACTAACACACTCAACCCTAAATAAATAAAATAATGGGAACACCATTGCTTCCAAGTTACCTTCCAATTCAAATGACATCTTGACCAGGATATATACATTGCTCTTTCTTCATCGTCACTGAATCGCAGCAGCAGCAGAAGAGGCTTTAGCTGCACAATGTAATGGAACAATGTAGGACAGATGCTAAAAAGTTCTTTTTACAGTGGCACTAATCAACAATTGAACTGGTTTGATAGGGAGGGTGATTGAGACCAAAAGGCAGGGCACATTTAAGAAACAGCTAGATGCTGTAATAGAGGTTCATCTTGTTCTCGGGATGTGGGTAATGCTTTTATTGCCCATCTGAAGTTGCCTTCAGAAGTTGACAGTGGGTTTTTCCTTGAACTGCTTCAGTTCTTGTGGTGATTGTTAGGTAGAAATCAGTCTTTTATTGTATTTATTTTTTCAGAGTAGTTCCAGCTACAATTTCTATTTCTGATCCAATTGGTTATATAGGCTGTATAAATAACATATGTATGATAAACATACAAAATGTTACAATTCTCCTAAATTCATTAAATTTACCCATGCATTTCCCTCTCTGTATTCTGTATCACAGTACTACTATTTTTTTTCTAGAGGCTTAAATGTACTTCTATGGCATGGGACTCATTTCTTTTCCTTTCTTTCTTGTAGCTTTATTTCTTGCAAAGGCTTTTCTGACCTATTAATTGCCTTATATTTATATCCAATCACTCATACAATTGGGCCCAGCTGTGCACTACGACATATTTAAATAAAGCTTGCACTTCTTTTGCATGAGGCTAAAAGTCTGGGCTGAACATGTTCCTGCTTAAAAGTAGATGCATTGTAATGAGTGGGTGGTGGACCAACAAATTACTTACTTGTGGAAACAGCGAAGCAGAACCAGTAATTTGGACATGGTCATGGTTTAGAAGGGAGTTTGTAGAAGGCTGAATCTGGCCCTACTCTCAATCTCACCATATTGGATAGCCCCTGTTCATGTAGCCTGAGTGTGACATACTCTGACCTTCATGTTCTAGGTCACACATGGAACTGCGCTTCTTAATCTTCATGATCCCATCCTGAGGTCTCACCGTCCTCCTGACATTAGAAAGCTTCTTGAGGTACAATTTATGCAGAGTGGTCATCAATTATTGTTGTTGCACTGGCAGATTACATTGAAGGGAAAGTATATTTTAAGTTTAAAAGGCACCTGAGACTGAAATTGAGGTATTTCCCTGTGGAATAGTTTGAAAGCATTTGCTATTGTCTACTCTGACCCAGCCACCCTTTTAAAACGATTTGTGGGATTCCTACAGTCCCCTGGCCTTCAACGGTCTTTTTTCTTAATTATTATAACATCTGTGTCCATGTCTCTTGCAATATCCATTTTTATTTTTCTGTGAAGGACCTTGGAATTTTACCTGCATTAAAAGTACTATAAATATAAGTTGTGTAGGTAGACTTAACTGTGCTTCAAAGAATACATCTTTAAATTTGACCAATATAAACAATTCTGATGAAAAAAATTATGGTATGCTTTGTCTCATTCTGGACCACATTTTGCAACTTAATTGCCATTATCATATGTCACAGTTATCAGCATTGTTAGTATGTATTACCATATGCAAAGTTCCTCACGAGGCAGTCAATCTGCATTCTGTCAAATAACTTTCGATTTGGTGTCTTAATTTGCTGTCATGGTAAATTTAGATGATTTTATCAAGAACTGTACATTCTTGCTTCAGTGGTAAGTGCAAACGTTTAACCACCAAGGATGAGAATAATATTACCCAAATAAGCTTAGACTTTATGAAACTTGAATAGAAAATGTATTATACTAAAATATACTCACCTTCCTGATATATGATAATTGTCATCATTTTCAGATACAAACGGACTAGCACTAGTGTATCCATTCATGGGATGCGGGTGCTGCTGACAAGGTTAGCATTTATTGCCTATCCCTAATTGCCCTTGAGAAGATGGTGGCGAGCCACCTTCTTGAACTGCTACTATCCTGTGGTGTAGGTACACCCACAGTGCTGTTAGAGAGGGATCGGCAGGATTTTGACCCAGCAACAGTGAAGGAACGGCGATATCTTTCCAAGACAGGACATTGTGTTACTTGGAGGGGCACTTGCAGGTGGTGGTATTTCCATGCATCTGCTACCCTTGTTCTTCAAGGTGGTAGATGTTGTGGGTTTGGAAGTTGCTGTCAAAGGAGCCTTGGTAAGTTGCTACAGTGCTTCTCGTAGATGACACTGCTGCCATTGTGCGCTGGTGGTGGAGGGAGTGAATGTATAAGGTGGTGTGTGGGGTGCCAATCAAGCAGGCTGCTTTCTCCTGGATGGTGTTGAGCTTCTTGAGTGTTATTGGAGTTGCACTCATCCAGGCAAGAGGGGAATATTCCATCATGCTCCTGACTTTTGCCTTGTAGATGGTGGGCAGGCTTTGGGAAATCTAGAGGCGAGTTACTCACTGCAGTCTTTGGCTTGCTTTTGTAGTCACGGTATTTATATGTCCGGTCCAGTTAAGTTTCTGGTCAATGGTAACCCCCAGAATGTTGATGGTGGGGGATTCAGTGATGGCAATGCTGCTGAATGTCAAGGGGAGATGGTTAGACTATCTCTTCTTGGAGATGGTAATTGCCTGGCACTTGTGTGGTGTGAATGTTACTTGCCACTTATTGGTCCAAGTCTGAATATTGTCCAGGTCTTGCTGTATGCGGGCATGGACTGCTTTATTACTTGAAGAGTCACGAATGGTACTGAATAGTGTGCAATCATCAGCAAATATTCCCACTCCTTAACATATGATGGAGGGAAGGTCATTGATGAAGCAGCTGAAGATGGTTGGGCCTAGGATACTCCCTTGACAAACTCCTGCAGCAATGTTCTGGGGCTGAGATGATTGGTCTCCAACAACCACAACCACCTTCCTTTGTGCTAGGTTTGACTCCAACCAGTGGAGAATTTTTCCCCTGATTCTTTTCAACTTCAATTTTACTAAGGATCCTTGATGCACTCAGTCAAATTCTGCCTTGATGTCAAAGGCAGTCGTTCTCATCTCACTTCTGGAATTCACCATGTTTCACCATGATTGGACCAAGGCTGCAATGAGGTTTGGAACCGAGTCCCCCTGGCAGAACCCAAATTGAGCACCCTTGTGCAGGTTATTGCTGACTAAGTGCTGCTTGAAAGCACTGTCAATGACTGCTTCTAACACTTTGCTGATGATTGAGAGTAGACTGATTGGATTTGTCCTGATTTTTTGTGTACATGACATACCTAGGCAATTTGACACATTGTCGGGTAGGTGCCAGTGTTATAACTGTGCTGGAAGAGCTTGGTTAGGGGCGCAATTAATTTTGGAGCACAAGTTTTCAGCACTACAGCCGGTATATATCCTTTGCTGTATCCAATGAGCTCAGCCATTTCTTGATAGCAGGAATGAATCAAATTACCTGTGGCATCTGTGATGGTGGGGACTTCAGAAGGAGGCTGAGATGGATCATCCATTTGGCACTCCTAGCTGAAGATGGTTGCAAATGCTTAAGCCTTGTCTTTTGTAATATTCTGGCAATGTTTGTTTGATTGGCAGAGGTTACAAAGCAGTAAATAATCCCCATATTGAACGCCTGATCAGGCTGAATGATTATTTTCCAGTTTTCAAAGCTTTAAGTACAATAGAACTCCTTTAAGTTAACTACTAACAACATTTGTCAAAAGTGACCAGCTTAGTGGAATGGTCAACTCAAAAACTTTGTGATCAAAATGAGAAGATATTGGAGCCTGGACTTTCTTCTTTTGAAATAGTTACTGCCAAAATGACTTGCTGGGTTTTCTTTTACTGCTACTGAAGTAGCAGTGGTTGTGAGGAGGATTGCCCTCTGTGCCATCCCACAATATTATCCTCAAAGGTTAACATTGCAGCAAAACCTACTCATTTTCACGCAATTAATTGACATCAGGAATTAAGGTATTTTTAAAAGTATCCCACATATAGTAAGTCCACGATCCACCTGTTCCTGTTATTCCTCTAGACGATGGACAGTGTACGCTGCCCAAAAGTTGAGGCCTGCCAGTTCTTCTAAGAAATCCTTTCTTCAGGGAAACAATTGCTCTTTTCAGAGCAAATTCACATGGTGTAGAAACTGTAAAATCATCTTACTCAACATTACAACAATTATTGTATCACATCATATCGTGTCATAAGTAAAGTAAATTGTTTGAAATTGAATTAAACATGAGATAAACCAAATCGATTTCCCAGAGGAATTTACTGTGGAGGCTACAAGTAATTAAGGATTTAATTGATTGATTGTTTGAAGAAAACAAGCAATCTTTGATGCAGACATCCCAGTGAAACAATGACATCAATCAAGATAGTAGCTTTAGCAGGAGGTCAACTGAAAGAGGCCTAAACAGAGGAGGATGAAAATAAGAAATCAACTTCTGAATAGCTGAGTGGTTGAATTATTGGGATATGATTCCCATTGCCAGCACTCCCTTTTGAATTGGGTTTCAAACTGATCAACATAGTTGGGGTGGTCATGTTATATTGGCGGTCAACAAGTGAGGTTCCACTGTGTAAGATTTAAGTTAGAATGCTTTAGCTGTTTCAAAAGGCCAGTGTCTACCATGAAATACTGATGTGTATTTCTTTATATATTGATTGATTTATCTGAGGTACCTTCAAGAGAGCAGATGTGAGGGGGTCCTTGAGAGGGTGCAGAGGACATTTACCAGAATGGTTTCAGGGATGGGGGATTTTAGTTTCAAGGTTGGGTTGGAAAAGTTGGTGTTGTTCAGTCTGGAGCAAAGGAGATTGAGGGGAGATTTGATAGAAATGTATCAAATGATAAAAAGATTATGACAGACTTAGATAAGTTAAACAAGGAAAAACTGTTCCCCATTAACTAATGGTGCAAGGACTAGGGGACACAGATTTAAGGTTTTTGGCTAGAGATGCAGGGGGAATGTGAGGAAAAACTTTTTTACACAGTGGGTGGTAATGACTTGGAACCCGCTGCCCACAAGGGTAGTGGAAGTGGAGAGAATCAATGATTTCAAAAGGAAATTGGATGAGCACTTGCAGCAAATAGATTTACAGGGCTATGGGGATCAAGCAGGGGAGGGGGACTGACTGGATTGCTCCATGGAGAGCTGGCATGAACTCAGTGGGCCAAATGGCTTACTTCTATGCCATAAATGACTCTATGACTATATGACTCAGCACAGAATTTAGTATCCGGTGATAAGTCTTCACAGTACCAAAGGCATGTTGTCAACTTCCCAAAATGGAATTTGTTTGGTGGTAGAAGATCTAGGGTTGGATTTTATTCCCTGACCGGGGCTGGAATCAGAAGTGGGCAGGAGCTAAAACCAGCCCCGCCGACCGGTGTGCTGGTTCCCCAGCTCCATCCCAGCTCTGGGACATTTTTGCAGAGGTGTGATTGGGAGGTGGCAGAGCTACCTACCTGCATGTGCTAGGTAGCCATCATGGCTCAATAAGAGCCTAATTGAGACCAATTAAGCGAGGCCGACTGGAATTTTCCAGTCAGCTTCCAGGTTCAAGCAGGCGTCAGGGCCTGTTTAGGTGCCTAGAGATGGCCTCCCATCAGCAGGCTGGGGTTCAGCACTCCAGGCAGGTGTAGAGGCCCTCCCTGTCTCCCCGGGTACAGGAGCAGCCACAGGCCGCCTTGTGGAGGTGCGCCCCTCCCACTCCCTGCCACAGTGATGGCCTGGCTCCAAAAGCCATTTCTTAATTAAAATTTTAAAAAG